>NW_021940750.1:31038736-31084280 GCF_001715985.3 Manacus vitellinus | reverse complement strand
AGACAGACTGCTGCCTCAGAAGATGCTGCTGTTCAGAGACTGGAAGGGATCTGTCCTTCTTTCCCTCCTGGACTTTTATTTGGAGGGGAGAAGAGATCTGGTCCACTGTAAATACTTTATGTCATGGTAGAGATAGTTGTGATCGTGTGTATAATGTGATGTGGTATTTATTTGTATAGTCATTGTAATATATTCCCTTTTCCCCCACTTTGAGTCTGGTGTGTTTTGTCTGGAAAAACCCATCTCACATTAGGTTGAGATGTGGGAGGGGGGAATGGAGCTAGGGAATTGGATTTTGGGGCTATCTCAAACCATGACAATACTGATGTTCTGATCATTCTCATTCAATAAAATTTTCAAGCATGGAGTGGACAAGTAATTGCAAGACATTAATAATAACAAAAACAGTCCAAGGGTTTAGTCATTGCCGACAGCTAATGCCCCCAGGGAACAAACTACTTGATTTCAGTGCTTACAACTGGCTGAACACTACAGGCTTTTTCTTTTATCCTTAAAAGTAGCATCCCTATTTACCACATTATTGTTAAGGAATGCTTGCTGTTTCCATCACAGCTGTTTTTCTGACAACACTGAAACACTGCTTAAGGCAGGTCTATAGCTGCACCTGTGGCCCAGACACGGAAACCTTGGGAAAGTCGTGTACGAGACAACAAGGTATGGGCACACATCACGTGGGTTTGAGGTCTTGTTTGTTTACAAAGCAAAAAGCTATGATTTCTTAAAGCTTAAATTTGGAATGCAGTAAGTAGTTATCAAAAGATGGGGAAAAAATAACCAAGCAAAATACTTTCATATGCAGGGAGACCACAAGAGGAGAACATGTGTCTCCAATCACTACTCAGGTGAAAAAGCATATTTTAGACAAAATAAGGGTTTTTTTTTTTGTTTTTGTTTTAATATCCCCTAAAAAGAGTTAAATATTACAGGATTATTACTTCAGTATATTACCTCTTGTGTAGTAACTCATACCTATGAAATCTGAATGCTTGAAACATGTGGCTTCATATAATTTGGGAGAGTGGAGAAACACATACGAAGTATCTTCAGGGTTAAACAGGATAATGATCCTGTTAATATAAAAAGGGACAGATTTTCAATCCTGTCCGTGTAAAAGGGGTCAGATTTCCTTTCCACTGGGGTTAGTGTAAACTGCAGAAATATTTTTCCAGGCAGTATGTAATGGTTTTTTTCTAAATAATCTGATTTTGCTTAGATACAGTTATCCTTGATGACCACTAGGTTTATACCAATAAAAAGGATTAGAGAAAAATAATTTTTCTTTAAACTAGTGAGTGGAAAGTTAAAAAAATATATACTTTTGCATTTTGCAAAGAAAGGCACAGATTTACACATTAAAAACTGCTGCTCAGAGCTGCAGGTGGCAAAGCAAGGCAAACAACACAAATGATTCCATTAGAGCAAAACACAGTCATTTGGGAATTTATTTTTTGGCAAAACACTGTGAAGCACAGCTGAGGAATGCTGTATTTTGAAAGGGAAAGGGCAACAGGATGCATCCCTTTTCTAATCTATAAAGGCTGATGTTTGAGGTTTTCTTACTAAAAAACCCATAGAAAAGTAGTCCCTGCCCACAACACACTGCTTCATTTTACTTATTCTTTCCCTCCAAGGCACATGCATGGGGACAAACATGAAGAAAACCACGAGGTTACTTTGAACAGACGCAACACCCTCCAGACAGGGCACACCCTCCGCAAAACTGCAGCTGGTTTAGAGGGTTGGGCAAGAAAGGGATGTGCTCCAAGTCCCTCTGCTGCCTTCCCCAATTCCCCTGTCACCAGTCTGCCACCTCCTCCCGGCTGCACACCACGCCAGCATCCTCCTCGTGCGAGCAGTTGTGTTTGCCGACGTCGGCGTGGGAGCACTCCAGCAGCGTCCTCTCCTGCCCGGAGCACTGGACATCATCCAGAAGAATGCGGAGGGAGGTCCCTTCCCCGAATTCTGCCTTCTTGGTGGCCCGCACCACGTAGGGAAAGCCCAGCTGGCGGCACACCACGGCGGCGGCGGCCGAGCTCCAGCCGTCGTCGCACACGGTGCCCCACTCGCCGTCGATGTAAATCTCCACCCGGCCCCGGCCGCGGCCGCGGCGCCCCCGCTCCATCAGCCGCACGGCGCCGTTCCGCGGCTTCTTCTTCCTGCGCTGCCCCCTCTTCTCTGCTCCCTTCCTGGGCTTGGGGGTCCTGCCACTGGGCGCTGCTGTGGTGGGGGTTTTGAGGTCTGGCCTTCCTCCCCATGGGGCCTCGGTCGTGGTCTCCAGCCGGGGTTGGGGTACCGGTGCTTGCATGATAAACTCTGTTGGGGAAAAAAACCGGGAAACCATGAGTCTGTCACTCTGTGGACAGTACTTGAAGACAACTATATGAAACCAGTGCTGATTTTTTACTTATTTAACTAATTTCTTGCAATTTGCCTACTTGACCCCGTTGAGAAGTGACAATGCTCTCAGTGAGCCAGTATTTCCTCAGCAAAAGAATGTCGGCTGCTTTCAGTTAGCAGAGAGGACTGCAGGGCAGAATGCCAACACGTGAGCCCTCTCCCAAAAAGGAAACTCTAAGCAGTTTATTGGCAAATAAGCAAAATCTCAGCCTGGCCCTTAAAGGGTGGGCGCTGGAGTTTCAGAGTCAGCAGAGGACTTCCCCACCATAGCCTTCTCTCCTGCAGAAAGCATTCTAAAGACAGGCACTATTTCTGCTCTTCTCTTCATTTCTAAGGATTGGATCGTTACCAGAGGAGAGCGTGGCCTCCCCACTGGGTCAGATGCTTTATTCAGAGGAGCTGAAATCAGGAACATTCAAAATCAATTCTCTCTGGCAACTGGAATGTGCAAGAGGAACAGAGTTGCCAGGACAACACATAAAACAGGATTTGAGGTTGGGTTTGTTCTTCCTTATGAAAAAAAAAAAAGAGCCTTGAACTCTGAAGAGCTGAAAATTCTTTGCTGTCACAGTTTCCAGGCATTACTGGACTTGCTTATTCACATGTGCTTTATTTTTAGCTTAAAAATAAGTTTTAGTTTGCCAGAAGGAATCAATTCAGAATTTCTCAGAATAACAATCAACTGAGCTGGGGCAGTGTCACAGACATTTGTAAAGACATCATGACTATTTGAATTATATCCCAGATTTATCCACTCTCATTCATCATTTGCTTTGTAGTACAAAGAGGAGGAAAAATATGACTGTCTTATTTGTACTTAATATCTATTGTCCCCAGAAGACAAACCCTTGCAGTGGTCCATTCTTTTTTCCAGTTACTGCTCTTTGAAGAGGAATTGTGTTTGTGACATGAAAATATTTCCCTTCTTTGGTAGCTGAGGTTCTGAAGGCAAGAAATGGATTTGAAAGCCTTACCTGTGCACAGCTCAGTTGCCAGAGCCTGATCTAGCAAGGCACTTAAAAATCCTGGAACTCATATAATGATCTGTAGGGCTGTATGAAAGCTAGTGGTCACCTGGGACTGCTTTTCACCTCACTGAATCAAGTTGTTATTATATATTACTCTTTGTTAAGCTATTTATAAAATACACTTCCAACAAATGCACTCATCCAGCTAATGCAAGCCACATGCCTTACTGATTCTGTTACATTCATACTAAATACTAACCAAAACAGTAAATATTTAGACCTACACATCCTTGTTTGCATGCTTCAGAATCACAATGTTCGTGTTTGGTTTTCACCAAAAAGTGAATTTAGTTCATGAGACACTTCATAGAATCTCTGCCACCACTTCTATGTTTTAATTTATGATGAAAACTAACTTGTAAACAAACCCAAAATATCTACTTATCTGTATAGTTTAAAAATCTGAACTTTGGACTTGCACAGAGAATAATGTATAAGCAGAAACAGAGATAGAACTGGTTGAACATGAAACAAGTTACTAATGTTTGGAAACTGCTGCCCAGCTTGCAAAGGAGAATATATCTGAAGATGTGCTGAATGCTCAGGCATGTCAACAGTCAATAATTAGCCTTAGATCTTGTTCCACCTTAAAGACTCAATCTTGCAAGGTGCTGAGTGCCCTCATTTTTCCCTGAAGCCATAGCTGCGGGAACTGTCAGTGACTCAAATGCAGTGTAATATGATTAATGTAATTAAAAATTAAATAAAAGTATCCTGACTTTAGAGTACCCTGACTTTATAGTCCCTACAGTGATATTAACTTTGTGACAAAGTCCATAGAATATGCTGACTTTGAAGGGAAATTGTCAAAGTACTGCCTAGTGTGTAAATTAAATGCACAGGGGAAAAGAACAGTGATACTGCCTAATCTAATCCTGAGATTCTAATGTTGTATTTAGGTTGTTGTGTCTAACATAAATAGTACTTGGCTTGCTGCAACTTCAGCTACATCACTGACTGCTCTTTACTTTCAATACTTCATGCAGTATGAAGCAATCAAGAAGCCCTGGAGGGTTTGGGTAAGCCAAAAGTTCACCTAAATGGCTGATAACTTGTTCTTCTGGGAGCATTTTATCATCCCATATTCTCTCACTTTCAACTAACAATGATTCAGCCTTCATCTTGCTCAATGAGCTACTTCCCAACCCTTCAGCAATCATATCTTTCATCTCTTGAAATACTTCTCACAACCTGAAGCTCTGCAAAAAATCACATCACTGAAAAGCACCATTGAGCACAGGGTCTCCATACAGTTACAGGGAAACCCAGTTGGTGGTAATGAAACAAGTACAATGTAGCATGGAAAAGGGAAATTGTACAGGGCCAGAAACTACAAAGCAAATTTCACATGGCCAGGACAGGGGAAATACTTTATGCCTTATTTGAACCAACTCTTCAGATCCAAAACAGCTGGTAAGAATTACATTTGAGGATACTCTGAAGAGTGAAGTTCTGGATGGTCTCCACACATGTGGAGATAGTGCAAGTGTGGAGTTTGTATCTACTGCCAGCTAAGATGCACCAATAATAAGCAGCAACAGTGACACTCACTCTCCTTTGGCACAAATGGGATGCGCTTGCTTTTTACTTTCACTGGCGATGGCTCAACTCGGCATTTTCCTGGTGGTGCTCTCCTGTAAAAAAAGGGACACGTACAGTGCACAATTAATTCCTTTCCTCTGGCATTGCAAGCTGTTGCTTCCCATTGTTTTTCTATGAATGTAATGCTCATCGGAAAAAAATAAATGTCTGTTTAAATGATGCAAGTAATCTCTTACAGTAGAAAGCATAACTAAACAATCACAGATCTCCACTGATCAAAGTCCAAATATTCACAAGGCAGTGGAGTCCTCTGGCTGTGTTTTCACTTGCCACTATTGAATCCATTAAGGAAATAAAGCATTGGCAAGTTCAAGCACTACAGAAAGAGATTAGTCAAACTGAAAATAAAAAATACAAAACTAGACAGTGTGTATCGAACATCTGACATAAAGGTCATGTGTGCACAACTTTTCAGACTGTCTTCATGGAAAGAAAATAACACACTATTATTCATTCAGAAAGCCCAAACAAAGGTAGTGCCAAAAATGCTTTAGTTTCAGAAATGAGGTCTAAGTGTCTCCTACAGGGGCTCTCTCTTACTATAGTGCATTATTTTGACACAGATTTGTTTGCCATAGAGGTATATCTCACCTCTGAGAAGTTACATGCAGTTCCTCACCACTTTTTCCTATGACAGCCGTCTTGTTAATCCTCAGACTTCTTCAGAGGTTTTCAAATTGGCTCAAAAATGCATGGTGTTTGCATTAGGAGAGTATAACTCCTTTGTTATTAGGATTGTTTGCATCTGCATTTCTGTGGAAGGCAGAGAGCTTTTCTCTCAGCTACCTACACAAGGATGTTTCCTACTTTTATGAATTTTGCTGTGAGTTTTTTCTGTACTCTGCACATGAACAAACCTTCTTTTTAAACTTAAACTTACGACTCTCTTTTGACTTCTGCTTTCCTTATTTTTGCAAAGGTTGCATAATACCAGACTCTTAATACATAGTTTACAGGAACTCTTCTGCTGTGTTAGATAATGGAAAATGCTCCTGACAGAGGAGAGTTGGAGGAGAACATGTGACAGCTCTGGGGTTATTTAACTTTGGGGACTGGTTTTAACATGAAACTAGACAAGTGGTTTTGTTCAAAATGCTCAGATAGCTAAAGCTGTAAATTTAATCCATATAAAACAATAAAAGCTACAAAAATCTCACTCTCCATTTCTGGCTGAAAGCAGCTTGGTGTTTAGCCAATAATAGTAATGCTTAAAAAACAGGAAGATGGAAAAAACATCTGTAAGTCTTCCCATAAAACACAGCTATTCCCTGCCTTGCCCAGTCTCAGATACACACACGTGGAATCCAGAAGGTGTAACAATGATTCTGTTTTCTTGACCAATCCATTTTTCTCTTTGAAATATTAAAAGAAAATGTACTTTTTGACATTCATTTCTGATTTGCCCAAGAAAGCACTGCAGGTCATGCTGGTCCAGCTTCAGCTGCAGCTGCCTGGCCACAGGGCTCTTGTGGGAGATGCGGCTGGATACAAGGGATGGAGAGGAACTGAGAATAAACACCTGGAGAAAAACTGCCTCCTTTCGGGCAGGAATCTAGAGCAACTTTGCCCAAGAAAGACAAGCTACCTATAAAATACAGCTTTAGCATTCAGGAACAAATCTCCCAACCCACATGACACTGACAGGCCCCATAACAAGTTGGCACCAGGCAGCGCAGAGCCCCACGACTGCCAGAGCAAAGCAGACCCACAATGGGTTGCTCCAGATGTTCCTTGAACAATCTTCACAGAAGGGCCCATCATGGGAGAAGAGTTAGTGAGTCAGACATCACTCACCACATCCACACCTGGACTCACTGCACCACACCCAGGCTTTGCAACAAGAACCTCTCATACCTGGAGGTGTCCACCACTTTGTACACCACTCCATTGGGAGCCGTGGCACTTGGCACACCAGTAGACATGAAGTACAATTCCCCTGGGAAGAAAACAGGCACAGCCATGAAAACTTTCCGTGGAGTTTCTGTCCTGTACAACAAAAAGACATTAACTCTGTATCACAGGTCAGAGAGCATCGGGAAATGCAAACCAGCATGGAGGTCTGGATACTGGAGGAAAAAAGGCAGGTTAAAATTTGGGGTTGTAGTGAGAGTTTATCTGCAGTTCGTTGACATAAAATACTCTTAGTGGGTGGGACCTTTTACATAGCATCATATTATTTGGACAAATTTCCACTGCAAGTTCACCTGCCCAGACTTCACTTGTCATCTCATTCTGATCTGTGTCCTTTGACTTCTCTAATGCAAACCAGTCAAAGCTTGAATACCTTTGTTGAAACGAAATGAAAGGAAATTAGGAAAGTTCACTGTCTTCTGCTCATTTGGATGAAGCACTCCTTTGGGTGAATGACAGCAGAATAAGATTTTGCTTTTCCTTTCTTTAGGACACTCACAAAATGAGATGTATCTCACACAAAATGCATTTGGTTCATCACACCGCTGTCAGGTCACATGGATAGAGCTCGACCTTCAGCCAAACAATGTCCATCACCATTTATTTGACTTATTTTCTCTTAACTGCATTTCTATCCTTCTTCTCCTGTTGTTCAGGGCAGACTGGGATAAGCAGTCCCTCTGGCACTCTTTTGCCAGCTGAAGTACTTGAGAGGTGCAAGAAAAGGATCAGAGAAAAAAATAAATTAGCAATATTTAAAAAAAAAAAAAGAAGAGAAAAAAAAAAGGAGGCAGTGGAGACATGGAGACTGGTTTAGTGAGCAAGGCAGATTTCTTTAGGTGCCCTATGGGTACCCTACAGGGAAGAAGGGAAGGAGCAGAGGGGTCAGAGTGAGCAAAGGAAGGTGTGGGAATTGGTGGCTGCTGGTGCTAAGCCTCCCTCCTCCTACCTGCTCTCCTTGTGCTGCCCTGGGCTGAGCTCCTCTTGATGCTCCCAGGGTAGAAACCAGCCATCTCTGGCCACCACTGACTGGTTTCTTCCTTTTTCTGGTGAGCTTCATTAATGACAGGCCAGAGGCAGCCCTGATCCAAACAGAGATGGGAAACACCCAGCACTGCATCTTGTAGTGCAGTGATTTGTGCTTTACATCCTGCCTCTCTTTCCTGAAAATTATCAGGCAGAAGTGTGGATGCTAAGGCCATGAAGCACACAGGCTACACACATGTGCCCCACAGACATGGCACAGTGCCTGGGGTGTCCTGGACATTCCACTGCCCAGGCACAGGGCTTTTGGCTTTATAATGGCCACGCAATGAGCCAAAAATATAGATGTCTCCACCAAATAAACACATTGACTACACCAGTCAGATTAACATTCATCAGAGCAACAACCCCAAAACTCAAATACTTCTGTGAAGAAAACCTTTTTAAAATAAACTGTGAAAAAATAGTAAAAAATTAGATTCCCAGCACACAAAAAAGGTGCAAGATAAAGCTGTTCACTGAAGATAAAGCAACCTCACTACACTGTTATCAACAATTTTTTTCCCATTACTATAAAGCAAACACAAAGCAACTACCTCTGAAAAGATACTCCAGCCCAAATCTCCACTCAGCTCTATTGTACTTAAGGTACACATGAAAAGTGCAGGGCAGAAGGGTGACAGTGTTTAACTCCCACTTTGTCCAGAGTCTGTTGACAGATGCAGGACAAGGGACATGATTCCCACGTGCATGAGCAAGGGCCACCATTAACAGCTTGATATTGCGCTTGACATTAAGATGATTTGAACTAAGTTACTTGATTTTAGGATAAGATATCCTTCTCACCACAGCACTGTGAAATATCTCGAACTTCCATGAATATTAACCATTAAAGAAATTGGAATTTAACTCAAAGAAGAAAAAAGAAAAAAAAAAGAAGTCAAACTTTCAGGATAATACTTAATTTGGATGATTTGCATTTACAAAATAAAAGTTGCATTCATATGATTTGTGCAACATCCAAACTTGACATAATCTGCAGGAAAACCAGATGTTTAAAAGCTGGGGCATTCTGGAAGCAGGTGCTTGTGACTGTGAGCCAGGACCCCCCTGAAACAGGGCAGAACACAGCTCCTGCGTTGCTGGGTCACACATGTGCTGTGTCACTCAGCAATGGTGCTGAACATTGTGGGGCTCGTGCTCCCCCCATTTGTGTCCAAGGGCTGCAGGGGCTGCATGCTCTGCAATAGCCTTATATGAACAATGGGAGCAACCACCAACTTTCACCCCAGGATTCTTTATTTCCTCCTTTTCAAATCACAGCATCTCCCTTCTAGAAAGTAAAATTTCTCCAGTTTTGAAAACACAGTTGTGCAAAGCTCCACTGAGACTGTATCCTTCAGTCCTATGCAAGGGAAAATCCCAGGTGACACTAATAAAATATGGACTTAAGCAGCCTTTTGCTGATGCCTCACTCGAGACATAACACATTCTGCTTCACCTTGAGAATTACAAATATCTCAGCCTAGGGTGAGCAGGTACATGATTGCTGTTCATGACATCTGCTTCCCTGTATCCATTAATAATGCCCACAGTTTTCTTGACTAGCCAAGAACATAGACTTGCTCTCACTTGGGTATCAGCTTCTCAGGCTGCCAGGGCCTCCATTCCCCATGGCATGGCACTGTGAAGAATGAGGTTTCTTTTCTAAGTTGTGTTTTATTCTCCTTGCCCCCACTGTTACCTGTTCTCCAGAGGGTAGGTATGCAGGCAGCAGCACAGTCCAGTGCACCCAGAATCAGTCCCAAGGGAACTGACTCTCCAATTCCCCCTGCAGGCACTCTATGGCACACAGACCTCAAAAATTAGCATTGTAACTTTGGGTTGGTGTTTAGGAGATGCTGGGAATCTCACCCACCCATTTTAAAGACTGATAGACTCATGCTCTGCCTCCCCACCACCCGCTGCTCCCAGGAGCCCTCTCTGATCCCTTCTCTGGTGTTTTAGTCTGAAGAGAAAACACAAATATGTCATCCAGTGTGACAAAAGAGTTAAAAGATTACCTGCTTCATCTTCAGCGAAAGAGATGATGTATTGGTAATAGTTATTGATAAGCCCAGGGAACATGCACGTTTGTCCTGTCCCCATGCAGATTTCACTGTACTGCCACTCTCCAGTAGCATGATCCTCCTTCAAAGACATCAGGCGTCTGCAAGGCAAAAGAACACTTCCACAGCCCAACCAAGGTGATTTATGAACACTAACATGGACACCTGACAGGATGCTTAATGCTTCCTACCCACAGTAGCTGCAATAGGAACTGCAGCTTCTCTGAAAAATGAAGAACTGTTAATATTAAACCAAATATATTATACACCCTGCATGCAACCCCTTGTCTTTCAGTGGCAACACAAACTCATTAAAAAAAAAAGAGGGCAGAGTTTAAGTACCATAAGATTTGGGGACATTTTGGTTAGGGGTACAACTTGATGAGTGTCCAAAGTGTTTACTTACCCACTCATAAAATCGCCAAATATGTACAGGCCATTCAGGTTTGGAGACTCACAGCCCCGATAGACATAACCTCCTGTAACAGATTTCCCCATTTTGTGTGGATACGCATAAATTGGGAGCACATCATCTGTAGGGCAGAAAAGATCTGTGGCTTGTTTGACATGCACTGCAGAATAGCTGTTTATCTAGATTGTTCTGAGACTAGCAGCATGCAGTCAGGTTCACTGGAGCACCTTCTATTTAAATGAAGTGATGACAGAATTGTATTTAGTTTGATATTCACCTTTTTGGAATCACATTTGATAGGCCTGCCCATTACCAAGACTCACTGAGACCTCACTGCTCTCAAGTCCTTCTCCCACTATAGCCCATCTCTTTTAGTGCCACTTCTGGCCCATTTCTACAGAGCCTGGGTGGTTTCGCTAAGAATTCGCAGGTTACTCTTGGAGTCACCCCATCCATGCAGGAGATGTTTGCTCAGTGCAGTTTTTTTTAGATGGTAAAAGGAAAAAAAGAGATGGGTAACTCCAGAGTGCAGGCACTGATGAAAAGATATGTCAGATGTCAGCACAAATAGCTTCTCTTCCTCTGAGATGGGGAAGCTAACTTGAAAGGGCCATCAAATATTTATGGTATGGCAGAGGCTTGATGTAGTACTGGCATATTCATTTAAAATATAAGTTAAAATACAAGACAGACATAAAACAGAGGGAGATGTCCTGATTTTGAGGGTCTTGATTTGGTGCCTTCTTCCCTTTCTTTTGAAAACTCCTGGGTCACAGTTACCTCATGGTACCCGCTCCTTCCTGTCCTCACAACCTTTCTCTCTGACTGTGTAGCAAATGCCTCAAGGAGCAAACCCGGCCACTCTGCCAGTGAGGAACTTGCACCAGAGGCATTTCATCTAAAGCAGGTGTTTTCTACACTTCAGCTGTACTTATTCTAAAAGGGCTGTGACATTTCACTGTTCTAACAAAAGGGTCTCTAAAGGCATCAAAAATTGTTCTGAATCCCTGGAGACCTCAGTACAGTGCCTGCCACGAATGCTCACGTGATGCAGTCACACAGGAGAGCACTAAACGAGCTCTCTGACAACTGCTTCAGAAAGGCAGTGTGAAAAATCTGCTCCCTGCTCTCAAAATTTTTATAAAAAAATACTTCATCACTACCACCGTAATTATAGCTAAGTTAATAAAAGGGAGAAAGTTAAATAACAGCACATAGGACATAGCGTGTAGAAGAGAAAAAAATCAGAATCTCAGCTGATGCAAATCAGTTCCAGCCCACTGCCCCCCTGGATCTCTGGAGAGAGGTTCCAGCATAATATGTGGTCCACGTCAGACCTTGCAACACAATACACTCTGACTTCACACGTGCACTGGAATTTAGCCAGGCAGCAAATACCCTGAATCCAGTTTTGATCAGTTTAAAAAATTGAAAAAAAATAAGCTTTTCCTTTTTGGCATAGCTAAAAGAAGCAAAGATACACCATACATTCAGATACCTGCAAAGCAGGCAGTGTGCATATGGGTCGATCAGCTTACATAATATGTTTTTGCTCTTTTTTTAAAAAATAAGGAAACTACTTGTGAGTTATGGAGAAAAATACAATTGCTGCAAATTTTTCTTGCTCTTGCATGAAAGCTTATTTCATGTGGCAAAGACGAAATTGTCCCCTTGTCACAGAATTACCAAGTAATTTGACTAACAACACAGACCACCTAGAAAAACAACAGCTAGCCTGTTTCACTTTCCTCCTAATTCAGAAACAATAACATTTGGACTTTCAATATTTATGTCCAAGTCAGTTCCCTTCTAGACTGAGACAGTATAGATTTACATCTCAAAGAGGTATGTTTACCACCAAGCAGCCAGGCTTTGAGGGCAGGAATTAAAAATGATGGCTCAGAAAACTGTGCAGTGGGAGATGCAGGTAGTTTAGAGAACACATCTATTTACCCATTGAAGAGTTGGCACAAAGTTTTTTGTCATAACAGCTGAACCCTTCCCTCGCTCTCCAGCCGTAATTTTTCCCTTTCTCGACGATGTCGATTTCTTCATATTTATTCTGCCCCACATCTCCGCAGAAGAGCCGCCCTTTCCCCTCCTTGGTGTGAGGGTCACCCCGATCAAAAGAGCAGCGCCACATATTCCTCACTCCGTAGGCATAGACCTCAGGGCGAGCCGTAGGGTCACTGACAAAAGGGTTGTCGGGAGGGATCCGATACAGGGGCCCACGGTCGTTGTTGTTCACATCAATCCGCAGCACTTTGCCCAGCAGGGCTGATCTGTATTGGGAGAAGAAAAGAAAAAGAGGAAAAGATAAAGAAATAAAACTAGACCTTGCTTAAACATCAGAGATGGGGGTTTTGGAAGGTTTAGGGTTTCATTCTTTCTGTCTAGAAAAAGACGAGTCTCTGAATATCTCTGAAAAAGCAACCATTTCAAGATAATTTATTTTGCCTCCAAACAGCCTTCAGGTGGCTGGCATTGACTTCTCACACCCCACTGCTCCGTGGAGCAGTGCTGGTAGCCTGGAGGTGCAACAGGGATGGATCCACACTTACTTGTTCTGGGCATTTCCAAAGGTCCCAAAAGGATCCCCAGCCATGCCTCCATCTCCAGTGAATATATAGAGATATTCATCATCTCCGAAGAGCAGCTCTCCTCCGTTATGGTTGGAAGCAGGTTCTTCTATTTCCAGGATTATCCTAAATGAAAGCAGGGAGAAGGCAATTATCTACACCAATTACCTAAGCAAAGGGCAGAGCAATGTCATGCCAATGTTGCCCTTGACAGATGCCAAGGTTACAGGTCAGTTTTGATACGAATTCCTCCACATCCACGTTACTGAATTTTGCTTGGCCATAACTGATTTTCTAAACTTAAATAGTTCCAACATATTTTCCAGATTACAGAAATGCCAAATTGTGCAATATGGAAAATCTGTGAAATCACACGACAAGATATATTTTTATTACTTATACTTTTCCTCTGATTCTTTCTTCCTCCTTGTTAAAGTTCTTTTTTATTTTTCTTTATATTTCTTAAAGAAAAGGCCCCTGAGTTTATATCCAGTCGTAAACTGCAAGAGAAAGGACTCTAGTCCATCTGTGCATCTGTACAGCATTTGGCACAATCCTGACAGGTTCTTTCAAGGTAAACATAAAACTTTTCAAACATTAAGGAATAGTTGAATTTTCACAGAGAGAAGAATCCTTAAATGAGAATTACACACTCAGGACCTTATGAGTTTAAAGAGCAGTTAAAAGCAGCCCCACCAAAAAACTGACATTTTGACCAAGGTTATTCAAAGGAGTACCAACAAACTTTACCTTAATATTAAACCCAAACTCTCTCTTTTATTTGTTTATTTTATGCACCTTTCATAGTAAGGAAAGGGTGAAATATCTAAAGTATAATTTTATAGAATGGTAAAGCCACAAATCTATGCAGTGAAGGTTTCCAGGTGTAACAACTGAAGTTTATTTCACTCCAGCTTTTAAAAAAAGTCCAGATTTCATGCTTGCAGTGCATGAAAGAAAGCAAATTATAATATTCACTTATACTGCTTCATTTTTAGCTAGTTTTTTTTCCCCGTCTGAAATACTGATAGTTATTGTGAGTTGTGGGAAGGAACCCAACTATGGAGTTATTGTCACCTCCTGTTAAATGTCACCACCTCTGTGATAAGGTAATTGTGCAGGAGTGCACAGACTCCAACTAGCAGAAGGAGCAAAGGAGGATCCCGTGCAGACACAGAGGTAAATCTTCCTCAGCCTCTCAAAGAAGATGGAAAAAACCCAAAATACATTGAGCAAGTATCTGAGGATAAACAGACACACGCCTTTTTGCCGAGACAACGCGCACCACATGTCAGCCTGAGCTCCCTCTTGGGCAGCAGCACAGGATGAAGTCAGTGGGACCTGTGCCTACACAAGCACAACAGGACCACAATTCTGTTTCCTTAAGCTTTTGCTGTACTAACCATAAGCTAAATAAGCAAAGAAAATGTTACAAACATAGACCCTGAGGATTTTTAAACAAGACAGCTCGTGGGCCCTGACATCTGCAGGTTTAAGGTCCTGACTTGCTTTCCTGAGGACCACATTTAATTCCCCTTGCCTGTCATCTACAGTGCTGCTTACACTGAATTGCTCTAATTACTTTATAAACCACTATCCCCTTTCTATCATTAGGCTACATGCATTTTTGAGCTAGAATCATCCACAGCAGAATATTTGGAAAGCCCCTGATTCAAATCACATATCAAGCAAATATCTTAGCATTCATAACATTCAAAGATCTCTCAAAACAGTAGATCTATGACATGGTTAAATCTATAGATTGACTCCACAAACAAGACACATATTGATGTGGATCAACTGCAGGACTAGACTCAAACAAATTACATTTCCAATCAAAATGCACTTCGTAATAACATAGTGGCTTGCATTTTATTTAATTTGATGTTAAATTTCTAATATCACAGGGTTGAGGTGTTGTTCAGATAAAGAAACGTGGGACCAAATTTGCTCATACTGATTTTGGAAACCTTTGGCTTCAGAGTGAATTTGCCGATGTCTATTTTAAAGTGTAATCATAACAATAAGAAAACCAACTAACAAAAAAAAACAAACCAGAAAAAACTCCACACCCAACCAAAAAACCAAAATACTAACTGTAAAATAATGTTTCATCCATGTTCAGTTAAATCCTCTGACATACTAGAACTGAGAATTGTAAATGTTTTATCCCTGAACACTTGCAGTTTATCCATGGAGGACACACACATTCTGTACTTCAACATGCTAGACATGGACTTGGACTAACGTGCTAACACACTGAATTGCAAGAACAATATTAAGCTAAATAATTCCCATTCATTAATAGCCTTTAAAAATGCACAAGTTGCCCTCTGAAATCTTAAATACGTTTGGTAGAGAAATGTGTATACAATACCTTTCAGAATTATGGTCCAAGGCATTCATGTCAGTAGGAGAAATTCTGAACTCACTGATCCGGATTCTCTCTTCGTAACCAACTTCAACTGAATAGTAAACATAAACTTTACCATTAAATTTGAATTTAGGGTGGAAGACAATACCTAGAAACCCTCTCTCATCTCCTTCCCACGGGGAGGTAAGTACGGCTTCGCTGACGTTCAGAAATGGCTTTTCGAGCCTGGATCCATCGGGGAGGTAAGTCCACACCAGGCCAACCTGCTCTGCAATGAAGAACCTGTGGGTGCCATCGTTGGCGTGCACCATTGCAACGGGATTGCGCAGCCCGTTGGCCACCTCCACGAGGCAGAGCTGGAGACAGCCCTCCGCGTCAGCGGTGACTAACCCCAGGTTTTGGTTAAGGTTCTGGTTAGCCAGCAGGTGTGGGAAGCAGTAGTCGGTGTCCTCCAAGGTCAGATAACGGCAGAGTTTTGCCATGTTGTTTTCCAGTGCAATTAACTCTCGGTCTGCAGAGAGGAGGCGAAAGATGGAGCGGCAGTTCTGCCACACTTGCGTGCAATAGTCCTGGCAAAGTCCTGGTATCGTCCGCACGGGGGTGGAGGGATCTTCGGCATCATATGAGTGAGCTGCATATGGAGAGCATTCCTAGAAGGAGAGAAAAAATCTCAAGTCATTTCTTGGACCAGATTTGAAACAGTTGAGCGGTGATACTAATTGAAGATATTTAATCTTAATTACAAGATACATTGTGGTTTATTCTGAAGATATGTTAACAGAGGAAAAGATCTTAAAAAGGGGGTTTATCTCAGCATTTGTGGAAATGATCTTCAATATTCCTGGTGAAAGCTGGCTTCCTCATGCTTCTTTATTCCAATCACAGCAATGGTGCCTATGTTGCTACATCACCCTAGGGATGCACTGGGGAAAAAGAGACCTTTTCTTGGATGCTGTGACTTTATCTATGAAATAACAAGAAGATTCATCACAGCACAGAAGTGAAACCAAAGAGTTAGCTGGGAAGATTCAGGTCCTGTATCTCCAGACTGATGAGGGAATGGGAAAGGCAACCAGGGCCAAAGCCTGCAACATTCATACCTCATCATCTGATAATCCAGATATGCACCTCAGACATGGATAGGATTTACAGCTTGGAAGGAGTGGAATGAGAAAGTAGAAGAGGGGAGAAGGATGCTCTCCCTGCATACACCATCCTTGCTTGGGTCCAGCTGCCTTTGCTAGTGGATCTTTGCCTATAGACAGTTAATACCCCCAACCAGGAGTGGTGAAATCTCATGATTTCTCATAATCATGACATGGCTCACCAAGTTCTGCGAGGGATTTCTGCGAGCACCAAAGGCCACAATCCAGGCAATGCCCACTGGCCGCACCTGCAGCTCAGCCTTTGTTTATGGAAGGTGCAGCCTTGGAAATCTACCTGAGGACTGGATCAAGTTCAGACAGTTCATTGCATTCTCCACAGTGAGAACTCCTACAGTGCATTCTCCTTGTGAAAAACTGCATTCCAGTAAACTGTCTGTAAATTACAAACTGACCAAAGTGACTCAGTTCTGCTTTGGAAGGGCTTTTCCTTGTAACAAACACACAATATTGTCCAGTTGTAATGCATCTTCCCAACAAGCACTTCAAAAGTGCTCTTCAAAAAATGCAACATGACTCTGTGGAGGCTCAGTTATTTTCACAGGGTAGATAAACAACTGAGGCAAGAAAGATCAGAAGAGAAACTATACTACTTGAATAAATTCTGTATTTTTTATTCCTAGCTTACATTTCTTCTTTTTTGACTAAGCAAAACCAGCTTAGTAAAAAGAAAAAAAATAGAGGGAACTGTTTCTAAATCTATAGGGAGCTATCTCTTAATGCAGATTACAGCACTGCTCAATAGCTGAAAAGATACAACATTTGAGATACTGAACCGTTTAAATTAGCTGATAAGTACACACAATATTTAATTTTTATTTTATTTTCCATTACATACCATAATAAACTGAGGGGCCATATAACAGATCATTAGTGCACAATAAGCTTTCCTCCTGGAATGTCAAGCCATTCATTGCAAAATGAAGGTTATTATGCCCTCAAATGAGCAGCAATGAATGTGGTAAAAAGAAGATTGCGTGTGACACAAATCATTGAAATTACACAGGCAGACTGGGTAACGCACTCGGCTCAGTTACACGAGGTGTGCCAGGGAGAGGGACAGAAAGAGAGGGAGCATTAGTCCATTCAGTTGTAATGACTGAAAATTTGGCCTTAGAAAGCAAATTGAAATGACACAGAAAGGGAATTTGATGGGGGGGCTGGGTGAGAGCTCAATATGTTGTTGCCTATGGAGGTTTCTCAGTCAGAGAAAGGAGGCCCCTCCGCTGAGTACCCTGGTGTACCTCAGTTCTCTGAATGCATCTTTCACGGCAAGCAGTGATCTTATGCACTATAAAGCAATGCCCTGGCTTCAGATTCAGAATTAAAAGTAGTCCAGAAGTATGACTTCCCTGTCGCTTTGCCTTGCAGGCTGTTCACACCAGCCTCAGGTGTGTTTGAATAGCAATTGTGGGCAACTTCTTCCATCCTTACCATATTCCTGGTGGCATATGGCTAATTACAGCAGCATTACACCGACAGTGATATTCAGAGATCTATCATCAGCCAGACAGTACCCAAGCATGTGCCTAGGGTATTTTCCAGACACATGTGAAATATTTTCCAACTTTTATTCCATGAGAGATGGAGCCTCATGCCTGATCCTGAGTTTCTCTGCTTCTGAAGCAAATGTTGTGGTCCTTCACCCTTCACATTATCCTGTCATGTTCGCTTAGCTCAAAATACCAAGAAACTCTACCCTTAGTCACAGCCCAGCATCACTAATAGTTCTAAATTCCCATTTCCAAATTACATGGTCTGTTCGTTCATTTTCAACTACAATGTGGTCCAAAGACCAAGGAAACTAATGGACAAACGATCAGTAACTTCAGTAGCACTGAAAAGGGTTTGCACTATGAAAATGACTCATCAGAAAACATTAAGACAAGCTAGCCAAATCCATCCTATCTATTCCAGGAATTCAGTGGCAGCTACTTATCTGAGGAATTACAACAGTCTGAATCTGAAGGAACACCCACATCAAACAATGGCTTATTTACTGTTGCTGTGAGCCTAGAGGAAGCAACAGGACTCCTCAGAAAAGCATTTAACTTTCACTGTATCCCTGACCTTCCTTGTCCACCTCCATCTGGAAACTCAAGCCTTTAAGCAAGATGTTCCTTGAGAAGCAGAATGAGGCATCTGCTCTTTTATAGTATGGGAGAGAACAGAAGGCTCCAGGGTAATCTTATAGCACCTTCCAGTATCTAGAGAGGCTACAAGAGAGCTGGAGAGGGACTTTTTTTACAAGGGTGTTTAGTGATACGACCAGACAAACTGAAGGAGGGTTGATATAGATTAGATATAAGAAAGAAGTTGTTTACAATGAGGGTGGTGAAACACTGGAGGAGGTTGCCGAGAGATGTGGCAGGTGCCCCATACATGGAAACATTCAAGGACAGGTTGGATGGGGTTCTGAGCAACCCTAGTTGAAGCTGTCCCTGCTCGTTGCAGGGGGTCTTGGACTAGATACCCTCTAATGCAAACTATTCAATTATTCTACAAATTTAAGGGAAGAATCCTCACCACAAGTGTAAGCTGAGACACTTGTCAAAATAATTTGATCACATTTGAGAGAAATCAGGAATTGTGAGCAGAAGTGTGCTCAATAAGCCACAGAAACCCACTTATTAATTCAGGTCTAGGATACCAGTTGTATATACAATGGATGAATGGAAGCATAATGTTCTAGATTGTTTGCAACATCTGAACTTCCATTTCATGCTTGTGCAGCCACTGGTGGTATTTTGTAGCCACATCTGGGCTGGTGACGCACTGAGCTCATCTGAACATTTTAGTGAATCATTTCTCCCACACTGAAATATCTCTGTTTCTGAACACATTTTCAGTTGGCTTTCTGACAAAAATAGGAGATTTAGTTACCTCTTCCAGAGGCAAGAGTGCTTATCAGGCACTGCTAACTGGTTTCCTATCTGCAAATGACTTTTGGACATCGCTTGTTTCAGGAATATATTCAAAGTTTTTTTGCTACCAGTACAATTAGAGATGAAATAGAAGTCAAGTCTCTAGAAGCTGATGTGGAAAAGGGTTGTCTTTCTCTTCATGCATTCAGGAATCCTGCAAGAGGTATCCTGCAAAATGCTAAGAGCAGGATTTCTGAAAAGCCACTTTGATCCTGTCTGAGCAGAGCAGACGAGACTCCACTGTCTGAGTTAATTTAAGATTTACACTTGCACAGCGCAGAGCCTCCACTGTTCTGTCTCAGGGGCATTTTCATACATGTGAGGGCACCACTGATGATAGGGTCAGAGGCTTTGCTCTGTGCAGACTGTGATCCTCCTGTTATCATATCTGGCCACAGAACAACAACCCTGAGTGGAAATTCCTCCCTGTGCAGGATGGCCATCACAGAGGTTTCTAGGCCACATCCTCAGGCATTTTTCTGTGCCCATCATCAGGACTGTTAGCACCTGACACATGTTAAAAGCATCTCAGGATGGTGTAACCCAAAGCAAAGAAACCCACCTGATCCCATTAATTGGGCATAACGAGGAGCCTGATTTGTGCAGGCAGGTCCCCCATGGGTGTCTTCACCAGGTCCACTTGTAACTGTTCACATACCAACCTCAGAGCACTGCTGCTCATAAATTAAAGCAGAACAACATCCCTGTTCCTGTTTCAGACATGTACCAAAGAACAAAAGGTCCACTGGGACACCTGATGATGGACAGGTGCTCCTGCCAGTGCATGGGAGCATGTGCCTAGGCTGTTGCACTATCTCTGATGCACTCATGTGTGGGCCAATGCACCCATGTCTTGGCCCAGGCATGAATACCATGGCTGATGCACCTGTGAGGTGGTTCCTGTACTCCTGTCCAGGCCTGGGAACTAATGCCAAGGCTCACACTCCCCTGGATAGTCCAAAGACTCTGTGCCTAGGCCAGTGCATCCCCCTGGGATCAATGCACCCATGTCTGTTCCAAAGCATCCATACTTGGGCTTGATGCAGCCCTGCTCGGGTAGATGCACACACACCTGGGCCAAAGCCCCACGACTGGGCAGAAGCATCCATGCTGATGCCAGAGCTCTCTGTGGGGAGTGGAATACCCTTGTGCGGTTGGTGATGTTCCCTGTGCACTGGAAGACCTTTCCCTGTGCGGCTGGAGCCTCCAGCGCGGCTGTAGCCCCTGTGCGGCAGGAGCCCCGCTATGCAGCAGGAGCTCCGGGAGAGCTGGTCCTGCAGTTGGTCTCACCTGGCAGAGCAGGTCCTGCAGGTGCCCGGCGCAGGCGGCGTAGCTGTGCCCGTCGAGGCGGGCGCTGAGGCGGTAGAAGCGCTGGAGCAGGGCGCTGTCGCGGCGCGGGTCGCAGCAGCCGAACTCGCGTAGCGGCGGCAGAAGGAGGCCCCGGGGCGGCCGGAACGGCGGCTTGAAGTCAAGGCACTGCGGGTGCTGGCGGCGCGCGGGGCGGGGGGCGAGAGCGGCCGCAGCAGCAGCGCCAGGGCCGCCGCCAGCCCAGCCGCGCCCCGCAGCCCCCCGCGGGCCCCGCATGGCGCTGCCCCCCGGGACAGCCGGGACAGAGGTGGACGCTGCCGCCGCGCCCGGAGGCTCGGCCGGCCCGCTCCGCCGCGGGAGAAGGGGCGCGGAGAGCGGCCGCCCCGAGGTCTGTCAGCGCCGGGACGGACGGCCCCGGGCTCTCGGGGTCGCGGCGCCGCTCAACGCACGGACACGCTTCGGTGATGGCTTTGGACGGGCGATTTTGGTTTGATTCCGCCCAGAGCGCAGCCGGGCAGGTACTTGGCTGGGCAGTCAGCACAGCGTGTCACACACCAGCAGAGTGGAGCATACGACATCAGAGTGGATCGTACTGGGAACAAATTCCCTAGGCTGACTCCCCAAGTGTTGGCTGCTGGGCTCGGTTCTGTCGCCGAGGCTTTTGTATGACCAAAACACTAAAGAATATAGCGCTCGGCGTTTGTACAAACGATTGACATATTTAATAACAAAATTTAACTTCAGTACAACCAGTGCTTCTGCATCCTTTGGCAGTCTCGTCCTGGGATGAGACTCACTGGTGGTGTCTTTATACCGTTTGGCCCTAGACAGACCAGGTGACATATGTTGCTCTATGAAGATATTCCCCCGTTCAGAATAGTTCTCCCTCCACGCTGTCCAGGAACTCTTTGCCCCCCCCCCCCCCAAATAAATCGTTGATGACACTTTTCTTACCCTAAAGTGCCTCATGGCACACCCTGGGAAAACATTTACTCGCAGTGGTGGATTTTGGCGCATCATATAGCCATATCATATGTGATGTTATCAGCTAGTAAGGTCAAGTCCCATGTAGATGGCAATTTTTCCTGTTAAACACAGCTAGCTACAGTGTATTATGTGTTTTAATATTAACACACAGACTGCCCCTCAAAGACAAAGAATGTGGAGTTCATACTGATATGCTATTTTTGACTCCTGCTTTGAGACCAAAGAACTACTGTACAGTGCATATGGACTATAAAATTACCGTGTGGCTCGGAACATCCTGTCAGGAGACCATATGTGTTACAGCATTTAATAGGAGTTTATTTTCTCTCCACATGCTTATGTAACTGCCGCTAAGGTCACTAAAAATTCTGCAAATGTGCAGGCAACCAGAACACCTGATGATCTCACCTGAGAATTCTCTGCCCTTTTATTTTTGGTCATTCAAACCCACTTTTTCATGGATGAGCTCAGTAAGTGCATTGGAAAGCACATGATCGAGCTGCTGCCCCCAAAAAGTTTGCGTGCCATGCAAAAAATGAGTATGCAGTTATGCAACCCCGTATTGCATAAAAAACCCCTGATGTAAACGCATCTCCCTCTTCATCCCAGTTTCTCTTTTATTCCTGTTGTTAACACTGGCTGCTGTTTCAGTGTTTATAATGATTTTTAAACACTGTTAATTAACATTGCAACAAAGCTTAATATATAAAGAATGGATTGCAGTAACCAAACATATTCTGGATAATGAGATTTAACTTTTAGCCTCTTGATTTGCTATTGAAGTCCTTGATTAGTTTGGCATCCATGAAACATTTCAGAAATGAAAGGAAAATGAAATGCTGTGCATACTTAGCAGTGAGTTGTACAACAGGAACTATAGATTTGATCTGCTCATCACTGCAAAACAGCACAAGATACCTTTGGTAAGTTCTCTGTGTGCATTTGCAACATGCCAGAGCTGCCAGTGTTTTGCTCTTTCAGGAAGGGCAATTTTTTGGTTACCCCTCAAGCTGGGGACTGCACCACAGTTCATGGGCAAGGCACTGCTGAAGCAGAGACTGTAGCTGCCTTGGCCTCAATGATGAGATTTTTATGTCAAAGATGGATTATTTTACAAGCTGTTGTGAGCTGAGTTTTGAGGCTTCCCAGGACACAGGTAGAAGCTCATGGACTGTATTTGAGGGATCTGTGATGTGGTGGGTAGAGCACACAGCTCTGGCTTTTCTTCCCAGCTCTGCCTAGATACTTAACTTACTATTCCCAAGACACTATCTTTCTGCCTGGATTCTCCCATTCATAAAATGAGGACAGTCAATGCTTACCCACCCTGTAGCAATCTTTCAAGATCTAGTTTATTGATATTTTTAATCACCATTTTGTTATTTTTTTATGAGTTCTCTGGAGAGGTATCTCTAGAGACTAAGTGCTGGCGGGGAACTGCTGCCCTTGACCTGATGTGCTAAGTTTGAAGTCTCACCCGTTCCTACTCGAGGGCAAAACATGCATCTGTAGAGCAATTGCAGAATGGGGATGAGGTATGATTTAAGCAGTATTCACCAAGATCACATGGTAGTCTGAGAATTTGACACTCAGGAGGCTTTATATTAAAATGACTCGTTTTCAATTTGGATAATTTCAACACTTGCCTTTGAGCCTAGTGACCTGAATCAATCAATTGAACATTTTGTGCTGTATATCATCTTTTAGAAAGATATCTTTTTGGTTTGTTTTCTTTCTTCTTTTTCTTTTTTATTTTTTTTTTTGGTTTTGTTTGTTTGGGGTTTTTTGTTAAGATATTGGATGGCTCCTATTCCCACTGAAGTCCATAAAAGTTCTACATTTAAAAAATGTTGATAAGTTTGGGGTATGAAACCTGAAATCCTAGCAATGATCAAAGCAACTAATAGTTGTAGGTACCCTGAAGCTCAAAAACACTGTCTTATATCCCTCAAACTGAGCTCCTTGAATGTGCAATATCCAGATTTTTTCACTCTTTCTGCATATGTTAAAATTTGTTAGTGTTCATGGCACAGAGGAAATATGGGCACACTGGTTAAAAATGTAACCAAATTGCATTTGATCAAATGACCAATATTAGACCCAGTGTCTGGAACTCCATTCTCAAGAACAATTTAATGCTCTGAGTTTTAATTGCCAGAAGACACAGTGCTCATAACCAAGTCAGCTGTGAACACCATCCCTAAAAACATAACAGTCAGGAATTAAATACAGGGATATAGCTCTTTGTAAAGGAAATTAAGCTTTGCTTTCTCAACACACATCTGATCATGAAACCCTTCCGCTCCTCATTTGTCTTCTTAGTGTTTTATCTTCCTTACTGGTGGAGATACTGAGAGCACATTATTATTAAGAGAATGAAACAAAGGAAATGTGTGTGTGCTTGTACACAGCATGTACACTCAAACCCATGATGGGAGCAATGTAATGCCTGAACAGAACAGAACCCACATTGAGCAGCGTGGAAGTGATCCGATGGCATGGATCCAACTGCTCATTCACACAGCTTTTAGTATTTTTAGTTGGAAAAAAAAATATGAAGTCTTTGGAAAGATGAAAGAATAGTTTTATAGCACAGTCAAAACCGAATGGGCATCTTCTATTTAAGATGGTTTGGCAGCAAACAAAAGTACATGCTGCGCAGGAGCTGAAGTCACACCGGCTGTGACAGGCCTACCAACACATTTTGATATTAAGGAGTGGTTTAATGCAAGAAACCCAAGAAGCCAACCCAGTGCAGGCAGTATCATGTGCTATATCAGGAATACTGTCAGAGGATTCGATAAGCGGGAATCCCACTGTGTCTTGGCATGCTGGGATGACTCAGATATGGAATGAAATGTACCACTGCAGCATCAAAGACCTAATTTCTCCTGCTAATGGAGCCACACGAGTCTTTCACATCCTTTAATCCTGTTGTGATGAAGCACCTTTGGCAATACCCTCTGGTGCACATTTCTGGGCTCTGTGTCGTGTCACAGCAGATGTTTGTACAAAACACTGGGGCAGCCCTGCAGATGAAGTAAATTAGCAGAGCTCAACACTAGCATATAATATACAGGATTTCCACATAGGTGGCACACTGCTAATGCTTTTCCTGTCCTTCTTATGCTGATTTTATACACAGGCAGGATGTAAAACGTCAGTTTTACGCACTCAGATAATTGCTTTTTTGCTTCACAACTCGCTACCACAGAAATTCTAATGTCAGAGCCCATATGGACAGTAAACACTCCTTATGTGTTGCATGTGCAGAAAGAACATATTTTCTTATCAGCTCACACAAAAGCAGATCATGTAGAAATGATTTTTAAAAATTACCACTATTTTCCCAGCAGTAACAGCAATAGAACAATAAGTAACAACCCTTGAATGGGTTCTGTCTATTTTACAGCGCATATATCTTTTCTCCTTTTTGGTCACAAGAGAAATAATAAAGGCATTAAAATGTATGTTTCTTTTCAGAAAGCACTGTATTGATTTTATGTAACATCTGAGTACTTTGTGTTGTAACTTACATATAACCATATAATTTGTCTCTAACAAGAAGTAGACCAAAAGACTTGCTCAGTGAATTGTACAAATGAGCCTTTCCTCATCAGTGATCCAAAGCATAATAAAATACCCCTCTTTTTCAGTTCCCTCTGAGAGGTGAAAAAGCTCACTTACAGAAGCAAGCATATTCCACTGAAAGAAAAGGTGATTAATCATAGCTGGAGCCCATACTGAAAAGGAAAAATCCCATTTGGATCCATGCCTTTGTCCCAGGATCATTCAGTTCCATCTCTAGTTTGGAGAGAATAAGGGTTTTTTTGATTAAGGACCACAAAAATGTTACTTTGTTGGAACAAAACTAACAGCAGCCAATGCTGCTATTACAGCACTGTTGAAGGACAAAGAGCTAATAAACAGGTTTTTCACATATATATTCACACTCTAATAGTTGAAAATGCAAGTCATATCCAATACAGTTCAAGCTGTAACTTGATAAATTTTCCCCAAAGTAATCAGGCCATGCAGCACAAGAGAATGGATGCTGGTCTAAAACCAGAGATATTACAAATTTAGTATTTCTGAAACCTTTCTGAGAAACAGGATACATTGGCAGCTCAGTCAAGCCCTCAGACATGTATTTCGTAAGAGACATATCTGCAGGCCAAATAAACTTTCAGGAAGGACAAAACAGAAGAGAAAGAAAGAAGCTACAAAAGTCCATGTGGATAACCTAGTGGGTTGTTTTCTGGAGGAACAGGAGCCATGGAAATGTAGGATACCTGGAGAATCCTGACCCAACCTGACAACTCTTGGGTAGTTACATCCCTTGTACATCTGCTCCAGTACCAGCAGGCACCTGGTAACCACACTGCCACTGGTTTCCTATTAAATCCGATGTCTTTGTGAAATATTCAAGGAAAGACTTCCTCTAATGTGGGAATATGGACATTTTCAGTTTGTTTAGGGAAGTATTGCATTTAAGGATTGAGGAGATCATGCTCCTCCATCACTGATTTGGTGCCTTTTCTTTCACATTCTCTGGGCAAAGTCGAGAAGAAAGACGTGTGATCATTTCCCTCCCCAAAACTGAGGAGGGCTTTGACCCCAGCACAGCTATCTGCCTCTGTGGGGTATCACCAAGCATCTCTCTCAGAACAGCAATTCCTACAGTGGTCTGGGGACATTGTAGAGTTGGACTGACTGGCTTCAGTAGGTCTTGTAGCCTCAAATAAAACCTGTTCTAGGTTCAGTCTGTGGAAACTTGAGGGAAATTCTGAGCAGGTTCTGATTGCTTCCCTTTCTGTCACTGTTCTGCCCCACAGAAAAGGCTGTAATGGAGCAACAATACTGCAGACTACTAAATTTGTTCACAGCCTAATTCTGGTGGAAGGTTGTGATGGCCTTTTATGAGTCCCAAGTGGGTTAGGTGCCTGCCTTCCCCTGGTGCCTGTGCAGGCTCAGTGTCTGACGTGCTTCAGCATCTTTGGCATTTCCACTGTCCGTCGGTGCCTCTACACCTTTGCAAACCCAGCTCTAAAATCTTATTGACTTAAATCATAGGATTAAATCTTAAGTTTTAAAAGAATGGCATTTTCAGACACTTAGAGTTATTTTGCCATAAGCTAAAAGTCTCATAGTCTGTGTATCAATTATGACTTATGAGTCAACTTGACATAGTTCAAAATGCTCAAAAGCAGATGTGGCACTTAAAAGCATTGCAGAAATACAGCAGTGAAAGCCAAAAAGGCATGACCCTATCAACAGTCCCAAGCTCACGCACAAACTCTAGGTGTTGTGTAGAATTTTTATTTTTGCAGACTTTTCTAAGATCTGTTGGAAATAACTGTAAATTGAGAGCGATATTTGTTTGATGTTTAATTCATGAGCAATAGTGTCTGTTGCTGTAGGAGTACATGTGTTTAAAGTAATTTCTACCCTTGGCTCTTCCCTGGCCTCTGTGTTGGCTGCAGCATTTTCAGTGCGGGTCTGATGGGTGTGAGGATTTTGCAGCTTTGGCTGTTGCAGGCAGGAAGGAGCAAAGCTCAGGAGCAAAGAGATTTTCCCTGAGAGTGACCTGCCACAAGCCCTGAAAAGATCATATCTGGGAAATGATGATCTGATCACCTCCCACAGCCCCAACAATCAAGCAAGGGGGAGGTCAGGTAAGGAGGTCTTGAACTAACTACAGCTAATATATGTCAAAATTAACAGCTTGAATTACACACAGAGATAATTGGCAGGTCGCTGGAGATCACACAGCATTGCTATTTCTGGATGCCCTTGGGGCATGCTGCAGCAACCCAAACTAGATTGAACAGAGTCTGGTTCACTGTATCAACATCTGGGTCAGGAGCAGAAGGAAATTCCCTCTGAGCATGCATCAGCAGTGAAAAAATCATCACTTCTCCTGGTGCTTTGACTATTCATCAGCTACAGAGGTGCTATTTCTAAATGCTGACTCTGCCCTATACAACCCAGGCAATGCTTCAAGAAGTAGCTATCATTTATCCCTTGACTGAGAGCAGCTTCCTGGGGCCTCTCAGTTCTTTATTACTCCTAAATGCTGTGGATTGAGGAGCAGAGATGGTGGCCCTTCAGGATAACTACAAGCCCAGGGAAGGCCTTGAGGTGCTCCAGGATGGTTTGCCTCTTGACTCCATTGGAGGAGATGGCAGACCTGTTGGGATAATGCAAATCTTGCAGCTGCACTGAGCTTTCATGCATGAAGTTCTGCCAGGGTACAATCTCTTCTGTCAGTAGATTTTCAGCTAGATCGTGGAGATGTCCAATGCATAGCCTGCTACCATACAGATATTTCCTCTATCTGGTGTGGCAGAACTAAAGAGATGACTCTGGGTCAAGTATTAGTGCTTTTTTCCCCTATTCTTTATGCAACGTGTGCACAGTGTTTTGATCTCAAGTCGTTCTAAATCTAGATTTTCACTTTGGAGTCTTTGCCTTGAATCTAGTTCAGTAACACCTAAGACCTGTTACCATACAAAGAGCTGCCATGTGAGCTGTATCCGGTGGCATCTTTATTAGCCTCTATTAATTTACTACAGGTGGGAAACTGGCTTGTTCACAGCACCATCCTCACAAGAGAACACCCACCTTCTTCCCCTCCATGCCTCTTCCTCCAAGCATACAGCACTGCCAGCTTTCTTCTCTGTAAGCTCCAAGAGAAGATTCCCTGAATATCTCAACTAAAGATCCTGTCTAAGAAGCAAAATGTTGCCTGCATCTATGCTTCAGTGGCACGACTCCATCTCCTGGTAACCCGGGGTAAATAAAGCCAGCTGATATTTGGTAGTCTCAGGATCACTCTTGGGCTTTTCCTGTTATACGGAGTGTGTGTGTCCCCTGGCTGTGCCAGTGGCATCCTGGTGGAGGAAGCTCACCACAGGGTGTGGATGCGTCCAGTGTGAGACCCTATATGGCCAGGCCAGCCCAGCATGGCCAAACCTCTCTCTGTTGCAACTGCTGTACACAAATTAGGAGTATTTAGCCCACAACTGCACAGATCTCACCTTGGATGCTTGAGGAGCGTTGAGCTCACACAGTGGTAAAGAGGTAGCCTGGACGCTGAAGTCTTGGATTCAATTACCTTAAAACAACACCATTGTGAATTAAAGGTGTTTGTGACATGTGAAGCAGGAGGTTAGAGGACATAGTCTAATTTCAGTGCTTAGTCTCTTCTTGCCCCTGTTTCCTCAATAACAGGGGGAGAAAGTCCTTCCCTATTTCACAGCACTCTAATATTGTACAAGTGCAAGCCCTGTAAACACCCAGAAGTTCTCTTTTCATCTTCTCAAATGAAGATTTTATTAATTTTGGACAAGAACATCTTATAAGACTTTTTAAAATAGAAATAACAGAAATAAATATTGATAACCATGAAAATAGAGAAACTATGGAGAAGTGGTAACTTAGGCAGCAATTCACTACAATGATGTGAAAGGTTCCTAGAAATGGAAAAATTCCTCCTTCACAGTGATGACTCTTGCCCTTTAAAAAACAACCAGATGAGCCTCTTTCTACCCACAGGGCTCTCCTGCAGTGACAGCTACATTAACCTTTGCTGACAAGCACTTCTCTTTGCTTGTAAAATCAGCTTAGTGAGTGAAAAATTCTTCCAGACTTTAAAATGGTTACTATCAAATGGAGATAGAATCCTTGCAAAACAAAACATCCTCGTGCCTTGCAATTACTTCTGTGTTGTTAGTGCTGCTTTGAGATCAGTGGATGGGCTGATACAGGATGATGTCTGGGCATCTGTCTGCTTTGGCTAATATTGCAGAAGAGATGTGAATGTAGGAAAGGACACTGGGGTTTTTGCTGCATTTCTCTCCCTGAGCATTTCTCCATGCTTATCACCACATTGTCTGGGCAATGAGCAACAAAGCAGAGGAGCAGTAATATATGCTTGGGCTATTTGTCTGTTGCTATTAGAGAAATGATTCAAAATTGCAGAAAAAGCCAGCAAGCTCCCTCCTACGTGCGGGCACACACACACACATGGACACATGCTCCCTTCCTGACATCCCATTTCCCCATATTAACTTCACATTCTTGCTTGTACATCTGAGCTGCCCTTTATATGCAAGAAACTCCTCCCGTGCAAAGGGAATTCTTCTAGGTTTGGGCAAAAGGAGGGTCTTCCAGTCTCCTCCCACCCTGTTGCAGCACCAAGCTTTTGAAACTGGGTCACATGAGCTCTGCCACCTCATCAGAATTGAGCTTTCATATCACCTACGGCCATTTCAAAGGCTTCATAGCCCCATGGATTGAATTTAAACCATGCCATGGATAAAATTTTGATGCACTCGGCAGTTCTATGATATTTCTATGACATTTGTAATTGCTGAGCAGAAATCTCCAGGATCTTGGCATAAAATGCAAGTCAGGCTCCCAAACTGCTGCCTCCCTGACACAAATCTGTCATGTCCAGGACCTCAACAAAGTACAGGAAGCCAGTACATCACTGAAAAGAATAATAAAAGCATAGAATAGAATAGAATAGAATAGAATAGAATAGAATAGAATAGAATAGAATAGAAAATTTAATAGATTAGAATAGAATAAAAATATAAATAGACTAGAAATAGAATACAATAGAATATACACTACAATCCTTGAAATTACATTTTTTATAGTTGGCTAATTTTGCAGTGTAAACACAATATATTTTTACACTGTGTTTCCTTTAAGGCTCCACTGCCAACCCATGACATTTATTGCAAAACTCCTGCTGAACTCAAATATGCAAACCTGGTTTTCAAGCCTTCCTTCTCATTGTATTAGGTGGGACTGGAATTGCCCAGGCCAAGTAATTGACTGTTAAAACCCTAAAGTAAAATATCAGGAAGGAGCAACCTTCTACTGCCAAAGCATTGGGAAATGACTTTCCTGAAAACCCAGATGCATATCAACAGAAGTTACTTTTCTAATAGCTCCCAAATTAAGCCGTTCTTATTTGCATTATTCTAGGATGTTGAGCTTCAGATATCTTTGTAGAGATGCAAAGTTAACTGGCAAATCAGGCAAAGAATGCTGAATTTCTAAGAAGCTCATTGTGTACACTTAGTATTATCAAGTGAAATTTTGGAACTGACCTGGTCTGCTATGCGATAAAATTTAATTGTGTCATACAGTTCATTAGGGAAGAGGTCCATGAACTCTTGCTGAAACTAAACTGAGTACCTTTGTGAAATATATGAAAATTTGTTTCATGCCACTCAGAGGGAAAACGATTTTCTCCTGCACACTCACATGAAAGACTGCCAACATCTTGTTTAACACAGGTATAATTCCATTATTTTGACATCTAACAAGAAAGTAAAATCCAAAATAAATACAGCTGTGAGAATTCAGGCCTGTTTTCTGTAGATCATGGAGGCACAATTTTCAACCATGTAAGTCAATGGCAGCACAGCTTTCAACTTCACTTGGGCCAAGATTTTAGCCAGGATATTTTGTCATATGTGCTTACATGAGAGAAAGTTTAAAATAACCCACTAAAAAGGAAAAGACCATGGATAATGCAGCCAGGGTGCATCACTCAAATGCAGTTTACAGCTGTGTTCTACAGAGAACTCATAAGCCAGAGGTCCAAAACACAGCACAGTTCTTTGGACAGGGAGCTCCTTGGGACTGAAACCAATTTTTTGGGTTCATGGGGCACTGAGATGCTTCTGTCATTAACAGACTACTTATGGATGGGAAACCAAATTATTCCAGTTAAGGGAATTAATGAGACCTTAAACTTGAAAAAGTTGTCTTTTTTCCACTATCTCTCCCCATTTAGCAACCTAGCATTATGGCTAGTGGTGATCAACTACAGGCTCTAAGACTTATTCCTAAACAGTACATCCCTTTGCTAAGCAAAAGAGATAATTTAAAAGGCAAATACTACTCTTGTGCCTCTTGGGTACCTGTCCATTCCCCTCACTCTTAAGTGTTCTGGTGCTGGAGGGTCTCAAGATTCCTGGCTGTTCTGTGCCCATCTTTCTCAAACTGCCACACTTTCTGTCTGGAGCTGGTTTTATTTCATATCCTGAAAAAATTGTAAGCTTACTCTTTTTTGTTTGTTTGTTTGTTTGTTTTTGTTTTTTTGTTCAGCACCAACAAATAAATCTGATAATTGGCTCAGACAACAATAACTTTGGGGATGTTTTTTATTTGATTTTGGTTGTTTTGCACCCAGACTGCTATGGATAATAAAACAGCAGTTCAATTTCTCAGCTTTAACAGATGCATCTGACTGCTGTGTTTGCTTCACAGTTTCATCTATGAATAAAATTAATCAAGGCATGTAAAGAAACCATGGGGTCAAAGCAGTTCAGAAAAGGGTCACTAATAATCTAAAGCTGTGGTCAGAATGTCTGAATTTTAAAGTCTGAAAGAGCCATGGGAGGAGAAGGCTACTTCTTTCTACTCATAAATTCACATGTAGATATGTTTCCAGTTTAATTTCTGTGACTCTTGTTACTTAGTTTCTGGAAATAAACTAACAAATCCTGAGATGGGTATTTGGGAAGCTGTGTGATTATTATTCCAATCTCTTCCAAGATCTAAAAGAATTTCTAATTTATCATATCAAGGTTTCCTGATGAGTAGCCATGAGGGAGATTTCAAAGGTCAGGAGAAATGAAATGCAGATTTAAATTCAAATTAATCAGAGGCTGACTCCAGACTGGCTTACACTTACATGGGTAAACATTCACCGTGGACTCCAAAACATGGAAATACAATCTAGAATTGAATTTAAGAGCACTGAACAAAATGTAAGCCATAAGAAAAAAGCTGTGATTGAAGGTGAAAATCATACAGCAGTGACTGGGGAGCACTAGGGCAGAGAAATGGGTGGACATGACCTCTGAGTCTGCCCAGCCAGTCCACATCACGCACTGGGGTAAGGTGATTGATACCCTTGTTAGCCTCAAGATGGTTTCCCATTTTTCTGGGATCTGCCACTCTTTCAGGTGGGGAAGGATCCCTAAGGACCTGTTGCTGCAGCTTTAGGTATGGCTATGCTGTAGCACAGAGACCATAATGCTGCCCAGGTCTGAGGTTTAGGGATTTTATATGACAGCTGTAGAAAGACTGAAAATTTTGGTCAAAAGTTTGTCCGGCATACAGAAGCTCTGGTAGATGTGTTTGCTTTATTTAATCCATATATTTGCCCATTAAATAATTCAGAAGATGTTATATTAAACAGACTTAAGAGAAAAGTGATGGAAGTGCATTTGCTGAAGCTTGTATAATGAGACATTCCATAAAAGAAGCCGGACTTTTAAAGTCAAAATGGATTAAGGGCATGAATTCATGTGTCCCATGAGAACTTATTATAAACTTGAAGGACATTCAGAGACCTTCAGAAAGAAGCAGTTCTCACACTTGAGTTTAATTTTAGTACCATTGCAGTTGTAAATAAATTGGTTTTATAGTTGTTTGGGTGTGAGTAAGAATTTTATCTGATCACCCAATTAGCAGTATGGGGGTTTTGTGAAGAATGAGGAATGTATTAAGGATTATTTTACACACTACTGAACACAAAAAACCAAATCTATAAAAAATTGTGCCTTTCTTTTAAGACTACAAAAAGAGAATTTAAATTATACCAAATAAAACACTTTGAAAAAAGGCAAATATGTTTTTCCTTATCTGTGCTATTGTTATAACACAATCAGCTTGGACACTGATAACAATATCATCCGAATCATGGCTGATTTCATATTCTCATACAGTAATAATTATATTATGATCACTCTAACTACTGCACTGTCAAGGCTGCAGGAAGACAACTTGCCTTAAAGTAATTCCTTCAGTAGTAGTGTAAAAGAAAGAAAACTAAACTGGAAGCTTTCCTGTTAGTCCCCAGTTGCCGGTGAGGATCTTTCTTCCCAAACTTGGCTGTGGACACAGCCAGAGCAGTGAGGATGAGGGAGATGGTGGTGCAGGGATTTCCTGCTGCCAACACCTCATGCTGGTCTATCGTGTAGAGCCTATTTTGCAAAGCAAGCTTCAGTGTGCCTCCCTTCCCATGCCTCAGGTAACACAGACCCTCTCCTCTCATCCTGCTCTATTTCCCTTTTCCCCCTCATTTTCACAGAGAATTCAGCTTTTGTTTGGCAAGCCCAGTTACAGGGAAATCACTCCTTAGTGGTGATTAAGCATAGTCAGTGACTTAAAATCAAAAGCTCTTCTTTTAGCTTCCACTAAGAAGTAAAAAATAAAAAAGGACCATATAAATGATGTATAAATGGTCATTCTACTTTCACTCCTCGTTGATTTTTCTGTAGCACAAATAATTTGTCTCCCCTGTTTATTTTAAAAGTGCTTTGGAGCTGTTCAACATTATTCCTGCATTGGACATGAGCTACCACTGTTACAGGTATATGCAAAATGTGATAGACCAGAAGACTTCAGTTGGAAGGGACCTACAATGATCACCTAGTCCAGCTGTGCTGCCCCTATATGATGGGCTGCTCAGCTCAGGGGCAGCAGACTTTTAAGTATCACCCATCAAGCATGCCTGCAGTTACTGAGACACTTTCCTGCAGTTCTTCAGCAAGGTTCAGCTGCTCGTATGTAGTGGGTGAAAAACAACAACTGGTCTGAGGCCTGGTGATTCATTTGGTGATTCTGCTAATGAAATAGCATGTGGACAGGTAACAGCTTTCACTAGTTGTCCATTTTTTCCCTGCAGTAACTGCTGTGTGTTAGGTTAATAGCCAAACTTATGTAGGATTGTAAGACGGAGTCTGAGAAGGGGAAATATTAAGCTCTCTCCAGCGCTAGGTTGCCCATCATAAGCTTAGTATTGATTAATTATATAATTAGTTAACATAATGATTTTCATTTAAAAAAAATCTGATCTCATTTATCAACTGCAAACTAATTTCACTTTTGCTGTCTGTCCTATGAATTTAAGATTAATTTAAGACTGATCATGCTGTAAGTGAAGGCAAGTCCTACTTTTACTTAGCAAAAGCAATATTTGCAGTAAGTAGTTGCATTTCTTTCTGTACCAAGCCTTTTGCATTTTGATTGTCAAATGCAAACATATAAAAGTTGCACTTCTGAGATTTTTAAACTTCTAGCATTGCACTGGGTTTCTTTTCTTTATTATTTTTTTTAAATAAAACTATTAGCCTAATATTTAAAGTACTGAAGTAATGTGATAAAAAAAAAGTCTTCTTAGTTTGTATTCTCTTTGTCGGGCTGCTGTAGATACAGATCTGCCATCTCTTGCCTTGCACACCACTCTGGAAGGGCAGGGATAATTACCCCAAGATTTAAGCAGAGACTGTTAGAGTATTTTAGCACTACCACAGTAAAGAGCACGAGTATGTGAAGCTGTTGAAACAATAAGGCTTGGTACCTCCAAAGGCTTAATCCTTCTGTCCAAGGGCAGTGAAGGAAAGAGGTAGTTTTGCATAAAACATTTTTCCTCCATCATCACACCCCACTCTCGGCTGGGACCATACTTCCAAGCTCATACTGGTGACTAAGTCATGTCTCCCTATATCTGCTAAATCACTGTCAGGGATGAGTCTGATAATTGGGTTCTCTTTGTGGTGCTGAGATGTGGACACCTGTTAATGAGAAAGTTGACCAAGGACACTGACCCAGTTGACACCAACCATTTAGCAGCTGTCAGGCAGTAATGACTCCTAGTCACTCCCTATCTCGCCTGGGTTTGAACCAGTAACCCAGAGACAAAGGGCTCGTATCTCATTACTGACAGTCCCTTGAGCCACCTCACTCTCTCACAGCAGATGTCTATTGCATTAGTGTCCAAATCATGTTTTTAAAGCGTGTCCTGCATTGGAAGAAGTTTGCAAAGGTACATCTGCCCAGCACCTAAAAGCTGGGGCAGGCTACTGAGTGACAGGGGTGCACTGTGGGCTCCATCCCCTTTGTGGGCTCCTGTGCTCCTGCATCCCTTTGTATCCCAGTGCCCAGTGTACTTCCAAGTGGGAAAGGGGCTGAAAGTCTTATGTGTGGCCTTTAAAAATAACTGTAGGTCAGAGGAAGGGGCACCAGATTATAGACAGGTATAAAGTCCATTCCGGATAGCTGAGCTGCTCCCACTTACCCCTAGAGAGGATTCAGCTCACTCAGTGAAACTAAGATGACTAGGCTTACCTGTCCAACATACTTGATAAGTACCAGGACTGCAAAATAATCTGCCTCTAAGAAAATACACGAAAATATCAGCAGCCAAACACATGTTGGTTTTGGCTTCAATTTGTCAGGAATCTGATCCAGATAGTATTCAGCAGTGAGCACTAGCCAAGCTGTATTTACAAGCTCCAAAACAACATGCTTATGGGATAGAAATGGCAATAAACTGTTACCTGAAGACACTACATGCAAAAATAGCCCTTGCAACTTCTTTTTTCCCTTCCCCCTGCTTTCAACCTGGCAACGCTGAGCTCTGCCTATGGAAATGAATGGCTCCTGCTCTGGTAGAGATGCTGCTTCCAGCAGGGTTGGTGTTCAATAGTGGGCAGGGTCCCCTTCCAGGCCCCACGGCGGCTTTTCCAGTCTGTCAGGTCAGGTAAGTGAAGAACAAAAGTGTGACTGTGTGCAGGAAGGAGAAGGGATGGCAGCAGTGACCTGTGGCTCCTACAGCCCATCTTGCCTCTGCCCCAGCCCCCAGCAGTGAGGAGAGACCTTTGCTTGGGGGTTAAAACTAGGGAAATGCTGCTGATGTTGGTGATGAGGTGTAAGAAGAGGAGCTGGCATGTCTCTGAAAACTTCTGCATATTGCTATTACTGTTACAGTTTGTATGACAGTCACTTCTGTGGTCCCCATTTGTAGACTCCAGCCCATGCAGGGTAACAGCACTGACTGCAGAAAGGCTTCCTCCCTGATCAGTATGTCTCTCAAGGACACCAGACTTGCATCTGGGGACTATTTGCTCTGGATAATCTGCACAAAAGCAGCAACAGCAGTCCTTTCATACAGCAAACAGTGCAAGACGTAGACATGCTCAGCAATTGAGAGGGCGGGAAAGGGAGGTGCAGCTCTTTTGCCATCACAGATCTCACACAGACGTGGTTCTGGGAGCCGATGGCAGCAGACAGGCCCAAGGGGTGGTGAGCAAATACCAAGTGGCTGAAGAAGCTGTCCCATGTGCAGGAGGATCAGGGCAGACCCTGATCACTGCTCTCTGCTCCTCAGGCACTGGGATGGCTCCTGGAGGATATTTTTCTGCCTCCTTGTGATAGACTTAGGTCTAACCTAGACACTAGTCCTGAATTTCCTACCAAGGGAACTTCTCTCTCTTTTTTTCCATCCCTCTCTCTCTTTTCATTACTTGCACAGGGTTTGCACAGAAATGTGCCTCCCAGTCCAGCACGAAAACTTCCTTTCCCACAGCCTCTCTCCTTCACTATTCTCTGCAGATCTCTCAGTTGCAACCAAAACAGAAATACCATGTAACTACTCTTTTTCTTGATACAGAGAAGTTCAGTGCTTGGCACTGTTTCTAGTCCAAAGATAGACTTACTGAATTAAGCAAGGTTAAGGTAAAGCTTGGAAGTTTTATGTGCAAACTGGATCCAATCTTCTGCTGGTGGCAGTGTGTGCTACTCCCTTGTTGCACTACACCATCTGCCACCACTTTGCCATATTTTCTACTCTTAAGCCTCCAGCTGAAGTCCAGCCCAGCTCAGGAGAAGGCCAGTTACATCAGCTAGCAGAGAGCTGAACTCCACAGGGCCCAGCTGGAAGCCCCAGGATGGTTGTTCAATCCATTGCACATTTTAACAGGCAGGTGACCAGACCAGAGGATCCTCATCAACAGGACTGGGGGTTAAGCTGCAGGGATCACACAGGTGTAATAAATTTGCTTTGATTCAGTCTGTTCAGCTGGAACTTTGGTTTCCAGAGTTGTCAATTCTGGAAACTTTCCTGAGCATTACATTCACTTCTAATGAAGGCAAAGCAGGGAGTGCAGCAAATAAGCTCAAATGTGCAAGCAGAACTGATCAATTAAGCCTGATACATCCTGCATGCCATCAAAATCAATGTACATCATGGCTGAAAGTAGTATCTGCAAAGCAAAATTTAAGTTGTACCCAAAACGTAAATCTTTGAGTTGGTCTGCTCTGGAAATGAAGAGAAGAGACTAAAAATAAGATTATAAGTATGGGGATCTTTGCTGCTCTGGCTGCTCGGCACTAGAATGGTTCCTGTGTCTGACAGATTATCTCCGCACCACTAGAAATGATCAGAGCCCTAAGGCAATTAATTCCTCACTTTCAGAGTTTTACTTCTGCAGGAACGATGATTGCCATGGACAATAACGTGGGCCGCTGAGAGGGGAGGGTTTGGAGCGAAGGTAAACAACCCCCGTCAGATAATGAGCAGTGAATACAAAGGCACAGCAACCTGCTTGCAGGAGGGAAAAGCCCAATCCAGACCAGTGTTGCTGTGATCCACTGAGCCATGGGGAAGGCTTCATCATGCTGGTGACAGGGTGCAGGAAATTTAATGACAGCCATTGCCATGCTGGGAAAGGAGCATCACTTCACCATGGCAATCTGACCCCCACACCCCACCTGGGCTTTATATTCAGATGGCATCTCTGTTTGGTAACGGTGATCGTGTCTGGCAGTGGCAGCAGATGTGGGCAGAATGCAGAGAGGCCACCAGGACCTGCTGTGGTCACCCAGGCCAGGAAGAGGATGTCAGCCGTGCCAACTGGTGTGTTGACTGAGAGGATCACCCGTCAGGAGGTCTAAAATGACACCACCTCCCTGCTTGGTTCATGTGTGCAGAACACATCACGTGGTCCCCAGCCCCGCACTGTGGAGCCAGCAAGGTGCCGGTGTTCTCAAGGCATCTCTTGCCCAGCACCCAGCCCAAAATGTCAGACCCAGCAAGAGTCACTGATCCAAACTAAGGGGTGGGAAGCACAGAGTGGAAAACAAATCTGCAAACTCCAGAGGATTTTTTAGTTTCACACGCACAAGAAGAGACAAGCTGGAAGTGCTACATTTATATCTGAATTGCAAGCGCAATTTCCCGGAGGGCTTTCCCTCATTCAATTCAGTGTGATGGTGAAGGCCCTTTGGAAAAGGGCCTGGCTTTGATCCAAAACATCCTCAGAATTCCGGGATCTCTGATGAACCAGCAGCATAAACAGCTAATCTGCAACCTTTGCTTTCAACTTAATTGTTTTGAAAGGAAGTTGTTATCAGGAACAGAAAGGGATCCATAGCCTGGAGACCTGCAACAGCAAGCGGGGTCTTCTGCAACATCTCTGTGCCAGAATGAGCCCAAGGGGAAGGACACTTTTTATTGTCCCTTTTTCCAATCTCAGCCCAATTTAATTTCATTCCCTTTCAAATACCACACAAGGCAAAGGTGAGGGGTAATGTGTCCCATCAAAAGGAAATCCCCTTTGGGATTGGTGTTTGGTGTATCACCCTGCATTTTGTAACACTGTTGCAGTTTTTCCTTGGAAAGGCTGATGATGGATTTTGTGTAAGAAAGAAATTTGTGGAATATTAATTTTTGTGCTGAATGTACTAAAACTGGATGTTGTCACTTATGCCACTGTTCCTTTAACTTGCACTGCTTGACACTATGAATTATTCAGATATCTCTATGATATATAGAAGTGGTGTCAGCATTTTAGGGCATGACTCTCCTCTCTTATCTGCTATAAAATCCCAGTGGTTTCAGTGAGCTATAAAAGGCAAAATTAGGTCCTTATTGTTGTCTTGCAAGCAGAAAATACTCTTTACCATTGAGTAAAGGGTACCTACAGGCCTAGCTTATAGTACAAAAATGGGTATTTTTAAGTCCCTGGTACCTCAGTACACCTCAAAGGTCATTTATTCATTTGGAAATAAGAAATTAGAGTGTAATGAAGATTGGGGGGATCGTATAGCATTGCTTCTTTTCTCTGTTGCAGAATTGCTCGGGTTTCATTGACCTCATGCTGCTTATACCAATGGCCTCATCTGCTTGAATAGCAAGGTGTCTGTACTGTAGCCAGCAGTGCTGAGCTCAAGCACAGAGCTGTGCCAGGGAAAAGGAGGAGATATGTGGAATGGAGCAGCCCTGAATAGCCCAGGGGCTGTTGCATCCCCCAGGGCATGGGATGTTGGGGGGCAATCTGCCCAGATCAGAGGCTGATGGGGCTACAATCACTATCCATGAAACAGAATGCTCCCTGAGAACAGTGTTGATAATTTTTCTATCTTCATGTTAATTTTTCTCCTGTTTTTAAACCAATGATGACAAAGATAATTGAGGTGAAACTGTTATAGATTCATTATCAAGCACGGAACAGCACTCTGCCTCCCTAAAAGATTTGTTGAAGAGTTGTTAGAGCAAGAAAAACAAGAATAGAGATGGCAAGAGAAAAAAAAAGTCCATGTAATATACACTTGGCAAAGCCAGCGTTTAAATCACCAATTGCTTAAATGAAGCAGGTTTAAATCTTTGGAGTTTCCTGGGCCTTGTACAGTGCCTAGGGGCTGCATAGCCAGAAGAGATGCAACTATAAACATTATAAACATTGGGACTGTTTTTGTCTTGCAAAATAACCTCCTGCAAGTTCCTCAGTCTGCGGGAAGCAGGTTCTGCCCCCAGATACACAGAGACCCCTCCTGTGAGCTCGGCATATAACCAGGGCAGAATTTGTCCTCGATGATGTACCCTGATGTCAGGGTAACTGAGGGGTGAAGTTTAGTGATGCCAAGACAGGTATAAATTCTTACCTTCCATTTTTACCATCTATTTGTTAGATCGACTATTTATGAAGGAGTATTTACAAAAGGCAAAAGACATATCAAGCTATCTCTGGCCTTCTTCCCATGTTAGGTAGAATAGTAAATATTTTTGGAAGTGATGTAAACCTTAGTGCTTCTGGGAAGAAGCCAAGTGGTACCAGATGGCAGAGAGGAGGAAACTCACCCTATGGGCAGGTTTTTCACAGTATTCTCATAAGCATCTGGTATTTGCCACTGGCAGAGACAATACAGGGGCCAGCACTCTGAACCAGTCTGCCTGTCTCTCTATTCCTGCTACTGGCTGATTTCTTACCTATTCAGAAGATGTTTTATCGAATTTTTATTTCTTGACGCACACTTGGATCGAAAGTCTCAGTGTCACTCCTCTTTGGATAGATGATGGTGACTCAGTTCACCAGCACATGGCCTCAGCTCACAGGCACATGGTGATTCTGACGATTCAAACATTGTTATAGGAATTTGGAGATTTTTCTTAACACTTAAAATAAAGAATTCTGATATTGTGTGCAACCTTCTGACTGCACAATGAAGTTGGATCCCCACCGCACACTAAATTAGCAGTGAAATTTTTGCTCTAGTTATTACGCACGAGTTTGGAAAACGTCAATCACCTGGAGCTCCCACGTAGGATCAGCATTGCCTATTGCTTCTTAGGATTTAGATTCCAGTCCTTTACCAACATACAGATTAGGGATGAGGGGAAAAAACTCCATTGTATTGCATGAAATGGTTAGGCACTTGCATGAAAACAAGTTGTGCTGAGCACTGTAGGTGAGGGGATTTTTATGGGCTTTTTCTTTTTGACTCAAACATGCTATGTGTGTTCACTCTGTAGCTGCCACTAAGACTTGGTACTGCTCCATCAGCCCTGTGAGGGTGCCTGTGTGGAGCAGATCTGGACCCAGCATGTGAATGCAGGACACTTTGAAATGGAACTGGTAAGCAGAGTTTAAGGTACATCTTGAGCACATACACCTCCCATGCCTTCCTTCAAGGAACAGCTCTTCATCTCCGCTGGTCTCCAGTTTGGACACAGCTATTTGTAGCAATGTTTAGAGGCTACTGCTTATGCCTTTCAGAGGACCTGTTTTTATGGCAAGGCAAAGAGTTTGCTGGTCATAACCACAATTCTGTGAATATCCTGAAGTCTTTCAAACAAGTTGGTGCATTTTAGAATTTTACTAGCAGTTTCAGGGCAGAAAAGAAAAAGGCTTTGTGGAGACAAGATGAAATCCTCCACTAAAACATACCATTTTCATAAGGAGAGTGAATGAACTGGATGGCCCAGCTCTATTGCCAGAAGCCAGCATTAAGGAGTGCTTCATAATCTTCCAAGGGACTGCGTTTTCCTCGTTGCTTAGCCAGATTGGCAAATGGAGGCATGAAGTCTTTTTACAGGAAGGTTCAGCTGACCTGGGAAAAGAAGGAAGAATGGCACATGACAGTTCTTCAGGTAGCTGCTACCTGGAAAATTGTTCTGGCTGAAAACACTGCTTAATCAGGCTGAAAGCAAAGTGCCTATCTTGAATGCATAGACTGAGAGCATTGCACATTTTTTGTTATTGCACAGCTTTGTCTCACAAAGGAGGGCTCCCACTGTCACAATCTGGATGCTGTATTTCAAAACATTAGTCAAGGATTAGTCCTTGGTTCTGATTTATGAGAAAGCACCAGTGCCACAGAGGATTTATAACCCATGTAAATGATTCATGGAGAATGTGTTCTATGAGATGGGTCCCCTGTGCATGTAAACTGGAGTGTGGTCTTGATCCACAGGCAGCGGTGTGTGTTTCCTAGGCTGCCTTGGAAAACCAAGGACCTGGGAGAGTCTCATTGGGATTAATCCTGCCCCTCCACCCACTCCCACACCTGATGAGTGGGCTTTGGGAGAGCCACCCCTCTCCGGGGAAGTGGGGGAAGCGGCAGCACAGCCCTGAGCTGTGGTGGTGTCTTCTGTAATACTGACGTATCCCTGTAGAGGGAATGCTTTGGTAAGACTTCAATGAGGCTGTGTATTGCTGTGTTCTGTCAGGGACCAAATTCATTTTTTGCATCACCTGCTGAGTTCAGGAGTTAACATTAAGAACATTTTACCCAGTAAGTTGTTGTGCTATCTTTCTAAAATCCTTATCTTGCTATAATTCGCTTTAAAATTTCATCCCTGACTGAAGAGGGTGGAAGTGTCCATCTGATTCAATGCAAGGGATGGGCTTTGATGCTGTCTTACATGCGCATCAAAAGCTTAAGATAACACGCATATTAAAATGTTTTTCACTGGAAGCTTGCAGAAGGCCCCATGGCCAGATGTAACAAGAGGGAATCCATAGTATGTTGTTTACCAACTGCTCCTACACTTCAGCTAAATTGGCACAAGGAAATCATAATGCCTTCTGAATAACACCAGGAAATGGGGTTTGTTCACTACAACTAAAACCACAAACTCATCAAAAATGCCCCAACATTATGTATTTTATTTGTGTTGATTAAAAATCTGCTTTGCAACACTGAGTTTGTTATCGATCATAAAACCTGCACTGACCTAGTCCTTTCCCTCCAAGCTATCAAAGCATTTAAACACCTATCGCAACCCAGCCCCCGGTTCCACTGTGCCCATAGATCTCCTGGGCCACAGACCCTTTCTGATACCTCTGCTTTAGCACTGCTGCCTTGCTTTTCCAAGATGAAGGGATTTTCCTCTACTGCAGTGTAAGGTCCACTTTGAAGGGAAGATGAAGGAGCAGTACAGGTGATGATGCACAGTATTCACGTGACTCAGGTCACACTCACTCAAACTCACTGACCCCATCCTGCTCTCTTCAGTGCTAATAGAGGAGTCTTTCATGGGGTACTCATCAGGACCAGGCACCATCTGGACACCTGGCAGCTTCAATGCCACCTGTCGAGCATACAGGCCTCTGGATAGCCAAACACAGCAGGTCACCATGCTTCAAGAGCCACCTAGGCACCAGAATGACAGCAAACCCCCTGTGGATTGCATCAGGGTGGATCTGTGATGTTAACATTTCCGAAAGCACAGACATACCCACTGAATACTGAAAACAAGTCTTAATCATCACAGGGACTTCCTCTGTGGATATTAATAATCTCCTCGCTTCCTCTGAGGAGCCCCCCTGTCTGCTGGGCTCAGTCTCTGCAGCAGCATCGATAATGCTCAAACTTTGAAAGGTTTCACCCAGGAAAGACAGCTTTTCTTGGGAAATTGGTGGAGCAAACATCAGGCAGGCCCAGCAATAAACTGCCCAGGCCGGGCACCGCCACGGTGTAGCATCACCTGTGCCTGTGATGCAGATGCTGGAGGTTTCTCTCCCTTTTTGACTTCAGTCAATGACGAACAATTGCTTTGTAGTGTCCCCCTGCTCTGCTCCTCCTTCTCCCGGCCACTGGCCAGGGACCTGGTAGTCAGATCAACGCTTGGGAGGGTCTGGGAGAAGCACTTTCCACTTCCTGTGGGGAAGGATGTGATTAAAACCTTGTAAATAAGAGGCTTGGCTCAAAAAATGCCTGGGTGCCTTGTAGACACAATGTAGCCATGAGCTGTGGCTCAGGGTGGTGAGAAGCAGGAGATGGGACACAGCCTGGTCCCAAGCCACACTGGCCATGCATGGTCTGTCTGGGACCTGTCAGAGGGGTGCCAGACCCCAGAAGCAGTGACCTCTCAGCATGGACACCCGTTCCATGTCCTAAGGGCTGACTCTGCTGCTCAGATGGCAGCCTCAGGAGAGCCTGACCAGCCATGGCCAGGACTGAACCTTCTGCAGAGCTATCACTAAGGTGGGAACCCAGGTCAGAGCACAGCTGTGGTCCTGGGTGGACCCTGCTTTATCTGCTCAGAGCAATTCCCCCTGAAAGAAGCAAGCAGGCCTCACCACTGGCTGTACAATGTGATTCCCTCCTTTCTAGGGAATTACTCTGGTGCATGTTTGTGCTAGGGGAGGACTGTCCTCTTCATGTCTGTGCAGTGTGTTACTGAGAATCCACCACCTGCAAATTCCACATGAAGTGAACTAATCTCTGTGCTCTGTCCTAAGCTCCTCTTACCCTTTTGATAATAATGGGATAATAGCTTCTTCAGGAGAAAAGGGACTACAGCGCCTACAGATGGGATGAAGGAGCAGAGAAGCTCTGCTGTTTTGCTTCAGTAGGGAACAGGAAGTTATCTTAGTCTGCTCAGGGTATATCTGGGCTCAGAAATCCAGGAACAGAGGCTTGTGCAGAAAAACATGAAGAAACTGCAGCTTTACCGACTGAGACTGAGGAAGACAACACCAAAAGGCAGAAGTTGCAATCCTCCATCCCTCTCTGTTCCAACGTTCCCTCCGTGCACAGGCCATATGCTCTGCATCCCACGCTCTGGCATCGGATTTGATGTTTCTTTATAGCTAGAGGGTGTCTTGACCAGCTTTCCAGCGGTCAGAAACCTGAGGTTGCACTGGATTAACCCTGGAGCCAAATCATTTACTCAGGTTCCTCAGGAACACAAAGCTGGCAATTCCCTGGGGCTTTTTAAGGACTCATGCTGTGTCCTGGTGCATCTTTAATTTTTACAATGTGATACTGGCCAAAAAGCAGCCCACAGAGAGATAGCATAGCCCAAGGAAAAGTGCATTAGACGGAAACTCACAGGATGTGATGCAAGGATATAGGAAATCTGCCCACATGTTGCCTAGGAAATTCACTTTATGAACTTTTCATACCCTTTACTAGGTTCTGTCCGATGTGTGCAGAAGGGATGCTGGCACGCTGGCTTCCTGGCAGAAGGACCACCAGAATCTGGGCAGATTTTACCGAGGAATAAGCATTATCTGCTTCTTAGGGCAGTTTCCTCTCGCATCACTGAGGTCTAAAGGAATATGCCGCTCCCGGGAGCAGAGAGGAGGCAGGGATGCTGGAGCCGACTCCTTCTACCTGCCGATGCAGGAAGGACCCGGGGACA
>NW_021940750.1:30910112-31036450 GCF_001715985.3 Manacus vitellinus | reverse complement strand
AGGGACTCCTCGCCATTCCCAACCCTACTCATCCTTGGTGACCTCTTTGGCAGCCCCGGGGGCCGGGGAGGGGCACCTGTGAGGGTGATGTGTGTGTGTGGTGGTGCCCCTTGACTGGTGTTATCAATGTCCTGGGTTGAGGGTTGGAGCCTCTTTTATCTACAGGGTTGGTGTTTTGTTTTGTTTGTTTGTTTTGCGTTTCTTTTTTGACAAAAACCAGCCTGAGTTTTCAGGGTTAAATAAACACTGATTGTGTTCCCACTCTTCCTCCTCTCTCTCCCCCTTTAAATATTTTGGTTTACGTTTGGCTTGTTTGTTTGCTAGTTTGATAACATCGATAAAGAACCTGGGATGAGATTTTGGAAGCATCTGATGAAAGTGCAGGTCTGTCCCACAGAGCATCACCTGTTAGCTCCACGGGCTCTTAGGGCAGGCTGGCTGTGATGTGCTTAGCAGTTTTAGAGAGGTGCAACTGTGGCTTTCCCCCAGCTCCGCTTCAGAAAGAGGAGTTTTGTTTGTAGAGAAGAGGTTACTCTCGAAGGGACGCTGTACTCACAATTTTGTTGAGGCTCGTCATTAAAGTTAGAAACAAGCTCCACAGTGAAATCGTACCAAGCCTCCTCTGGCAGTTCATAGTCAAAGAAAGTTTCTCCTGTTGTCTAATAGTCATCAGGCATTAAAATAATATTATTGAAATGTCTTTAAAATTGAGATTTTTTTCTCTTTTGAAACCAATAAGACCAAATACTTGACTTCTAGAAGGAGTAATTTATCCAAGAGGGTTCAATAGGAATCAATCCAGGCACCAATCTAATAAATTCTTGTATATAAGACTTTTTTTAATGTTCTTAAACCTCTTGTCCAAGCACAGAGGACTATTTTCTGATTGGGGTGCCCTTTTCTGTCCACGGAGAGGGGAATGAAGCCCCAGAGTTTGGCTTTGATTGATGTCAGCAGTGGATGTGTTTACCAGATAACCATGCTTTCAGCTCCCAGAGCTTTTGGTGGTCCTTTTTTTTTTTTTTTTGATTTATGGCAAGTCTTTATGTCCCAAGAGATCTGAGAGCATGCAGGTTTGATCAACTCAGCTCACAGGTACTGTGTTCATCCACGAATTTGCTGTTTGTGGTCCTGCTGCTGCAACTGTGTCTCAACTCATAGCTGGAGACATTCTGACCACCTCACGCAGTAGTCAGGGATTGCTGGTTTCAGGGATGATCCAGTCACCAGATGGTGCAGGGTACAGCAAGCATCTTTAAATGTTTGGTGTGGAATTTTTTTAATCTCTCTCTTCTAGTGCTGTATAAATCAGAAGTATCTGGTTTGTAAATCTACGGATAGCTTCTGCTTCTGACGTGACTCGATTTTATTTTCCTAAAGCATTGCTCTCCACAAAGGCAATGTGGAGAGCACATGGCAGTTATTGAACGTGTTATTACTGTTTTGGGACAGAAGGGCTTCACAGTTCTGGTTTGTGAACCTTAGACCATGTCCCTTTTAGGTATTGATAACTTACTGGGACAAAGCTAGTTGAATTAATCTGTTAACCCGGGGCTCTGGAGTACATAAGGCATCCACAGCCTCAGAGCTGTCCCTTAAACCCGGAGTGAGGCACTGTGGGATGCTTCACCTGGGATTCAAAGTCATCCCTGTCTGCACAAAGAGGAAAGTCTCTGCTTGCAGAGCTCGGTCCTCACTGCCCTTCTCAAGCGCTGTATGTGGGACTGTGCCCAGCAGTATCATTTGGAGGGGACTGAGAGCTGAGTCTCATGTCCTACCCTATGTAGGGTAAGTGTAGGGAGGGATGTCAGAGCATCTGCACGTGCATGTTTCCTTGCCTGCCTTTACATCCCTTCTCATCTCCTGTATCGGAAGGAGGAATATGGGCTTGAGCATTTCAGGCGTGATCTTAGGTTTTAATGACTCCTGATTCTGGGGTGCCTGTGGAAGGTGGTTTCTGTGCGAAGTACTGAGACTCTTTCCTTCGAACCTGTGCAGCTTCATTTCTGCGGGTGCAACGGATATGATCAGCACTTTTAAAGCTAATAATCCTTGTAAAGATGCAGACAAACCTGATCTCTCCACTTAGGTAGTGAAGCTGTAAAATGACTTGAATAGTTGTCATTCTCAGATAGCATCGGTATTCAGCAAGGCCATTTCCCTGGCTGTGCCTTTGGAAGTGCCTCTCAATACATATGCAAATGCAGGGCTTATCAGGCCCCTTTTTTGACTGACAGCAAGTAGTCTGGGAGGGTTGCTTGCCTGGGACCAAGCAACAATTCCGTTAAGCCTATGGCAATGTGGAGGAGCAGGGCTGGAGCAAGTGAGCGTGGAAAACAACCTCGATGCATCAGGTGGGTGGTGGAGCTGTCACGGAGCAGCCCCACAGTGAGCATCCTGCCGTGTCTCCTGGTCCTGTCCCTGCCATCTGTGTGTGCAACCTAGATCTCAGCCTTTTTGTACTCTTTTCGTGGTGATTTTTTGTTCTTCAGGCATAAAACCGAAAGAAGTCAGAGGAAAAATGGACTTTCATTTTTAGGTTGTAAACTTGGGTCTGTTTTGTTATTGTCTCATGCCTTTAAAGCACTGGAGAACTAACTGGTGGGTAAAACAGACACTGCCTGGCCAGCTCAGCTAACACCAAAATAAACAACCCTGTGTATTTTCTTAGGGACAGGAGGTGGATCGGAAAGGGACACAGGGCAGAAATCAGCATCTGTAGTAAGAACACAGTAGGAGCCTTGGACAGCTGGTGGGAGCAAGGTTGCTACTCGTGAGCTGCTTGCTAGAGCACTTTTGCTTATGGAAAAGCTGGAAAGTCCAGAACTGTGCTGCCCCTGCTAGTAGTATCCACCGAGCTTCACTTGTTAGTGCTTTTCTGGAGGAGTCGGGAGTATAGAGGCTGTTACAACACTTCTAGGAAGGTTGCTTTTTAGTGAAATCTTAGCGAGCAAAGGTGGGTTAAATGTTTCTCATTTTCTGTTCAGCAGTCCTTTGGAAGTGAGTTGTTAAACCAGGGGTTGATTTATTGGACCCAGTGACCCACCTCACTGTGAGGTGATGAACTCTAGATTTGTAAGGTAAATTCGATATAAATGGTGTAAGTGTAAAAAGCAAAACCAACCCAACTGGTGATCCACCTTTGCTTCATTTTTCTGAAGTCTGTTTACTTTTTTAAATTGAATTTTGGAAGCTGATGATTAGTTATTCACTCATGGAAGATAAGATAATAAGTATAACATAGTGTGAAAATGGCTAATATTAGATGACACGTGTAATCTTGTGCAGCTCTGGATATTCTGCTGAGAGCCAAGAGGAAGTCTGCTTGGTCTGAAAGTAAGTAGTATGTTCATTCTCTATATGTGCTGGGACCTGGGCTGTGGGACAGGGGCATCTCCAAGCTGTGTGATGAAACTGCATGTGTATTGATATGACACAGTTCTCCTAAACCAACCCACAGATCTAGGACAAAAATTGAGGGACAGTCACTGTGTGTACTTGTGAGTGCTTTGGCTTTCCTTTATATGCATGGTGTGAGTCTGGGTGCATGCACAGTCTTTCTGCCCATCCAGCTTTAGACAGCCATACTGAAGGGACTGCCTGGTTCCTGACAGAATTAGGTTTTAAAAAAAAAAATAATATAAAAAAAAAGCATTGGGTGATATTAACATGACTTGGGGGAAGAAAAAAGCCCTCAGGTACCATAGGATATGTCTCTGGTTTGTGGAGGTATATGGGAACATTGGGAGGAGTGACTCAAAGCTCCCTGAGGCCAGGGCAAGGGCTTCTACTGGTTTTAGCCTTATCTAGATCTGACTGGGACAACTGTTTATCCATCTGCAAGCCTGGAGGCATACAGACTGGCTAACTAGTGATGTGCCTGGGAGAAAATTCTGTGCATGCAGGCAAAACTTTCAGGCTTTAGTTTTATATTTTATATTTCAGCTGAATTTTGTCATTAGATCTTCTGAAACTCTTTGCTCTGGGTTCCCAAAATGGACTGGGTGGTTTTCAGTGTATCTGAGTTTATTCCAGTTAGATGAAATGTTAATGCTCTTTTTTTAATGAGCTTTTTTGTTCATTGTTTTGTTTTGTTTTTATAAATTATTAAAAACATCAACACTTAAAAAGTAATCAGAGAAGCCTGGAAGGAATCTGGGGGTACAAGCAGAGAGCCTGTAGTAGTAGAGACATTAATCTATGGCCTCTTGCTACTGTCTTCTCCAGTGAAAGAAGAACGGTCTCTCTGCATGAGGAGGTGGGAAGATCTCTATTTCTATTGATTCCCACTTGTAAATGTCCACATATTTACCTAGAGGGTACGATATATTGCAGTTAAAATGGTGGCAAAGAGAAATGACTGTTCCCCCCTGTGGGTTGGTATTGATTGGTCATGCAGCTACCCTGTACTTATTTCTCCTCTTCTTCTCACACCCTTTCAGCCAAAATACTTTGTTTTTATTAGTGTATTAAGAATCAATATACATATTATTTACTGTGATGTATTAATGAGGCCTTTGAGATGAGAAGATGCAGGGGCAGAAGCAAAGGGTGAAATATCTCCAATATAGATTTTAACATCTGTATTCCCTTGGGCTTCCTTTATCGGCCATGTGGAGAAAGGCACTTTGGTGTCATGATTTATGTCAACTATGTCTGCTTTAAAGAGAGAAGAATTGCATGCTGGTTGTGCTCTTTCTCTCTGATGCTCTGAAGGAAGCCTGGCCAGCTTGTTCATATGCAACCACCTAAAGTCAGATGAGATTAGTCCTATTACAGGTGTTATGGTGACCATTGCTCACTCTTCCACTACAACTGTGCTAGCTCTGGGGAAGGAGAGGAAAGCACCTTTCTCAGCAGCACTCAGATGTCACTCCCTTACAGTCCTCACACTGTGTGGGCACAGCAGACCGAGTCAGAGAAAGTCCTGTTCTCTGTCAGGAGGCCTCTCAGAACTCAGTGGCTCCTGCCAAACTGAAGCAGGTGTTTGTCTACTTGACCAGTTATTATCTTTCTTATATCAAGAACATTGCTTTAGTTTCTTTTTTTAATACTGACGTATTTAACCTGTTGTTATTTTTGGTGCTGTAGGCTGTTAGATACAGATTCCTTGTGATTAAGCCAGGAAATCTGCCCTGGGATGGTACACTAGATAGATGTAAGACCTCTGTAGAAACAACTGTTTCCATCTCTGCTGTAAGTTCAATGAATTCTGCTAATCGACTTATCAATGCTGAGGTCTCAAACATGAAGGGTACAGCTTGAGTTTCTTGTAGCCAGTGGTCATTGGCCACTAATTCAAAGGGCTTCTGTACAGAGCTTTGTATGAGGCAATTTTGTCGTTGCCCGCTCCTGCCTTCTTGTTAGGGCACTGCCTGTGTGCCAGCCTGCTTGGCTCTCAAACTTCAGCCTAACTGGTGTCCCTGAAAACAAGGCTCAGGATGCTTAAACTAAATTTGGGCCATATCTGGAAATATATTCTCCATGGTAGTGTGTTCTAATTTTGTTTTCCTCTTTCAGTTTTCTATAGAGATATCTTGTTCTCAGCTCTCCTGTTGAAGGAAAAAACTTGTATTGATTAAAAGACAATTTTCTATGGGCCTGTGATAGAATTATCCATTTACTCTTGTCAAGAGCAATCAAAATAAGGGAAGTAAACTGTGTTAGTTACATGTAAATGATTTGGTCCTCTGGAGGCATTTCATCAAATAAAGCTGAGGATCGAATTAAATGGTGATCTAATTAAGTGGCAGGCATGGCAACCCAAAATGCAGCCCTGGCAGGTGTTACACTCGGTGTACGTGCGGAGATGAGGGGCACGAATACCAACACTAACAGAAGCATTGCCTCTGAAAGCTGAAGGATTAATGCTTTTGTGGAGACAAGGCTGACCACATCCATGCAACCTGAGTGATACTGGAGGCCCGCCCTGGGAGGCACTGGGCTTTTTATCTGCTCCAGCATGGCTGTGGACTTGCTTGCATCTGACACAGACATATCCATGGCAAGGTCTGCTGATGTTGTTCCCTCAAGCTGCCCTTGTGGCATCCTTCTCTACTGGGGCTGCCCTTTGGAGATGCTCTGGGAGCAGCAGGATGGACAGTGGCTGATCTCACTGGTAGGTGAGATGGAGGTGAGGTGCTTAAAATGGCAAAAATTTCTGGTATATATCAGGTGTGGAGTGAGGCAAATGAAAAAAATCTAAGCCCATTTAAAATACAGTTAAAATGCTTGATCCCAGAAGCCTGAAGTTCTTTCCATGCTCACACCTAGATCTTAATGCATCCCACTGCAAAACACATGACATTGCTCGCCTGGAACAGGGAAGGTTTGGGGACTGCACATCCAGTTTTCCTGCGAATTAGCTGCAACTGGCTGGGTTTGCTTCTGCATTCTGTATTTTTAACCTGACTTTTTGTCTGCCAGCCAGAATTCATCCTGCCCTGTCGCCAAATGTCATCATCCCCTTGTGGTTAACTTGCTGCAATTCATGAAACACTTGGCTGCCATAAATAGTTATGTGCAGAGGTTCCTCCGCACGCGGAGCGGGCAGAACCGCGCAGGCAGCGCTGCTAGGCACTCGCACACGAACATGTCCACCAAGAGAAAGTTGACCCACTTCTGCAAATAGATAACTCCTGGCAGAAAAAGTAACACTGTCTCAGAGAATCTATCTTCCCCTTGCCTACTGAATTGTGAAGCAAAAAGCAAGCCAGCTCCATCTTCTGAATTAGCGGTGATGTGAGCACAGTACTCCCCATTGAAACCAGAGTGTGTAAATCAGCCCTTGATCTGAGGAGGTCTTAAAATGGCCACAATTCGTTTGTGATTTTTTTTTTTCTCAATATAATGAGTGCTTTTGTTAGTGAATGAGGTGCATGGAGTTCAGGACTTAGCTGCTTTTAGGCATTAGGAAGCATTTATCACCATGGCAATTGAGGGCTGCTGTACAGGTTATTTTGAACACTTTTCTAGTGACTCATGTCTGGACTGAGACCATTTATGCCAGGTTACTTTAGCCCCCGTGCATACACATATATATACTCTTCCTTCCCTTAGATTTGATTCTTGCCTTGCTATTTGCCTCTTTCAGGAAGCTCATTGCTTGACTTACATCTCCAAGCAGTGGTGGTGGTGCCAAGTGTTCACCTTGCTCAGAGGCTCTCCTGTAAAGGGTCTTTGTGACAGATACTCCTTTGAAGTAGATTACACGTTAGTTTTGATTGGATTTGAGACTTCACGGATCTTGCAGTGAGATTGAAGCAATCCTAAACCTCATATGAGTTATCGTCTGCTTGGGATCTCCTACAGGCTTGTAGGGTGGGATGTCTCCTGTTTGCCTGGGGTGGCTGTGGTGGGAGGGCTGTCTGTAGCAGAGGGAGCGCTGTCGGTGAGTGTCGGGCTTATGGCATCAGGGCTTTGGCCAGCTGTGAACTGCAGTCGCAGGGGTGACACGCTAGCTGTCTTCTGTGGTTGTGTCAACCCTGGCTCTCTGGCAGAATTAGTTCAATCAAAGCTGGGGTGCTCTGAAAAGCCCTTCAGACTTTGCTCCATCCCCCAGCTCTGTGCAGTGACACTCAGGATCACATGCTGCTGCTTTTCCCACCATTTCATCCCCAAACTCCTCTCCTGCTGGGATTTCATTCATGTACAAGAAGGTCAGTGGCATTTGAATGCCTGTGGGAGATGGAAGATGAAGTGTGTGGAGCAAATGGGTGGAGCAGGGCTCAGTCTAGGAAGCAAGAGGAGATACTTTGCTGCTGTTTCAAACCATCTCCAGGGCAGTAACATGCTCCAGGGCTGCCTATGCCTGGGGGTTTGGTAGCCGTGTCTTACCCACCCCTGCCTTCCCAGGACACTGGAACAAGACCCTGTGGTGCTGAGGGCCCTGCTCTGATGTGGCAGGGAGAGCTGCAGAGCAGGTACCTCTCTGTCCCTGTGCTGCAGAAGACCCGTGGAGAGGAAAGTAGAGCAGTAAAACCAAACCATTGTTTTAGAAAAGAAGAAGTAAGCCTTACATCATTTCCAGTCCCCAAAGCTTAATATTTCTATGGAAACCAATGCAGGAGGAGGCTTACTGTCAGTCTCTGATCTAGTGGGGTTGACTAGATTTAAAAAATGTTTGTCCTTCCCCACATCTTCCCTCCTGAATCATCTGAAGACAGGTTACTGCATATCACAGATGCAAGATTCCTGGTTTCTGACTCTTGGTTAAGCACTAAGCAGTCTCTGGAGTGTTGGCATCCATCTTTCATCTGCAGTTTTTTCCTTGCTAAAGTACATTTCATTCACTATATGACACTTATTGATAATGCCTTGTTCTATAAATGCCAATCCTGTGACACTGTGCTCCTTGAAGGATGGCTGTGACTTTGTATCAGCCTGTGGACTGTTCAGTGGTGTGGTACATCTCAGTGCCCAGTGAAGTTACTGTGGGACACTGTTGGACTTGAATGAGATTAAAACTTGGACATTTTACATTCGCTTTGGTATTTTTTTCAAAGGAGATCCATGGTGTCTTTAATCTCCAACAATGGACATAATCTGGCCTGTTTCAGTAATAGTCTGCTTGATTTTTGTGTTGCCAGAGGACTACCACTGGTTATATACATGCAGCAATTTACCCCCCACCCCGTTTTTCTTATTAGTAGGATCTAATAGAAAAGGTTCCAGGACAACCTACATAAAAGTCCACTGTTTTATGGCAGAATAGCGTTGTCAGATGCTAGCAGAGTATCAGTACTAAAAAATAACTAATTTCAGTTGATACTGAGTCTTTTCCAGTTCCTAACAAAGGTGTTAAGAAAATCTTATTTTTATGTACAGTCTTAACTATTGTGATGCACAATATTCTTTTGTCTTCCTGGTTTTCTTTTCTTATCTCCCTTATTGGGATTTTCAGTCTCATATTTATCTATTTCCCAGCAGCTGAATATAACTTTGATCTATGCTTTGGATCTGTGGAGCTTTTAATCCCTTTCCACTGAGTTAAAAGCTTGTTTGCTGTTGAATGTGATATGTAGTTATAGGTTATATGATCTTCACCAGTGGCTCGTGCATTGCTCAGGGATGGCATATTGTGAAAAACTCTGATAAAATGTTCCCTTGTCCATTTTCCTGACTGCAGCTGAAACCCAGCATGGGAATGAGTTACTTGTTCAGTCCTGGTCAGGCTGCTGATACACCTGTCCTTTGCTGTTACAAGTACCTATGTACTCACTTGCTTTATTTCAATTATTCATTCGTTTCTTTGTGATGTTTATTTTTGAGGCTACAAACCAGTTGAGTATTTTAGTCAGTGCAGCAGCTTTTCTGTCTTCCAATTCTGATAGCATTTACAGTGTTTTCTTTTTTCATCCTCTTAGCACCTTTTAAAAGATAGGGATCAATTTTTAAAGCCTATGTGTTTATTCCTCCTTTATGTCCTGAAACACAATAATATATGCCTTATTTGTGGAGATCTCCTCTTCTGGAGTGGCTGCAATTTCCACCTCAGGAACAATAATGATATCTGCAGCTCAGTCCTCCAGGCCATGTGGATGTAGCAGCACGTGTGTGACTGTATTCAACTGTCTTCTGAAAGTTGTTCTTTTTGAGTTTTTGGTGTAGCTGTTTGCTTCTGGATTCCGAGCAGTTTGTTTGGAAGTCTCCCATGCTTGTCTCCTGGCCTCTTGTAATAAAATGCAGTCCTCTTTTTATTACATCAGTTAGGGCTGTATTGTTTTAGGTGTAATCTTTAAAATAACAAAAGGATGGATAGTTCTGCAGATGAGAGCACTGAACTGGGACTCAGATTTGGAGTGCTTTCTCTTTGTTACATGGATTTCTGCTGTAATCTTAGCTAAATTATGTAATCTGTGGTTCTCTTTTTGTACAACCAGGATAATATATTTCCTTTGTCTTTTCCAAGTTTCTTGTGGTTCATTGGGTCATTTATAACATGCTCATACAATGCTCAACAGAATTAGAGCCTTACCTCAAATGAGGCCTCTCACCATTGCTATGATACCAATGATAACAGGCAGCACAGGTTTTGAATTATACTGAACTAGCAAGGAAAGAGAAGCCTTTGTAGTAACTCTGCACATTTCTAATTCCCAGCTTTGGAGTTGCTTCAAATCCTGTTTCAGCTTTACTGGGATAAAGGCACTTTACATGTTGGGTTGCTTCTCCCTGTATTGTATCTACTTCTTGGGACCATGGGATGATGAAGCATGAACTGTCTCTAGCCAACTGTAAGAAACAGAAACTTGTCAAATAGTAATTCCCCCAAATGAGAAGAGAAAGAGCAAAATTAGATAAAGAGCAGTGTTTGCCTCTCTACAGACACAGAAAAGTGTAGAAAGATGCTGCTGTCACAGCAACAGGTTACGTCGATATCTTTCGGAGACTGGGCACAGCATTTGTTGTTATTTCAGCTCATCCCATCTATGTTGCCCAGTTGAATATCATATTATATATGTGTATTTAAAATGCTGTTTCTCTGTCAGCCTAGTGCAGTTTTGGCTAAGGTGAAGAATCACAACTGTGAAGCTGAGGGGTCCTTCTTGTCATGTTGCTCCCCATGTCACTGCAAAGCAGTGGTGTCCTTGCCATAATTGCTGAAGATACCCTTCCCCATTCCAATTAAATTCTTACCTGATCCCTTGATTGCTCTATTTCTGATGCCAATAATTTGGTAACTCCTAACAAACCTTGACTGAAAAGTCATTGGAGTCACTCTTGGGTGTGAACCCAGAGTTTCTTAACCACAGGGGCTTTTATTTCCATTTGTGTGGTGGAATTGGTAGGGAGGATCTTTTGTCAGCGTATCACTGATGCTTTAGGAGGGTGACAAGACTGCAGTAACTCTTTCTAGGCAATTATGTATGAAAGGTTGTCAGTATGAGTAGTATGGGAAGTTAAAAGCCTTAATTTTCATTTGGAATTGAAGCCCTAATGACTTTCCACTCCCACAGCTCATAAAGACCTTGTTTCAGCCTCAAGTTGACCAAGAAAAAAAGGGAAGGGGGGCTTTTTTATTGCAGACTTTTTTTGTGTAGAATTTGTGTAGAATTTTTATGAAAAAGCAGATTTATGAGTCACTGTTCTTTGTCTAAAGGATAATTACTGGAGTAAGAACCCCAGAAAAGTGACATTTTATGACTTCACCACTAGCCACGCAGTGTGAGCTTTCACTTTCTCTCTTTTCAATTAGTTAAATTAAACAACATCTCAGTTTGAAAGGACTAATTATATTCCTGTTTGTTATTTGCCTTATACACTAAATATTTTTTCTGTGTAAAGCTAAACAGCAGAAAGGGGAAGAGAAAGGATCACCCCAAATGAGTGCTACCTAATTACTTTAAATGATGAGTGTAGATCCTATGGGGTTAAGTGGATTGTTGTATTCAGTCACATCCATCACTCACAGCATAGTAAGGAAGAGAAACTGGACCACACAAATCCTTTCTTTAACCCTAGGAACACAATTAAGTTCCTCTGGAAATTTGTTCTTTTAAAAACACAACCCTCTAAACATTGGTGTCATTTAATCTGTGGTCAAATGTAAAGCTATGTATTTATCCACTTCTGTGTGCTTTGTTGTTATTTTTTTATTTCCCTAGAAGTGAAGTAGCATTTTGTAACTCAACAGCATCTTCTCCCTAATGCAAATGAGAACTGAGGGCAGGAGTGTGGGTAGAGGTGGCACGTGCAGGTCACATCCTGCTCTGGGTCTGTAGCAGCAGATCAAGGGCTTGCACAATGGCAAGTGGTCCAGAGCATCTTTGTCTTTGAGGATCCACCTGGGATACCTGAAGGGCATCTTCTGTTCAAAGGACAGGTGCTTAGCATTTTCAGAGTATTAAGTATTCTGAGAGTGATTCAGACTGCTCTTGGAACTGGCTGAGGTGACTAGCTAATTTTCTTGGCCATGGGGCTGTGTTCTTGACAAAGTGTCAGTCCAGAGCTGTAAATGCCCTCTGTCTGTAACAGCATAGGTCCAACAGGTTTTCCGATCACACAGCTGTGGAGACAAGTCTGCTCAGAGACCTGCAAGATGAGGAATGGATCATGGAAACAGCTATTGATGCAGTTGTTGGAGAGGCCTCTGTTTTTCCTTTCAGCCTGCTACAATATCTTGGCCAGGCTGGACAGAGTAGGTTTCTGATGGAAGATATGCTGTTCTGTCCTTCATTCTGCCTTATTTGGATAAAAATTACAGGACTCTCATTTTTTGATTTTTTTTTATTTGGCAGTTCAAAGTGAAGCAAGCACAATATTTTTGAGAAAGGCTTGGAACTGCCCCTGTAAAAAAACCTGTTGTTTAAATAGTGAAACTCCCTGACTGTTTTATGTCCAAGGATGGTGATATTTGAATTTGACCTTTTCTTAAAGGTGAGATTTCATATGTGGATCTAAACCAAAACTGTATCAAACAAAAGGGACAGAGTTCTTCTGCTAAAAATGACATCTGTGGAGCTGGAGGGAAGGGCTGGGCAGCATGGAGTGTGTGACCTGCCATGGGGAGCCATGGAGGTGCTTACATCCTGAGGCTGCTGTGGGAGGGTAGAGAGCAAGAGTGTAGTTGGGGAGAGAACTTCTGTCAAGCTGAGAGGAAGCTCCCATGCAGCCCTTGTGCTGAGCTGGGGGGGAACATGTTTTCACAGTGTGTGAGGAGTGGGCAGCAAGAGATGCCTGCCTAGCTCAAGATGGAGTTGGAGACCACTGCAAAGGAATATAGCAGCAGCCTGAAGGAGGAGATGGAGGAGTAAATCAGTCCAGAGATGTGGTTTGAGAACTAGCTGTTATTTTTAACAGCTGATTTTGTTGAACTGGATTGAACTCCCTCCAGCTCAGCATTGATGATGGTGCCTGGAGCTATAAAGATTGTGTTTTGATCAGCAAGTGAAAAGGAAGTCTACCACTAGTTATGAATACATTTTCGAAATTACAAGCGAAGGAGATCTCAGAATAATAATGGGCAGAAAAAGTTGCCTGAAGGAACCAGTTTCCTTGATAAATGCTGGAAGAGGTGTAGACCTGAACTTTGCACTCCTTCCCATATCAGCTTTTTAAAAATGTGCAAACAGATCTAGAATCTGAGTTTTGAACCTGCTAAAATCCTGAGTAGACATAATGCAATATGGCAGGAAAACCAATAATGATAGAGTTTTGAAGATGCAAATTAAATGGTTCAGTTGTAGTTGTGTGGGATGTATGAGGGGAAAAAAAGGGCACGTGTGTCCTGTGCTGTCTGTTGTTGACCCAGTTGGTTATTCAGTGATGAATTCTGATCTGTATGTTTCGAATGACAGATCTGGGTTCTGAAGTGCTTATGATTAGATTAAGACAGTGTAGTAAACCTTAATGGTGCATGAAAAGCTACTGCTGGATTTGCAGTAATACGTACTTTTCTGCCTTAGAACAGCATGAATAATACTTTATGGTTGTATAACTCCTTCCAGACAAGGAGTCTAGGAGTGCTTTGTAAACGCTAATGAGTTTGGCCTCATAGCATATTTATAAGTCTGAGAAGTAGCATTATTCCCCTTTTTTATAGTTTAGATGTTGACTAGCCTAAGTGTGCAAAGAGCAGGCAGCAGAGCTTTCATGTGCTGACCCTCAGTCCTGGACCTTATCTGCAGGACTTGGTAGGCTTCCTAAGTGTATCTGAGGCATGCCCAGAAATTTACTGCAGATTCATTCCAGCAAAAGGGTTGTTTTTTTTTGCAAACCTCTGGGTGTCCTTTGTAAAGCATAAAGCATTGTAATTATTTGATGATAATTTCTTGCTCGCCTTTTTGTTCTACAGCAACACAGATCGAAACTAATCCTCTACTGGAATGAAATCAGTTTGGGCATTATGAATATCGTTTCCTTGCCCAGAACAAAGAGACTTAGCTGAAGTGAATGCAAACTTCTGTTATCTTTACATGGGAGTTGCAGGTGGGTAAGGAATGTGAGGTCAGCAGGATTGGGAGCAGATAATTGCCCATGTCAAAGGGCAGTGAGAGTGATGCCTGTGAAAAACGCCTTGCAAAGTAGGTGGGATTAGGCCCTGCAATGGGCATACACAGATTTTTCCCTAGCAGCTTCTTCAGATGTTCATCCCAGAATGTCTGCATTGTTTGTACAGATTTATGTAGTAGGACGTTCTGCAACGTGAGCATCGTGTGGATCGTAGATAAATTTTGTAAATATTTTGTGTGTGAATTCAGTGTTTGGTGGCAACTACTGAAAAGACAGTTCTAGAGGGAGAAGTCCCTCTTTAGCTGTAGGATAAGCATACACAAGCAGACATTTCACATACTGCTTTCACATTCCTGACCTGAAAAACTGCTTCCAAATCTCAGTGCTTTTTCAAGGACTGAAAGACCACTGAGGATCCCAACAAAGAGCGTAAAGCTCTAGGTGTGGAGGTGGTGATCTTCATGATGTGGTTGTTAGAATTAGCAGCATTTCTGGTGTCAGATCTTAGAATCATAGAATAGTCTGAGTTGGAAGGGACCTTTAGAGGTCATCTAGTCCAAACCCCCTGCAATGAGCTTCTACCAGATCAGGTTGCTCAAAGCTCCATCCAAGCTGACCTTGAATGTTTCCAGGAGTGGGGCATCCACCACCTCTCTGGGCAACCTGTGCCAGTGTTTCACCCCCTCATTGTAAAAAATGTCTTCCTTAGATCTAATCTAAATCTGCCCTCTTTTAATTTAAAACTATTATCATTATCCCTTGTTATATCGGAACAGGAGCTACTAAAAATTTTGTCTCCATCTGTCTTATAAGTCCTCTTTAGGTACTGAAAGGCTACAATAAGGTCTCCTAGGAGCCTTCTCTTCTGCAGGCTGAACCAACCCCAAGTATCTCAGCCTTACCTCTTGGAAAGGTGTTCCAGCTGTCTGATCATTTTTGTGTCTCTCCTCTGGACCTGCTCCAGTGGGTCCATGTCTTCCCTTTGTGAAATTGTGTTCAGTGTATTGCTGTACTTCAGACCTTTGTCTCACTGAATTAAATGCCATTAAAGCAGTTGCCTGTTCCATATGACTGTACTGTGTTTTTAGTCTGATTCTGGTATATTAAATGCTATATTGGCATGTGACCTTTTTCCTTATCTGGCTACTTCTGGAACGCAGCTTAGCCTTAGCTCTTCAGCACGAGAACAAAAGCTTTTCTGAAATGCTGTTTGCTCATGGCTACAAATAGCAAACTTCAGGTGATTAGCAAGAGGTTTTGGCAAGTCATGCAGATACACGGGGTATTTCAGTGTGTGACGTGGCATCCTTTCAGAGCTGGGGCAGGAGCATCCTGTGGAGAGGCTCTTAGTTGACTGTGCAGTGCTTAATCTTTCTAATACACCCTATAATGTGTAGTGGAAGATCTAGATAATGCAAGAAAACAGTTATTTATCTGGGATTAACCTACATAAAACATTTACATTGAGCAGAAACTAGGCCAGAATACCATTCAGTCTGATGAGGAGCAGCTGAAGGACCTGGGTTTTTTTAGCCTGGAGAAAAGGAGGCTGAGAGGGAACATTATAGCTCTCTACCACTACCTGAAAGGAGGTTGGAGTAAGGTGGAATTTGGTCTCTTCTCCTAAGTAACAAGCAATAGGACCAGACTAAATGACCTCAAGTTGCACCAATAGAGGTTTAGCTTGAATATTAGGAAAAATTTCTTCACCAAAAGGATTGTCAGGCATTGGAACAGGCTGCCCAGGGAAGTGGTTGAGTCACCATCCCCAGAGGTATTTAAGACTGGTAGATGTGGCACTTAGGGGCATGATTTAGTGATGGACTTGGCAGTGCTGGGTTAGTGGTTGGACTTGATGATCTTTGAGGGTCTATTCCAACACAAATGATTCAATAATTCTAACTCTATGAATTGCACTGCGATACAGCTTATGAAGTCAAAGGAGCCTTTGTAGTTCATTCAGTAAGTGGACTTTGGGCTCTGGATTTTGCCTTAGGGAACCCTTTGTACCCCTTGACTTAGCTTAGTACTATGGTCTGTGTGTATTGGTGTTCTTGTCTTAGTTTAAAAAAGAAAAAAAAATCAACTTCAGCCCTCCAAGCACACAAGCAAACACACCAAATTAGCAGAGTGCAATTAATATCACATTTGTAGCAAACTCTCAGGTTGGCTGGTTATCAGTACCTCCCTGTGAAGAACAGCCTGCCTGCTTTTCTGAATCCCTGCTCTACTAGTCGTGCACAGGGCATTTTCCTGATAATTTTTTCTGGTAGGAGCTACAGAGGAATCCTTGGTAAATAGATTTATATATGTGACATTCTGCTGAATGGGAGATTTATACTTGGCTATTCCATTGCTGCTCATTACCATACAATGTTTCATTGAATGCAATTATATGTATGCCTCTATTCTTTAAAGTCCAGAAAGCTTACACAATATTACTATCATCTTCTGCTCAGCAGAGCCTCACGAAGAGGCACTTTCCCATGTGACAGATGGGGTTTGTGGGTGGTTTTGTCCCTGGTAGGCCTGGATGTGTGAGGAAGGTGGGTTTTGGCTGTTAGCAGGACTCCTGTGTTGTGCTGAAGGTGTCTCAGAAGTTTTGCTTAACTTTGCCTGAGCTCTCAGACATTTGCACTGCAGAACTGACCTGGTTTTATATGCTGTTGGGAAGACCCTTGTAATTCCTACAGGTCTTAAAAGACACGTAGGTCTTTCCTCTTTATGAATTTAGTGTAGCATATTCATTACACTGTCTGAAGATCAGAATATCCTCTGACATTAGAAGGATGATTTAGAGTTTCATTAGCTGATATCTCTCACCTAGTTTCTTTGGCACATATTTTACTGTTTGCTGCCATTGTCTGCTATATTTTTATTCAGAAAACATTCTCATTAAATCAAAATAATTTCTTTCCCCCTTTTGAAATCAATTCAATGTAAACTCTTCAAAACTGTGACTTATAGCAATGGGATCTGCTAGGTATTTTATTTATAATAGAAATTTTGGGAGACACCCTGACTGCACTGAGCTCTGTGGCAAAACTTCCCTTCATTTTGAAAGGACTAGGATTTCACTTCTTTTTTTTCTGTTTATCCATAATTTTCGTTCCTGGTTAGTGCATATTACATCTTTAATGATTTCACTTCGACGTGGCTTTTAGAAACCGCGACCTTTTTTGTCCACGGTCAAGCCCCGCGTTGCTGCACCCTTGTGCTCTGAGACCTCATTCATAAACATCTCTCCAAACACGGCTCTTTATCCCGTGTCCGGGGATGCGAGAGAATCCCAAACAATAGCGAGGCCGAGACAAAAGCGGGCATTGTGGAGGGGGCGCCAGGGCGGGAGTGCCGAGGGGCCCGGGAGCCTCGCCGGGCTGGGACTATTGTGCCCCTAATTGGATTTCTGCTGGTGGTGGCCAGTCGGTGGGAGCGGGACCCACCGGGACAGGCATGCCCGCTGCAACAAACCTGGCAGTGATTGGAGGAGGCAGATGACCTTTAAAGTCCGTGTTGTTGAGCGAGACCTAATACGGCACAAATGCACCAGGTTGCAACTTTATTAGTGATTAGACACAGAGATAAGCCTCAGCACATTGCCTAATCTGCAGAGTCTAATTCCAGGCATTGAAGCCAGGGATGCTGATGCAGAGCAAGCGCCTGTTCAGACCGAGTGAGCTGGCGTGACTGCAGACAGCCTGATAGGGAGTTTCTGGATGAGCTGGGTCTGGGGCAGGGTCTGATCAGCCCCTGCTGTGGGGATGCTGGGGCAGAGAGGCAGGCACTGAAAGTATGGAACTGAGGACAGTCATACAATTAGTGATTTTCAAACCCAGCTTAATTTCTACAATGATCAGAAGTGTATTTGCATTGAGCAAAGATTGCTCATTCCTGACAAAAATAAAGGTGCAGGCTACTGCCCAAAGTGACTTGGAGTATTTAAGGAGGAAACAAATTCTTCCATATTTCAACTTTTGCATCTGAGGCTGTTCCCGAGTGGTCTGGAGCTATTTTGAGTTTTTTTTCGTCTGCTTTTAGACTGAGTTTCCTTTCCTATGATCCAGGGTTGGATCCAGATGGGTTTGCCTGTGGTGATTGACCTATGCTGGATGTATTAGGCTGTGGCTGAATCCTAGTTACGTGTCTGCATGAATGGTGGTGGAAAATGTTAGAGATTGAAAGCAAAGATAATTCGCCACTGGCCAAAGGCTAAGATAGCACAGCAAGTATGATGCTGTGGCATACTCTGTTATTTGATTTCCTCCAAGGACGGCTTTTTGAGAAGCTTCAGCCTCATGGTATGCTGCAGAGGCCTGCTGCCTGGTGCCATCCCTTAAACACCATGTGGGAGCCTCCAGTTGGATTGTATACAGATCTTGGGCTGTGTTACAAATACATGCATGGAACTGTTTGGCAGATTCACTCTGCAAATCTAGACAAGCCCATGCAACCCAGAGTTGTAAATCCATGGCTTGGAAATCTGCCTCTGAGAGCCGAGCCACTGCAAACTCTCTTGTCCTGGACACTCTTAGGTGACATCTGCCTTGTATTCAGACCCATCTAGACAAGTACACAAATATGATCTAAGAAACCAGCTTGCTAATAGCCACACCCTCTAAACTTTGTTGTTCAGAGGAGCTGGTTTTGACATTTATTTGGGCAAACTGGTATTAAACTAATCCCACCCAATCTCTGCAGTGACAGAGTGACCTATTTCTTTTTAATCTTGTAAAATTATGTTGTTAAAGTTACTGCATCTCACTGCTTTTGACCCTTGCCTCCAGGCAAAACCTGTTTGGGATTCCCGCTTCTCCAGTTTTTCTATTAGCCCTTCATAACTGTGTTTTGACTTGTATTTTGGAACACCTGGCTCTATATTTGGGGCTGAAAAGGGGTGAGAAGCTTCATTTGCTGTAAGGGAAGTATCACTGGGCTAACATTTACCCCCAAGAGGTGTCAGACCACACAAATTGCCTAGGAGAACCCAAAACCTCGTCTTTGTGATGTTAAATTCATCAGTTGGTTATGGGGGAATTTGGAGATGTTAAGTTCTCTGATGGCTGGTTCAGAACTGGAAAGTGACCTGGCCAAGGCCAAGCTGTAGGTAAGACCTTGGTAGGTCCCAGGTCAGAGTCCTGTCCCTGGAAGAGCAGTTTGTTGAGCTGCTGTGTCAACTTCCCTGTGGTTTTGCATTGTTTTCCTTCTTATCACCTAGCCAGGGCTTGTTGTTGGTCTTTTGCCTCCAGAGTTTTGGAGAAGAGCCACTGACTTCCCTTTCTGTTCAAGGCAGCTCTGCACTAACTAGTCCTCTCCTCTGGCTAAAAAAGTGTCAGTCAGGAGAGGAAGTTTCTGTTGCTTTTAGCAAATGTGCACACTTTGCTCCAGAGCAATGTTACTGCTGCCATAGACACCTCCTGTGCCATGGCTTCTGCTGGAGCTGATTAGAACAGGATTGCACCTAAAGCCTTAAGAGAAGCCTAAAGCCTTCTGCATCAGAAGAGGGGAACTTCTTGTTTCTTCTATTGTCTTAGAAGGTAGTGGTGTGACTTCTTCCCACCCACTTCCGTGGCAGTAAGGACAGCACAAACAAAAGATGTTTGAGATAATTTGTATTTACCTTGTGAGAGAGCATTTGTGTCTGGGGAGGAGGCTTGTTGGGCAGTGGGCTCTTCACCACCTGCCAGCATCTCTTTTCTCTGAGCCGGTGGTGCTGCCTCTGCTGTGCAGCCCTTACCCACCCGCAGCGACCAGGGCTCCCAGGCACCTCCCGGGCACCTCGGGGATGGGGGAATACTTTGTTCGCTAATCTCCAGACAGTGTGGCCTTAGTTAAATAAATCCATGCCTATAGGCAGCTTTCTGTGCTTCATTATAATACTAATTCAGTTGAATTCCTAATTAGAGGCCAGTGGTTTTGTGTGGGTATTGGAAGTCGGTGTAACTTTCTTAGGGTGCAGGAATCATCCGCTGAAAGCTGCTTTGGGGACAGATGCTGAAACAAGATTGGAATAAAATAAAAAGATGTCTGTAGAATAAAACATATATTTTAAATGTGTTATAAAGCTGGTGTATTACTTCTGATCAGCCAGGGTTTGGAATTGTTATTTTAGTTGACTTTTTTTGTGTGTAAAGATGTCATTAGATGAAGAGATACCTCTGCCCTGAAATAGTAGGGTGGACAGTTTTCAAGCCCAAGTCCAGTGTTACTTCTTTGGGTTAGGTGAGAGGACTGCTTTAGATAATTTGAATTAAGATTAAACGAAAACAAGTTTCAAGAGACAGAGAGAATCCAAAGCCAGCCTTGCCCGACCCCTCAATATCTGTGGCAAAATCCAAGCAATATTCATCTTTGACTATTCAGGGTTAGATATGTCCAGAACAATCAGAATGATGATAAATTATAGCCCATGTATTTTATATTTGTAAATTGGAAGAGGTAATCTGTCCACACTGCACTGTGTTCTGATCTCTTCCATATATATAGTCTCTTCTGTTTGAAAGGGCTGCGTTGGAAGGGTTTAATTCAGGGAGTGTTTGTGCATGTGTTTTTTTGTTGGTGTTGCACTCTATCATTGCTCTAATGGATCTCTGGAGGGATGTGATACAATAGTTAATGCCAGCTATGCTGTTAAGTAATAGCTCTTTCAGGAAGGAAGTGAAGAATAATTTATGTGCAGGAAAACAGGGCAGGTATACAGAGAACAATAAAAATAGATAAGCTGTGATTTCATTAGAACAGTTGAGCCAAAAGTGGCTTGGGTTCTATGATGCCTGCTGATGCCCTCCTGCATGCTGCCAGCAGTGACAGCTCCATGAGCATAGATGGCTGATGGCTGGAGCTCCAGGGGCTTGAACACTCAGGAGGACACAGTGGGGAGTGGGCCAAAGCCTCGAGTTGTTCAGCCACTGGCAAACTCATGCATCCAGCTGCCCAAATGCAGTGTCCCTGCAGGTGGACTACCAAAATCCTGTACTGGTCAGGATTTTGTGAGGGAGAGGGTGTTACCCCTAAGTACGATTTCGTTGTGAGGGTCACTGGTAGAAGTTGTTTATACAGAGAATGGATTATAAACTGTGACCTGCCTTTTGATTGTACCGATAAGCTCACTCTTATCTAAATAGATTTGTGCATTAGCGTACTTAATTATCTGCTGGACACTCTCAACTTTTGTTTGGATAGCCTTCCTTTTGTATTTAAAGGCAAATAAATACTGATCGAGTAGATTGGGCTCCATCTGGGCCATGGGGCTGAACAGGAGTCTGTCCTGTGGCTGTGCTCCGATGAGCTCCTCAAATAAACAGAGACCATCTCAAGGGCTACTGGGAGAAGTCCCCCACTGCTAATTTTAAAAGTAACCTATAAATCAAAAGCATATCACTCTTCGTCCTCCCTTTAGCATTTCACTTTTGGGGCGGGTTTAGTTTTGCGCTGCACAGCTGAAATGGCAGCTTTTGATTACTCCTTGCCTTTAGTCACAGAGATGTATTATTTAAGTGTAAATACATTCACATGTGAAGTGGTGTCCTGTGTCTAAGCTGTTAGGAAGTGATCACTCTTTGTCTTGTCAAAGAAACTTCTTACCCTTTCTACAGGCTTCACCTGAACATCCCCCGGGACCCCCTCCCTCTCTCCCCTTTTCACATGTGTGGTGGGACCCTTCCCAAAGCCTCTCAAACAGAGAAGACATGAAAGCAAAGAAATCCCAGTCGCATTCTTCTAAAGAAACAGACCACCTATGTGATGGGGCACCTGGGCATGCGGGTCAGCAGTATATTTTGAGAATGTGGATTACCTGTGGTGGGGCTGCAGTTTGCATTCTCATGTGACAGGGGATGGGGTAATGCTATCTGGTACCTCTGGCTATGACACCGCTATCGCTTTTCTACTAAAGTTCAGATGGTAATTTTAAACCATGGGAAAATGTTTTTTCTCTTTGAAGAGCATTGTTAGTCACTTGAAGTCTCCTCCCTTGTTCCTTCACCGAGTGCATCAGCCCTTGATTAGATTGCAGGGAGCCTACAATTCTGCAGGTGGTGTGGGAGGGGGCTGCCCACTGCTGGGGTGAATGCAGGGGGCAGAGGGAACTGGCATTGTTTTTCTTCTGGGTCTGACTCTTGTGGGTGTGCTGGCCTGTGTTTGTGAGGGCAGGAATGCAACAGACGCTTTTGAGTTATTCTCAGATCAAATTAGCCAGCATTTCAGAAGAGGACTTTTACAAATTCACAAATTACAGTTAAGTCAGGAAAATACTAATTGACTGCAATTTTCCTGCCACCCCTTCTCACCTCTCAGTGTATCTGTGTTCCCTCACTGAATAATATTCCACCTTTCTGGAAATGTAGTTCAAATGTCTGCATATTTCAATGGAAGTGTCATTACAGGAAAAATGTTTAGTGTCTTATGTACTGCCAGGTGTTATTGGCACGGGGGATAATCTGCACTTTAACAGTTCGTTGGCTTAATAAAGAAGTGAAAATGATGCCTGGTATCTTAAGGTCGGTTGTGTTTTTTTTTTAAATAAAAAAAGCTATCCCTGATCTCTTAGGAACAACGCACATTCACTCTAAAGTACTTACCTTTCAACAGCACTGTCATTTTTTTCCTCAGTGCTGAGATGAGGGAGATCTGATAATGCAATCCAGGGTGGAAAACCTTGAAAACTTGAGCTGTCAATATGTAACACAACATATTGTGTTGCATTAAAAGATAAGGCTACAAAGGTGTGGTGTGCTTTTTTTGTGGGTTTTTATTTTCTAGAGGCAAGAGGTGGGTTTGACAAAGTGGAGAGGGGGAGGGAGGGGGCCTGGGAGGGGCAAATTTGTTGCTGGTGGAATTGCACCATGATGAATGCATGCTACCAGGCCATAGATCCCTTTTTAGATGTTAGAAATATAAGTTCTCTCCTAGAAGCTGATAAGTGATGGTAGGAAGCAACTCTTGAGATTTATGTAGTGTCTTTTTGAAGCTTTCTGCCTTTTTTTTCTGAGCTCCTGGGAACCGTTTCCACCGAACACCTCTCCAGTCCCAGGGAGGGTAAGGAAATCCCCGCCTGCAGCCTGGTGCGTGCCAGGCGTGGTGCTTGCCCTTATGGTAAAAACAAACCTCCAAAACCCCAACAAAACTAGAGCTTGTGCCACTTCAAAGGAAAGGCAGGGCTGCAGGGAAGGGTATGCCAAGAATCTGACCCTGGGAGCACAAAGCCAAAAGGGCAGCGGCAGGAGCTGGTTACGGCCATCCCGGTGTGGCAGCACTTAAAGCTGTTTGTTCAGTTGCTGTTTAATTAAAAGCTGGGGTGATTGCTGCCACATTGTTATTTATTTATTTGTGCTGGTAGAAGTGCTTTTCTTTAGGAAAGTTTATGTTTCTGGAAGGGATGTGGCTTGAGTGTTGAAGGAGGGTGGTTGCCTTTCTGAAGAATAACTTGTGGCATTGCCTGCTCTCCAAGGGCCTTGGTCCCATCTTCTTTGGTGGGCTTGCTCCAGTAATAATCCCACAGCTACAACACCAACAGTAATCTTGTTAAACTAGAATTAATTATTGTAGTATCATAGAATCATTTAGGTTGGAAAAGAACCTTAAGATCATCAAGACTAACCCTTAATCCAGCACTGCCAAGTCCATCACTAAACCATGTCCCAAGTCTACACCTCATTAAATACCTCCAGGAATTCTGACTCAACCACTTCCCTGGGCAGCCTGTTCCAGTGCTTGACAACCTTTTTGGTGAAGAAGTTTTTCCTGATATCCAATCTAAACCTCCCCTGGAGCAACTTGAGACCATTTCCTCTTGTCCTAGTTAGGAGCATCTCCTTCTAATGGAAAATAGATACCCAGAAAATGCCCTTGCTTGGTAAGGAATATTGGTTGATTCAGTTTTCCTTCCATGATGCAGATGCCAGGTTAAAGCTCATCCGCTGCCATTTGTGTCCCAGCCTTATTGCTGCTGTTTCTGCTCCAGGTAGGTGAAAGGACCATTCCAGATGTCTGTGTGATCCAGTTAGATCTGGGCATGAACAAACATTCCCAAAAATTCAAAGGGTTAGAATGCTGTCAGTCCATTTAATACCAGAGGATTTGTAGCTGTATTTTACTCTGTGCATCAAGGCCTGTCATCTTGATGACATCCATGCCTTGACTTTTTCATGAGGTTTTCAGTGAGAATATTGCATTAAAATTCAATGGCATTCTGCTGTCTTTAATAATACTAATGTGGTAGGTAGGTAATCACACCTAATTTTCTTTTTTTTTTTTGAAATAGACAACAATCTTCATATATACTATGATGAATGGCACAGAACAATCTTGCATCGAGTGTGCCTTAATTAATACAAATATTAACTACTCTTACAAATAAGTCACATTTAAATGTCAAACACTTGTTATTCATTGCCTATGAGTAATTTTTCTTGCTTACGTGTATGTGAATTAAGCATATGTTTTGAAGTCATTAAGTAACCGAGGTCATAACTAAAAATAGTGAGTGTACATTGTTTGTTTGCCATCAAGAGCTGGAAGAAATTCTTGACTGCAGACACTTTCTTGCTGAGTGGTGTTCAAAGGAGAGAAAAGAAGTGCTCTGAAGTGTTCATGTGGTGCGATGGGACCTTCCTGAATGCTGGGGTTTGTAGGCTAGGGCAGGCTTTTTTACTTTTTATTACAAATTTCCTTGTACAGTCTGCAGCAGAACCATCACTGAATGGGTATCATTCCCAGTTGCAGAGCTGTGAACCCAGATATGCCGCTTTAAAAAGGATGGGTGACAAAGCAGAGTCCTTCTGTTTGTTTTCCTTCTGTATTCACCAGTGTATTTATCCTATTGCAGAATGATCAGCAGAGAGGTAGTTACAAGCCTTTCCTTTTAAATTGTCTTTATACGGAAATAAGTGACAGCAGCCTGAACCTTGTGAGGGCTGCATTGGCTTGAACTCTTGTTTCCTGGAAGTGTTGTTCCTTGTAGGCAGCACCAGTGTCACTGAGGCCAGTGGAGCCTGCCCTGCTGCAAGCTGATGTGCGCCTTCAGCTGCTGGGTTCTTGGATCTTGTGAAGGGCAGGGCAGGCTGCTTGGTGGCCCAGACTGCTTCGGCCCGTCACTGCTGGTGGGGACACTTGGAAGAGTCCTTGGTCAGGATGTTTGGAAGAGTCTTTGTTGGGGGTGCTTGGAAAAGTCCTTGCTAGGGATCCTTCGAGAAGTCCTCAGTAAAGGGTGCTCGAAAAAGTCCTGGCGTAACCAATCCTTGAAGCAATTTATCTGGAATGAGCGTTGGTTTTTCTTCCTTCAGGAATCCCTCAGTTGCAGCTTTTGCTATTCTAAGAGGTGGAGAGTGAGGTTTTCCTGTGGTGAAGGAGGTGGAAAGGGAAGCTTTTCTAGGAAGCCACAAGGCAAGTGCCAAGATGCTGCTTTCCAGTTGTGCTTTAAGGCTTAGTGCAGCTGCTGCCGATGAGACGACTGGTTCATGAAAATGCTCCTGGAGCTATGATTCTCTCAGAGCAGCCATCTCATAAGCTTGCTCATGGGACTGTAAAACTACCCGAAGGAAAACCAAGCTTGCTGTGCTTCAGAGTCCATCCAACACAGAAATTTTGATTTTCAGAGCAAGCCAGGGAGTTGAATCTGCAGCATTTGGACCTACAAAACCTCTCTTTCCTGCAAGCTGAGCTGAGCTGAGCTGGCTCTCACCTGAGCTGGCTTTCCATGTCCTCTGTGGCCTGGCCATCGAAGCTGTGTTGGATGAGACAGAGGTACAGGAACTGAATTAGTGTCAGAGTTGGAAACTAGAAATGATACTCTGCATTCAGGAATGCTACAGGGGAAAAGTATCCAGATTTTGGCCTCTCCTGAAAAACTTTTCCTATCCATTTATACTTCTTCACCGTAGCACTACACATTCTGATTTTATTTTCTTTGTGGAAGAGACTGGGACGGGAGAGGCAGATCAGGCAAGGAACTGCAGGCTGTGGAGGAGCGTCTGTGGTTTAAAGCATGCCCAACTCACACACTATTCAGTGAGCAAAACTGTGACCCTGTTTGTGGCGTTGGAGCAAGGCTGCCAGAAACAAGGGGACTGGGGCAGTTGTTCTGGAGCAGAACTGCTCCCCAAAACAGCCTGTTCCAGCAGGAGACTGACTTAGCTATCCTCCTTCCTGCCACTTGACCCTCTGCCTCCTCTGGTGCATGGTGCTGGGACCTGGGACAAGGCTTCTGATTATTTTATTGCTGAGTTTAGGGCTGCTTCTGGAGCTGTCTTGAGTACGATGCCTTTGAAGTGGGTTAGCCTGTGCTTTAACTGGGCAATCTCTGCTTTGAGCAATAAAGAGCCTTAATTCCGCTGCACTGAGGGTCTTGCAAGGCAGACATCAGGGCTGCAAAAACAGATGTTTGAGTCAAAGGATCCATCCTGGGATCAATTCCTTGGCACTATGTAGGAAAGAAGAATTTTAAACAGTGGTTCTAATCCTTTCCCTTAGTATGGCCCTGGGTGACAACAGAAGAAAAAATATCCAAGACTTTTCTCCCCTGGAACGTAGGGAATTAAGAGTGAGCCCCTGGACTGTCCATAACCTCCCAGCTTGTCAGGGAAGCTCTGGCAACCTGGGTTCCTGCTTTGAAAAGCATCTGATTTATCTAATCTCTGCTGAAGCATCCTGAATGATAAGGGATGTTTTTATTTTCTCCATTCCTCCTCATGCTTTCTGGCCGTAAGTATTTCATAAAAGCACAAAGCCTCTGTTTTAGGCAGCAGTACACTTGTTAGCTACTTGAGTCAGGCACACTACCTTCCTCCAGGTTTTGTGCAGGACTGGCAGCAATAAATAGCAGCGATTCCGTGTTGTGTGGATGGAGGCATTTAAATGGTCCTTGCTTGGAGGTGGTGAACCAGCCCTGGGGATTATCCACAGTTGGGTTTCCAATGGTTGCATTGAAGTTTTAGTGACACAGTTCTTTTTACATCCCACAGAGCTTGGTGTATATCAGAGATGGCTGTCAAGCTCTGAATTTCCATCCCTTGAGCTGGGATTGCAAGCTGATCACTCTGCAGAGCTGCCAGAATGTGCCCATGACCTGCTCTGGGATGGACTTTAGCACCTGCCAGGCTCTGAAGCTGTATTTGTGGAGCCAAACTGGAACTGCTCCCTCAGCCTGAGCCTTCCCCCGGAGCCAAGCCGGCAAAACGGGTTCAAACAGGCTGCTGCTGCTAATCTGCTTAATGTCTCGACAAGTAATAGGGCATTGTCTGCTGCTGCTGGTGGGAAACAGGGCTGTTATCAGCGGTGGTTTCAAGTGCCCGGTCACACTGCTGAAACAGATACAATTCAAGTCAAAGAGGTGATCCAGTTCATTAAAAACTGGGCACATTTATTTATTTATTTATTTTATTAAAAATAAGGCATCGTTTCCTCAAAGGAATCAAACCAGAAAGCCCCCAGCCAGTCCTCACCCTTGGACTGTGGCTCATTTGATGCCTTTGAGTCTCTTCTTGTGGTGTGTCCCTCTGGTTCCCCTCTGATAGGACGACTGGGAGGGAGTGCAACGCTGGGAAGGAGGAAGAGCACGTGGTGCCAGAACTGCTCTGTTCTCACATGCTTCCAGGACTGGGAGGCAGAGGAATGGGAGCCTCCCAAGGTGTGTTGTACTGCAGTACATTCCCAGTGGGTTTGGTGCCTGCCTCTGGTGTTTGTTTGCTCTCACCTGCATAGTTACTTCTGTCTGAGGCGTAGCTTTAGCTGCAGGAACACGCTGTGCCTCACTGTCCTGAGTGGAAAGAGCGTGGTGGTGAACACACGTGTACGCCGGTGTGGTGGCGTCAGAGCAAAGGGGAAGGTTTTTGTTTCTTCTTAGGCTGCACTGACACTGTTGCAGTGATGTGACTTATGTGTGTTCAGACAAGGCTTTAGGCTCAAAAGTGGCATTTTTGAAGATGGCTGGCCTGGTGGAAGAAGTTGCTGTTCTCTGCAGAGTGGAACCAGCTGATTAGTGGCTCCACTGATCTGCCAATGGATCACAGATCGTCTGGATAAACTCTTTGCCTTCCTTGGCCTTAGCCAAGCAATCAAACTGCTCGGGCAAGAGTCTGTATTTTGATATAAAGGGTGGAATGGGTATTTGTGATTTTGCTTGTTTAAATATGTATACTTGAAGTGAAAGTAAAGCATAAAACAGAAGCAAAAGAAAGCAGAGAAGCAGCAAGCAATGAAGATGAGGAGGGAGAACATCAGCAAATGAGTCTAGAAGAGAGGAAAATGTAGATAGGATCAAAAAAAATAAATGCAAGGCAAAGACATGATCAGACATCGTTTTCCTTGAGCATGGGGTGTGCAGACCCTCTCTCACAGGCAGTTGTGGCAGCCCTGCCTGCTGGTGCACTGCAGGATCCATCTGCCTTGGAGGGAGTGGATGATCTCCCAGGTCAGAGTCCAGCCTCCTAGCTCCCTTGCATCAGCAGGGATGTTGTCTGAGAAAGGACCACTTGCTGAGTCCTAGAAGAGAGAGCAGCTGCAATTTCTCCAGTGAAAGAGTAGAGACTTCAGTGGATCTTTTCTTCTGCTTGCACTTGGAAAAAATGGTGATGAGAAGCCTTTTCTGAAGCTTCTTGGTCTTTCAAAGCCTACAGAAGATTTATTTTCACATGTTCCACCTATTTGAAAAGATGTGGGAAGGTAGGGAGTGATCAGCACTCATCAATGTGTACATGAACTCCTTATACAACAGCTAATGAGATTGCTATCAAAACGTAGTCAGTGATTTATATGAGCATGGCTGCTAGCATCAGGCTTATGAACTGCTCTGGGACTTGAATAAAAGTTTATATTTTTTAGGAAATGACTCTCTAAGCCTTAATAAACAGCATCTCATTGTCAGAACTGAAGAATGTGCACCTCCCTCATCTGAGGGCAGTGTTTCAGCATATCACATCCTTATTTGTCTATGACGTTCTGCTTCACTGCCACTGTCCTGCCATGGGGTGAAAAACTCCAGTAAAAAAGCCCCAGGGTCTTAAAAAGGAAATATCTTGTTGTAAAACTGTGTTGCTTTCACACAAATATGGAACCTAAAGCAAACTCTTCCTTAACAGCCATTTAGAACAAGTTTTAAATTGATCTTTCTTTTTTTTTTCTTTAAGAAATGCAGAAACTAACCTCACTTCTTCAGTTGTGCGGGATGATTTGCCATCTGCTGTTCTCAGGCTGAGTTAAAGGTTTTCTGGGAGCTACCTGAGGCTTTAGTGACCACCATGGTTAATGTGTACAATCCCACCTGTCTCTGAGGTTGGGAACTGACCTTGGGCTCGGTGCTTTTATGGTGCCTGGGGTAATGGGGCTGTAAATCCTTTAGGAGTCTTTAAGCACTTCCACAGGAGAAATAACAATTAGGTGTTATGCACAGCTTGAGGAGAACATGGCAGATCCCTGGTAGGTGTGTGGGGAAGGTGGGATGGTTTATCACAGCTTCAGATGGGGCTGCTCTACCACGGTGGGTGCCAGTGCAGGATCTCATGCATTTGGTGAAATTAGTCTCTGAGCAGAAACAGAGAGGCAGCCCTTGCAAGGCTCCCACAGTTCCTTGCGTGTCCCTGCTTTATCTGTGATATCTCCATTTGGGGAAGAACAACTTGACTTTATTTTGTGTATTAACAGTAGCTCAGACAAGGCTTGTTGTCTGTGACTGGGCTTAGAATGCAAATAACAACTACATAATAATAATAATATTTAAGGAAAAGATTGCTAGGAGGATTAGGATTGCAGTCTAGATCTGGTTTTTTTTTTTTTCAGTGTTTCCCGTGATTTTGTTGTTAAGTAAATGCTCATCGTCTCTGTCTGACTGCTTGTCACACAGCATTTACAGAGAGGGGGTCTTGTGCATTAGTAATACCTTTTTATAGAGTTCATGAGATGAAATTGTATTGCTGTTTCACTTCGGAAATGCTCTGTTCAGTACTTCTGGAGTTTTGTTTCCCACCATTGTTCTCTCCCTGTAGGACTGGCATTTAGTGTGAATTGGAGCTTCAAAACAGGCCTGAAGCTACCCCTTGCTTATGACCACCCAAGTAATTTCTTACACTTTGGGGTGGAAAGACGGATTTTTAACCTTTTAAATTCATCAGATCTATTTATTTATTTTGCTGAAGTCAGGCTACTCGCCTTCCTCCAGAAGTAAAGTGCCAGATCTGGAACTGGATTTGGGGAGGGGACTAGGAGGGAGCCTAAGGACCAGACGGCATTCCCAGCCCCTGGCCATGTTGCTTCAGCTGTTGGACAAGTCTTTCTTCTCTCATCCACTTCTTTTGCTGAAGAGGTGGCTAAGGGAAAATGGTGCTAAAGATTATACAGGCCAGGCAAAGGTGAGCTTCTCCCACTTGGGGAGAGGAGTGGCCGGTGACTTGTGTTGATGTGGTTTTAGTCCCTTTGAGAGAAGGGGAAAAGCAGCAGTTGCCAGACTCTGGTTGTGTCCCTGCTTTAGCTGAAATGGCCCTTTGCCCTGCTGCTTTCTTGGTGTTTTCTTACCCTCCCTTGTGCAAATATGGAAATGACCTGATTTTGGGAGAGCAGGTCTGTAGCCCAAATTCTCAGCAATGTTTAAGTGCCTCATACCCATTGAAGGAAAACTGAGTACTGAAATGCTCTTTGAGAATGATGCCCATTGACTTTGGTGTTTTGGTGAGTTATTTGCTATAGCAGTTGAGTAGTGTTCAGAGTCTCAGACATAGAGCTGGGACTGACCATTGCGGCAGCAAAACCATTGTGCCTGCTCCAGAGCATTTCCTTTTAGGGACTGGAGACAACCAGCACCTCCTGGGACCCATTGTCACTGGGCTTTGCATCGCCCAGCCCTTACCAGTGCTTCTGTAATACTACCTTGGGGAGTGCAACCAGTAATTCTGCACTTGCATTGTGGTTTTTGTGATCAGTTTTTCCCTAGCAATTATCTGAAGTAAGGGATGCAGGAAATTGCAGATCTGGCAATCCCAATCTTGGGTCCGCTTGACCCTCTCAAAAATGGAACAAACGTCGTCTGACGCTTTAAAACCTTTTCCCCGCAGGGCACCGTGGATGGGAAGCTGAGCGTGTTTAGTTCTTGCAGAGCTGAGCTTTTAAATTGATAGTGCCTGTAGTTACTTGTTACTCTTGTAAAAGGAAAAAGAGAAACATCTTAAATCTTTAAACCTCTCAAGGCCATCTTTTCCCTGCCATGCTGTGAGACTGTGTAACCCTGTATCAGAAGAAATCCTACCTGAATTTAGCCATGCCAAGATGTGCTTACAGATAGGAGCCCTCCTACTGGGCATGAACCAGTGCCTGCCATGCTTGAAAGACCAGTTGTGGTGATCTTTCAAGGCTACTGAGGGCTATTGGTAGTGTACCTGGCTTTTGAAAGCATTGCACATGTTTCAGAAAGCCAGAGAGTGATGTTGTAGTTGCTCCATTCACACCGTGTATATCTTGAGCGTTACTAGTTTATGTGCTGAAATATTTTTTCTAAAGTAGGGGTGGATGGCACATACATCTGACTAGATCTGTTTTGAGCTAAGGGATGAATGTGTGTTGTACTTTCACTTTATTCAGATTTGGTTTAGCTAATGGGAAGCGCAAGTAAATGTTGTTTGTTGCCTAGAGGGAGATCTTGAATGTGGATCATTAAGAAATGGGGTCAGATAAAGAAGAGAAAATATCACTGTCCCCAAACTGGAACTTGCAAACCCATGCACTGTGCAACACCCCACGGAGCTGGAAATCTTCTGTCAATGCTCATATGACTGTGATGGTCTGCAGTGGTGATAGCAGTGCCTGGCTCCAGGGTCTGTGCTATCCCTACTTGTCACAATCACTGTGTTTCAGAAGGCTGGATTGTATTTCCTCCTGGAGAGTTTGTCTGATTGATTGCTCAAAGCAATAACAATTTGAAAACGAGTTTGTTTTTAGTAATAAACCTTTATGGCTCTTGCAAAGTGGGTTTTTCCAGACTGTTTGGGGCAGAAGAACAGCTCCAGCTGACCTCTGGTTTGGGAACAATGCCAGCCCGCGGGGAAGTAAGATGAGATTTTCAGAAAAAGGGGAAATAAAAGGTTTTTCTTACACTTATTCTGAAAACTCACAGCTTGGCAAAATATATGTTTCTCTGAAATTCTGAAAAAAATATTGAATTAATGTAGCTGTAAGTTATGTGAAATGAAATCCAAAGGAGTTAATTAGAATTCCAAACCATATGGTCATGTGAATCTGGAGACCCACACAACTGCATTTTCATATCTGATGTTGACACATTAAAATTCATCAGTTTTCAGGCAGAGTTGTCTTAGTTAATTTAACTAATACCATAACATTCCTGAGATGCATCATTACACCTCATAATGTAAACATAAACCAGGATGATTAGGGGAGAACCACTCACTTCAAAGAATTAATATAGCTGAAATACTACTTGCAGTTTAGAGGGATTAAAATAAGATGCTAAATATGTCTAAATATGTCTCCTTATGCCCTTGCTAAAGCCAGACCTTTTTCAGTTTACACAGTACCTGATTTCTGGTGGTGTATATCAGTCAGTGGCTTATTTACATTTGTTTAGGTGTTTGGGGCTGCCGTGCATGTTCTGAATGGGAACTTTAGGAAGAAGGTTTTTCAGCTTGTTGGGCTGAATTGGCCCATTGGCTCCAGAAATGTGTATTCTCCAATGCAAGCTGGCCATTGACACATCTTGGAAGGAAGAAATGATGCCCTGAGGGACAGGGAGCTGGAAGGGAAGGCAGTTCAGCTGAAATGCTGGCCAGTGGCTTGGCTGTGCTGTGACAGGAAGCGAAGCCTGGCCCAGCTTTGTTGTCTTTAACCAGGATCCTGGTTGGACCTTCTGTTTTGGTGTCTGGTTTTTGACATGGGGAGGTGGAAGAGGCTTGAGTCTCCTGTCATACATAGGTTTAACTGGAGACTTTCTACTCTGAGGTGAAACTAAGGCAGATGCATGTCACAGGAGAGTTGGGTTCAGAAGGTTAATACATTCTTGATGTCTGCTTAGACACTGTTCCCCCCCCCCATGGTTACCTGTCATGTTTTATGCCTTATGTATCTGTGTGGTGTATGCATGTACAAGAAGACAGAATACACCCCTTGTGATTACAGAAGTCAGCTTGCAGACTTCGGGGGCTGGCAACCGAAATGTTCGTGGAGATTTGAAAATTGTTTTCAAAAAAATCTCCGTTTGCGTGGACAGGTTGGGGCTGCATTGGTGACAGGCTGACCAAGGGATACCAGATCAGAAGAGCAATGGCTGCGCTCCAGAGTTTTGTGTGATTCTGTCAGCTCCACCATCATTTGGAAGTCTTGTCCTCGTGAGCAAGAGTAGTTGCTCTGGACCTAGTCCACTTCACGGAACACAATGTGCAAAGCACATATGCTCCTGTAGTTGCCTGTTTTACTGGTAGGAATCTGGGGCCAGAGCAGTAGTCCTGGGAGGACTGGGCTTATCATGAAATTGCGGACGTCAATAACAGGCCTCAAAGGAACCAATTGATTTGAAAATTGTGATATTGACTTGTGAACCACTGTTACTAATTGAGTAAGGAGCAACAGGATATGAGTCTTCCAGGGGTCATGTAGCCCATCTCTCTGCTGTAAGGCAGGACCAGCTCATATCTGAATAGATGTTTCTATAGCCGGGTCTTCAAAACCTCTGCAGATGGCAATTCCACAACCTCAGCAGGCAATGACTTCCAGTATGGCACTCTCATTCCCAACTGGAAGACTTTTTCTAACCTCTAACCTAAGTCTTCATCACTGCAATTTAGGTCTAGTTTTGCCACGTCCAATCTGCTGTGGGAAAGGAGAACAGGTTATTCTTTCCACCTAGTTGTCATGTATTTTAGATATAGTTATCATGTCTATCCTCAATCTTCGCTAGACTAAACAACCTAGTTCCTTCAGTCATCCTTTGTAGGTCATGTTTTCTAGGCTGCAGAGAAGTCTTGTTCTCCAGTGGACTGTCAAATCAATCTGTTTCCCTTTTTGAAGCGTTATGCCCCAAACCAGCTGGCTGTGTGAGGGCGATGCTAAGCAGAGAGGGAGGAGCTGGTACAGGCCATCTGCTGGTCACCAGGAGCTCAGTGTGTCCACCTCTGTAGGGAATAACAAACTCCTTGAGAAAGGCATCATAACCAGCACATGGCCTGGCCTCAGAACTGCCTTGGCACAGGGGCTGGTAACTTTGAGGTTCCCACATTCCCGATTGGGTTGTTGGAGCTCCAGCAGAGTTTGCAGCCTGGGCTGAGTTTGTTGGCAGGGCTGCAGGGTCCCTGAAGTACCTACAAGCAGGTCTATGCTTTTGTAGTCCTGACTTCCATTTATCTTGTAACTATCTTTTCTATCAAGCAGAAATACATGAAAAAGAGGAGGCTGAGGAAAAGGACCGGAGTACTTAGTTTCTCCCTTTGGCTCATGCAGTGAGTTACCTGAGTTTCCAGAGAGCCACTCAAGCTTTGCCTCTTTAAAAACTTGGCAAGTTGCCATTGCTTTAGGAATCAATTTTTTTTTTTGTTCCTAGTGCTTCAGCTGCTTTTATAACAAACTGTTGGAATGGAGGCAGGGGTAATACCCTGTGCCATGAAACCAAACCAAGGTACCATCCTTATTTTCTTCATGTAACGTGGGCTGAGGACCCTCCTCTGCCTTGGAATCACAGTTTATGCTTGGGCTCAAAATAGACCTTATAGAAAGGGTTTCCAGCTACCCAGCATGTTTTCTTCAGTGGCAAAACTGGTTGCTCACCCAGTCTCTCCTTCCTTGCCACCAATCTGCTTGTCCTGGTCCAAGAATTCCATCATCAAAGTCAAGACAACTCCTACATCCACACTTAACGTTGAAGGATAAAGCAAAGCAAGCTCCCAAAACATGGCCAACAGGTACCTGGCAACCAAGCCTCTTGCCCAGATCAGGCATCAAGCCTGTGTCCCAACTGGCATTACCTGTGGCAAAGGAATGATTAAAGGAGCCCTCCAGCCTTTTTCCCAGAGCTTAGCATCACACCCCTGTGCATTTTTCTCTCTGCTCGTTGATGGATGCTGCTTCCGTGCTTTCCCCTCCCTGAACCAGTGGGCCGGGTGCCAGCCCAGGAGTTGTGCAAGCACTCAGCCTTTCGAGGCTGCCAGGCACTGGGATGGCGCAAGAGGACACAGGGCTCTTCTTGCAGCTTTTGGAGGTGATAACCCTAATTTCCCTTCCCCTCCTCCCCCCATACTGGCAACAGTTGTAAAAGATGGGAGATAATTACCCTGTGAAACAGATTGGATTTTCTACCAGGTCTTTTGTCTCTGCCAGACACTCTTAAAACTTGAGGGTTTTGGACGGAGAATTTCGTAACACAACGACCAATCGTTCAACAGTCCACATGTGAATTCGACCTTGAAGTGTTTGTACAGACTTGGTGGAGCTGTTGAATACAAATATTTTTCTTTTTCTTCCTCTGTATTTGCAAAACATTTGGGTCTCGATCATCTGCTGACTTGCCATTTGGAGTTGCACACGCTGCCGTGCAAACTGCTGTTTGTACCGCTCTGTTTCCCACTGCCACACTGCAGGTTAAACAGTAACCCAGCTGGGACACTCATTACTTGGGTGAAGCATCTCTTGGAGCTGGAAACCAAGGCTCTGCTGCTATACACGGCAAGATTTATGGCCTGGTGGATAAATTGGATTTAGTAGAGCTGAAGCTGTAATAAAATGATTGTATCAGATTGCAGCGTGTGAATGTGGGGGTGAGGGTCATGTGGGACTCAAATACTTCCTGAAAATATTCACTTTTCTTGTATGTCCTCCTTCTCCTCTGAAACCTTGCTAAAGCAGTGAGAAAAAACAAAGCAGATAGGTTTGGAAAGGATCACTTCTGACTGGCTGACTACAGAAGGATAGGTAATTTTAAAACAACAGTATTATTTCTTTGAGGTTGAACTGGCTCAAAGTATTTCTTCTTCCCTTTCTCCCACCCCAAGGGAGAGATTTTATTTTGTTGCAAGTACAGGTCCAATCTGAGAAAAAAATTGTTTTTTTTTTTTTTTTTTGTTATTAAATGTTTTGAGGGGAATCTTCATGGACAATTGAACCTGTGTGCTAAAACCTTTGAGAAATGGACTGTATCTTAGTGTGTGTTTCTTTCTCTGCTCCTTCACTGTCCCTCCTTGAAACACTTGTTACCTGAAACAGGGAGAAAGCAGTGAGAAAATTCTGTCAACAGAAGGAAAGGAGGATGGAAGATCAACACAAACTTCCTACTCTATCCAACACCCCACTGGGATTAGGGTTGTGGCTTGCAATTGTGTGTTTGTTGGTTTTGGACAGAAGATGAGATGTTACTGATGAAGTGCTGGATGAAAGCAGACCAAAGCTGTGGAACAAGCTGGGCCAACAGTGTAGCACAACCATTGATGCATCTGGAAAGGATAGACCTGTACCTGGCTTCAAAACTTGCATTCAGGTTGTTGCTGCACCTATCACTGGCTAGGACAGCTTTTGATCTGTATTTTGGCTTTAACCACCCATTATTAGTACACTCTCACTGACTGAGAAGGGTGGGCCAGCACCATGTCCATATGATGGTGTGAAGCTGGTCCTGTTTATTCCTGGGTCTCCTAAATGCAGAAGGAATGTAGAAAGCTTCTCAGACATGGTTGTAAGCTCCAGACCTCCCTGGGAGGGGATGAGAACCAGCCAGCCATGCACTGTAACGTAGTTGGGATTAAGTGATCTCTTCCTGAGAACAAAAGAAGGAGGGAGAGTAATGTATCAGGGCATCACAATGAGGAAAGGTGACTCTTCCTCTCAGGAGCAAAGCAGCTGCCCTTCCCTGTGCTTCAGAGCCCCACATTGCCTCCAGGCTAATATGGATTACACTAATATAGTCAATCCAAAACTTAATTTTATAAAGGCTACAAAGTGAACTGGATTGGGGAGGCAGGTTAACTTTCTCCCTTCAACTAGTTTTCATTAAAATGATTTGGAGGGTGTGCCTGTACCTTGTCACGGAGTGCAACCCAGGGATGGATGGATGCCTGTGGGAATGAAGGCTGTAGCGGAGGATCCGGGTGTAACGTAACCTCCTCCAGGGAAGGTTGTGTGTCAGGACTTGTTCACTTGGCCACAGTGCTATCCTGCTCTACTCGCTTGAGATCTGCTAAGCATTGCTCTTGGTTCTCCCTGACACACCTTCTGCAGGCAGCAGATAAGCCCTTTTTGGGGATGATGTAAGTTTTTCCGTGGTTGAATGCTACAATGTTGATTTTAGGGTAACACAGTTAAATTACATCCTACTTAATAATAAAGCGTGCTCCTTAGATAGATTTGACCACTGAGTTTCAGATCTTGTGCAATCTAGAGAAACAGTTGCTTTTCTGGGGAAACGGGCATTCTCAGTACAAATGCAGTGCTGGTTGTCAGCAAGGTTGCACTGGAGATTTATTTACATTATATATATATATATACATATATATATTTACAGAGATAATAGTAATAGCAAGTCAAGTAATAGCAATAGTTGTTGCAGTCTGAGAGAAGTGTGTCTGGACATTTTGTGGACACAGACATTTCATGGCATTGACGACTATAGTTGGTAGAAACCCTGCTCATTCCATTAAAAATAATGTTCATAATTGGTCGGTTCAAAATTCACCAGTACAGATCATTGCTTTCCAGAAGCAGTGTTTTATGCTTTTCATTGGACATTGCTTACAGCATCAGTGGACAGTGCAAGGAGAAAATGGGCTCATTAGATATGAACTTAATTGAGAGTGACATGACTGGGTATTAATATTAGTCTTGCCGCAGGCTCTTTTTTTCTTTTTTTTTTCTTTTTTTTTTTTTTTTTGTGTTTATAGTCATGCTAGTAGATACTGAGCATGTTACACATTTACCAAATTCCACAACAGTGCTTCCAATAAAAGGCACAGATTTCGGTTTCTGTTTCTACATGGAGATGCAGCATCTGTTGTCCATCTCTTCCATATGCAGGAGCAGCAAAGCAGGAGGGCAGGGCTCTGCCTGGCTCCAAGCACAGGTCACACTTGCTACGGTTGTGACCTTTTTGATGGTATTTCTGTTTGCAGGAATTCACATTTATGGTGGTTACGGTGGCTTATGGAATTTAACTTGGCATTTGTTTTTCTGAGGAATGGTCTGGTGACAAGAAGCTGACACAGATTTCTTTGAGGGTCCTGTCCCTGGGCACTCCTACCTCTTTCCCTTCCCCCTCTTGAATGTGCTTGCAAGAAGAAATAAATAAATTTGATGAAATGGAGGGGTCCATTTTCACTGGCAATGAGAGAAGCACGCTGGGAAAGCGGGTGAACACGGGGCTCTGATTGGCACAGAGGGAGGCGGTGGTGCGTATAAATAGCGGGATGCGCTCCTTTGTGCTTGAGAGGTTTCCTGGGTAAGGCAGAGCAAAGATTCCGGGTGTGTTGCTGTCGCGACTGATTCAACTCGTATTGGTACCTAAGCTTTCCTTTTAGGACATACTTCTTTTTTCCCCCCAGCTTGCCCCTGCACACTCTGTCCCTAGACCTGCGGGGGGGGGGGAAGGTGCAGATGCTCCTCGCAGGGTGGTTCGCGGCTCCGCGGTCCCTGGCTCCGTGCGCTCTCCTGCTGCTCACGGCCAGGATGAACAATTACCAGAGTGGTTTGTCTCACAAGTCAGTGCCATCTGTGCAGGGCGCCTTGTTTGCCGAACAAAAGAATTCGGAGGGGCTGAGGGGCTACGGCTTTAAAACCCCCAGTTGAATGAAAGAAAGGATGCTGTCACCTGCTTCCAACCGCATGCAGGAGCATTGTTCCCTCCTGAAATGTTCAGCATCACTTTTATTACCTGCAGCCATGCCAGAGCCTGGCAGCATAATTTTTTATTGGGGGTTAGGGTAATAGATTCAGTCATTCTGCCTGCTGCTGCTATGTTTTGTTTTGTTTTGTTTATATATATTTTACAGAGTTTGGTCTGACAGTTTTGTCTCCTGGGTAATTAAGCTGAATTATTGAAGGCCCTGAAATTAACACTGCCATTTTCAATAATTAAAATAAAGTAAATCTCAGCCTGTTTCTCAAGTTAGGTTATTTCCTCTTTCTGATTTTAGAGGTGTGTGTGAACTTGTTTGGAAGAATGTGAGCACTCAGGTAGCTTGGTTTTAAAATTTTGTTTAACAAAAATATGGGGGAAAACCCTAGGTCTAGGTAAGGTCTCTTAAAACATCTAAGCCTTAAAAGAAAAGAGAGCAGTAGGTGGGGAGAGTCGGATCATGGTAGGCACCACTGTTTGGAGTTTTTCCTGCACAAATACTGGAGAATAAGAGTCCCTTGGAGTGTATCCTAGAGCAGGGAAGGAGCTTTCAAAATATTTTCATTTTTTTCTTTGTAGGGCACTTTGTTGTAACAATGACCTCTACATTTTTACTGGCCTGATTATACATGTGTAGATTTTAAAATTTTTTTTTCTTCAAACATTTGAATTTCATTTTTCAATACTTCATTTTTTGATATTTCATTATTCAATGTTGGAATTTCCTATTTGCTGTGGGTTTGGGAATCCTCATTTGCTGTCTGGGAATTCTTCAACGGTGGATTTCCAGGAGCCTAATTTGGTTAACTCCACTGTTAAGACTGAGTTTCTGGCCTTTATTCCCTATCTCTGGGCCAGCTGTACCCAACTTCATGCCTATTAATGACTCGGGCTTCTTTCCCTTGATAAAAGTTTACAAAATCTGGCTCTTAGCTTTCTATACCAAGTTCTGTTGTTTCTTGCAGAGTCAAGAGCTGTAAGCATGGGTAGTGACATCCACGTGTGTGTGGAATGCAGCAAAGCAAGGAGATGCTCCTCATGTGGATGGTCAAGTGGGGACTGAGATACTCAGATCCCACCAGTGCTGCTGCCTGCTGGGAATGAGCATTTTGTGGCAGTGAAGGAGCAACGGGAGTTTAGAACAATGGCCAGGAACAGTCAGAGGGTAATTCAGGCTGGAAAGGACCCAAGGAAATCTTTGCTCGAACGTACTGCTCAAAGTAGGGTTGTCCATGAGATCAGAGGAGGTTCCTCAGGGCATTGTTCTGTTGGGTCTGGAGACCATGCAGCCTCTCAGGTCAACCTGTTGCTGGACTGAAGGAACGAGGAAGCTCCTCAGGCCAATAAGTCTTTCTGTGTCTCTGCTTGTGCGTGCACTAATGTCTAAAGCAACAGAGAAGGTCACAGCTGGGTTAGGATTGCTGAAGAACAGGAGGAGTGGGTCCAGGCCTGGGGAATTTAACTGGTTTGTCAGTGCACACCCAACACTTTTTATTGATAAGCATATTGTTGTATTTCCTTGGCAACAGTGTTATGGCAACAGCTGGCTCCCAGTTTGCAGCCTGCAGGTAAAGGAGAGGAGGTGATGGAGAGCCTGGCATTGGCCAGGATGAGGGCTGGGGCCAAGGGAATGATTTTTCATTCCCTTGAATGAGCCATGTACTCCAGTTGCTGCATGAAACTTCACTGCTACTCTCAAAGTTGCTGGCTGCTGTGGGCTGTGTGCCAAGGAAGGGCTTGAGGATGTGGCTTTGCCTTGTGAAATGTCAGCAGCTCTTCAGCTTCAGCCCAGTCACCACATAAAAAAGAGGAGCTGGTGTGTGGTTAAGGCAGTGGATTGGGTCTTGTGGGGCTGGGATTGGCCACAGACTTCTGGTGTGACCTTAGGCAAGTCACTTAGCTCCTCTGTGTCTCAGTTTCCATTGGCAAGATAACAAGGCTCCTTCCATTTGCCATGTCCAGCTGAATCATGTGCTCTTTGGGCAGTGGTGACTTTCCTGGGCACTGCAAAATGGGGCTTCAGTCTCTGCTGTGGATTGCCGGGGTGCTGCTGTCACACCCAGCTCCAAGGCCAACATTCTCAGGTAGACCACTCTTTTACAAATAATGAATATTGCCTTAGGAGCCAGGAGAACACAGTTCCCAAAGCTTGGCACCCACTGGTGGGTTTGAGTGGGCTGAGGTGCAGAGTGCCTGGTCCTCTGCACTCAGCATGGTAACCAGGACATCCCTCCTTCCCTAGTCCTACAGAAGGAGACCTTGCTCCCTTACCTCTCTGCAGTTTTGCTGTTTCCATTCTGGGTTCTCAGGGCCTCTTTCCTCCCTGCAGAAGCAGAAACACCAGCTTATCCCATTTAGGGTCCTGCACAGCAATGAGTGGCTCAGATCTGCATAAAAGGAGTTTCAGCATCTTGCTCAGAGGACTTCTTTGGTCTGACTTTGCAGCTCAAGGGAAATAGAGGCTGGTAGAAGACACCAGAGGTGGCTGCTTCGTAGTCCTCATCTCTGAGGCATTTGCAGACTTCTATGTTCTTACTTCATTTGCTTTTATTTTATTGCCCCTGAGCATTTATGGGAAAATAAGCAGCATTCTCAAACAATGCTGTTTTAAACCACATATTTTAAAGGTTTTGAACTTTACCTACCTTCTGGCCCACATTCTCTCTCATTCCCTCACAGAGGAATGTATGAAATAGGGGATCACTCGGGCTGTGTGTGTTTCTGGGGAATATTCACTGTAGCATCTCCCAGATCACTTGCAAAGAAGCATTTCAGCATTCAGATGCCAAGCGAGTACTTCAGAAAGCTCCTTCAAATGAAATATTTGGCAAATTCATTTTCACATCTCTAAAACTGTGGGAATATTTTTTTAATTGGAAAATCTGGTTTGGTCCCTTCCTAATTTTCAGGAAAGACTGATGGAAGGATTATGACCAACCCTAATTTTGCAAATGAGGTAAGGGAGTAAAGCCAGTATAATAAAACCACAGGATAATGTGTCATCTTGTGCCCTTTCTTCACTCACTAGGTGGATACAGTTTAGTTGTAATGATGTGTGAACTTTTCTTTAAATGAATCTTTTGGAATATGTTTTGCCAAAGGAAAGAAATCTCAGGAGTACCAGATCTCATGATATCTCTCTGCTGTTTGGGGCATGCAAATTATGGGCGAGTTTCTAATGTGTTAAGTTCCCACAAGCCTAGACCAAATCCTTAAGGAGAAAGAAGCCAGTGGGAAAGACATTTCCCAAGACTGTAGGACCTTTTTTTTTTTCTCTTAGCCTTGCAAAGAGTTTTGGATTTAGTTTGTTGGTTTTTGTCTTTTTAATGAGCATCAATATTAGCTAAGATTCCTACTCTTAGGAACACAAGGCATGAACTTTCCCATTGTTGTGTGGGCATGTTGTCTGAGCAAGGACTGGTGGATTTAACCTGTTGGGGCCCAATGCTCCCAGCATTTTCATATCCATGCCTTTGAACTGACTTCTTGATGCTAAACAGATGAAAGCCTGGATGACCATGCAGGAGGGGGTGAGGAGGGAGCGGGGCGAGTGGATGGCAGCAGGGCTGGGAGGTGCAGTACATGGTGCTGATGTGCTGACAGGTCCTGCAGGAGTGGGTTTGGTGCCTCTCAGGGGCTGCAATGGCAGGGAAAAAACCTTGCTCTGGGATCACACCTTCCACTGGTAGAAAAACCTGACTGTCTCGTCCTGCCTATCTCCCCAGTGCTCATGTTGAATTGGCCCACTAACATCCACAGTCATCCCAGGAGTCTGCTTTTCCAAGCCGGTCATCCCCAGATCTGGCTGATACCCACCACTGTTGTTTTCTTGGATTTCAAATGCTGCATCTCATTCCAGTCTGGAAACTAGTCACAAAGCATTTGCCCAATATCCTTTTCTCAGGTAAACATTGCTTTAGGTGCTGCAGCTGGATTATGCAATGCAGATAGGTGGGGACAGTCTTTATTTCTTCCAGCAGTAGGAAGGGAAAGTTGTTTTGCTAAGATAAAAGTGGGATTTTCTCCAATAGCTTGGTCCACAATATAACATCCCTTTCTAAACTGTGTTATCCTTGGCAGCTGGAGCTGGCTGGAGCTCTGCTCTTAGGGGAAGAGGCAGTGGGTGAATTGGACAAGGTTTTCAGAATGCAGTGGTTTTGGCCAGGGTTTTGAACAGTTCTGTGTTCTCCAAGGGAAAGGGAGGTCATGAAGTGGGCTCTGCATGCACCTGGGGCAGCATGCAGGGCTGTCCTGGGTACTGGCTGTGCCTGCCCCCTCCAGCTTCGATCCTGCCTGTGCTTCTAGGCCAGCATTGTGCTCCTCCTGCCACTGCTCTCCGTGCGCCAGTCAGCTGAGATGCAGCTCCTGGCTGTGTCCTGGTGCTGTTATACCCTCCATGGATCTCACCAGGGGTTTGCTGTTGTTGGGGCTCTGCCACTGGCTGCTGGCTGCCTGCGTCTGCATGGCAGACGTTCTTCCCCAGATGCTGGCAAGGCTGTTAGTGCTAAAATTAGAGCAGGGGGTTGTGGGTCCCTGAACGCTGACAGTGGCACGTGCCTTGCCGTGGGGCTGCGCGCTCCCCACTGTGGCAGTGCCACGGGCAGGGCTCTGCCTGCAGCCTGAAAGAGCCTGGAATAGCCTGGCAGCTGCCTTTCCCTGCACCTTGGACTCTGCTGCCCCTGTGACACCGGCACACTGATGGTCTGAATGAAATAAAACAGTTTGTGCCCTTGTGCAACAGACTGACCGGCAATTTGGGGCCCAAGAGGGGAGAGGACGAAGAGTTAAATTTTTTGTTTTATGTCTGTTCTTTCTTGCCCTTGGTGGTGTCCTTTATGTGCAAAACCACAGACAAGTATGATATGCATGCCTCATTTTAATATCATTATTTCTAGTTCACAAAAGGTTTTAAAAAGTCAAGGGTGACCCAGTAACTGGTCAGCTCCCCATGATAAACTTTCCAAGGGCCTTATGTAGTGAAGGCTCCATGGCTTTTCTGGTGATTGCAAATCTGTTGAGTAAGCATATAGTACATTAACAAGCTGCCAGTCATTTCATGGAAACATGAGAATATTTGTAAAATATTTTGTCATGGTGTTTTTTAAGTTATTGTCACTGAACCTGTGGTTCTGGCATCTGAATATTTGAGATCCTCTTAAAAAATTTAGACAATGCCAGTAAAAGCGAAAAAACCCCAAACAGCTAAATTAAAAGTACCAACAGCAAAAGTATTTGCACTTCATTATATGAGGAGTGACTGTTCTGACTGGGAGATCGTGAGATTGTGAAGAAAATTCAGTTCAAGGATGAGCCCAACTTGGAGTCTGTTAAGTAGTGTCTGTCATCTTCCCTTCTTCAGTCAAGCTGTATTAATCTGTCTGAAAGCTCACATTCCCAAGGGCCACCCAGCGCTTGCTATACTGTGGCAGTGACCTGAAGGAAAGTGTGTTACTTGTGTTATTTTGTAGAAAAGCTGAAACTAAATTTTTTGCCTAAGCAAAAAATCAGTGAAACCAACAGCTGAGTGCTAGAGAATCCTAAGCCAAGAGGCACTTTTATACATTGCCTCCATCCTGCACGGGTCCATCTCTGCTTGTCCAAAAGACCCATTATGCCTCTGTAGGTGCACAGCTCATCTGGTAATAATGAGACGTGGGTATTCAAGTTGGCCAAATTCGTCCCTGAGGTCATTTCAGGGACTTCAGTAGAATTAAACCAGGACTGAATTTGCTCCTGAATCTTTGTGTTTGCAAATTAATTTGTGTGAAATCTATTTTTAATTATGCCTTACCTAATTATACCAGATTTACTGTCACAAGGGAGAAATGCTCTAATGTCCAAAACCCAGAGTATTTTCTAATATCCAAAGCACAGTGAGTATGACCATCCCCTTGGATTAATCTTACACTGATGCTGTGTGTGACATGGTGATGGATATATGCAAAATGCACCAGTGCTAAAGGACACAGGAGATCAGAAGGGACCTTTGGGGTTGGCAAACGTGGCCTTGTGCCACTTGACACTGCCTGCCTTCTGAAATTTTTGCCCCTGCTGCTTGTATTGCAAGGAAAATTATATTCTTGAATCTCATACCTCCTTTTCCAAATTTAGTCTTAAAATTTAGTCTCTGTTCATATTTTCATCCCTTTCAGTTGCTGAACATTTCGCTTTCCCTGCCATCTTATTGCCCAAGGCAAATGCTGCTGAGTCCTGAAGGAACAAAAATCTGTCGGTGTGAATCCTGAATTCTGCTATCACACTGTCCCTTTCATCCTAATAGCAATATCTAACCTCATGATATATGCTGTGAAAGTCATAGGCAGCCCTGCAAAATGGGTCTCGACCCTTCAGCTCCCACCTGGGAACCTGTGCTAATGCATTATGTTTGAAAGAAGAGCTATAGGAGCATAGTCAAGGGCACCTTAAAATTCCCGGTTGGTTGTTATATTTACAGAGAAACATATCTGAGGTAGTCTCGGCTCACAAAAAGGGTGGTGTAACTCCTCTGGTGTGCAGCATGCTGCTGTGCCTTGGACCTCTCTGCTCAGCAGTTCTACCTGTGCTAGCAAGCAGGACATGTCCCTGCCACGTGGGCTGCACCATGCAAGTGGGGAATGGTGGGGAGAAGAAAACCTGCTGCCTCAAGTGTGTGGCTTGGGGGTAGGCAAGGAAGACGCTGCTCGTGGCTGTGCTGAAGGCTTGTGATGCACAGCTCTGATCCAGAAAAGCATATGGATGTATGACTTACTCTAGGCAGTGGCTTTTTATCATTCCTCAGGTTACTGAGCTGTTCAGCCGGGGTGTAACACTTCCTTACCTCTGCAGGAAGTTTTACTTAGCTTTATTGATATTTAGTTTATTCAGATTTTTTTTCCCGATGGGGAGACCCAGGGCAGAACTTGGGGCGGGGGAGGTGTACAGCACCATTGGAGCCTGGCGGTGCCAGCCTGGCACTCAGAGCTTTATCAAGTTGTGTGGGAAGTGCTGTAAGTGCTGTGTAGCAGTACTAGATTTGTTAATGCTGCAGAGACAACATGCTTGCTATCCAGTGTGGCTGGGATGCTGCCCTGACTGAACTAGGCTGTGGAACATCACAGTGCGCTTTTCGTTCCGCTTAGCCGAGTATCCTGCGCTACGGAGGGGAATGAGCGGTGGGGAGCCATTAGCTCTGGTTCGATGATGAAGCACTGGGCATGTGGTTTCACAGGCAGCTCCAACTGACCTCGTGTTGGCCAGCCGCCAAGGGCCAGTTCTGGCTCCCCATGCCCAGCTGCACGTCCCCTCCTGCTTCGTGCCAGCCCCAGACAGGGATGCTTTGCATCACTGGGTCATCCTGGGATGCCACGGGGTAGCACTGCCCCTTTAGGCAGCTGCCTGCAGTTGGATGGGCACAGAAGCGTGGGTCTTGCCTGTTGTTAGCGGCAAGCTTTTAAGTATAGAGTAGACTTTCCAGCTCCTAGGCTTTGGCCTCACTCCAATTCTTGCCCTTCTGCAATTGCTGTTACAGGATTTCCCAAATCTGGGGTCCCTAACCAGCTCTGGTATCTTCTGTGGCCAGACCCAGCACTTTTATGCTTTGAGGGAGTAAATAGGAGTGCTTTTATTTTTGTGATACCTCTTAATGCATTTTGCTTGAGGAAATGCTTGTTAAAAGGGTCAAGTAGGGTTAGAGAAGATAAATTTGAGCCTCTGGGTGTACTGTACCTTGATGTGCATGAAGCTCTTTCTGTTTCTGCCTGTCAGAGACTTGCAGAGCCATCATGTCAAAGGCTGGCACCGGCTACCGCAGCACCATCAGGACTCGCTTTTCTCCTCCTTCTGGCAAGAAATTTGCTGGGAACCCATTTGTATTATTTAACTTATGATGACTAATGCTTGAGAGTGGGTATCTGTGCAATGTAGGAATGTGCCTGTCTGAGATCTCAGCACCTATCCTCTGGTTTTTGTGCCTAAGAACACAGCCTTCCCTAAAATGATAAAACCCAAAAGATCTTTTGTAGGAATCCTTTTATTTCCCCTTTTTGAGAGTTAATAATCCTGAAAATGCGTTCTCTAAAAATTCCTACCTCAGTGTTTGTTGAGGGAAATCTGGATGATAGGTAGTATTGGGTGAGAAACTAAGAAGTGCTGGAGTCCCTTGTCTCTTCTGTGACGTGCTCTCTTTTGTGTCTCCTTTTTTGTCCCAGTGCTGAGTGATAGCCAGATCTCCAGCATCTTTCTCCTTCACTCCCTTGTGTGTAAAGTCAAGTGTAGGGACAGGGGACGTGTATCTCCATGATTCTAGAGCTGTCAAAAGCTGGTCTTGGCTCCTGGAAGCAGCCAAAGATGGCTAGAGGACCCCTGGACTCCGAGGTTGAAGGGCAGGTGGGCCTTTGTGAACATAACTTCATGCAGTCCCATTCCAGTTGCTGGAAGGGGAGCAGCAACCCACAGCCTGGACACCATGTGCTGGGCAAAGTCCCAACATCTTCTCAGAGCCTCCCAAGCAACTCAGTGGGATGGAGTAGCCTGATGAAGCAATCCAAAACGAATCCACTCCGTGGCATGTGCAGCTGGTTGAGCTCACCAGGAATGAAGCTTTGGCCTCGTGAGTGACATTTTTGAGCATTGTGTTGTGTCTTGCTTATCACTCTGCTTTGGCCTGAGAACTGCTGGGTACTCATGAAGTCTCCAAGGTCTGAGGTCTGAGAAGTCTCTGTTTAATTTTTTTTTCCTTGAAAATGATTTACCCAGTTGCAGTTTTACTCTCTTCTCCCCATTACCTTTCATGACAGTGCCTGCTTCCCTCCTAAAAATAAGCCATTAGCTTGCATGCTCTGAACCAAAATGTTAGCTCAGCTGTAACAGATGGATGGATATGGGCATCATGTAGCAACTTAATGAATAATATCTATCACCTAATTTCCCGAAAGTTGGCATGTAATGAGGCTGGTGCCATGATTATTACCTCTGTAAATCATGACTTTAAAATGATGACAATCCCTCCTGCCCCAAGGATACGGGACAGCCAGACACTGATGTACATTTAATTGCTGTGTGAGAGAGGCGATGTGTTCAGGAGCATGCCATTGCCTCTAAATTATCTTCTGCAGCACAGACGCTGTAGGAGATTAGTGCAGATTGGAGGGGAGGGAGGACCCTGCTATGCTGATGTGCCATGTGTATGTGTGTGTTTATTCCCTTGGGCCAGCTAGTGGAGGTGGTGTGAGCTGGCCAGAGTGGAATGGAGATGTGACTCCCAGGCTGGCCTTCTTGGTCCCTCCTAAAGTAAAGAAGCAGGAGATGGAGAGGAGATCACTCATGATTGTGTAGAGAAGTTCTCTTTGTTTTTCTGATGAGTACTTGTGGTGAATACCTCTGTGGACAGGGGACTGACCTCCCAAACAGCAACTCTGGCTTGAAGCATGAAAGCTGCCAAACCTCTGCCCAAACCTCATCCCACTACAGGAAATCTCTGTCCCTGATTTCATCCTACCACAAACCATGGCTGGCCATAAAGCAGAGCCAGTGCCCACATAGTGGGCTCTCAGCTTACTCATCCAGCTGATTCCTAGCCAAGGGAGGCATCCGTGCTTGCAGGTCTCTCCCAGACCATCTCGTTGTTTATCAATGGATTGAATAACCACTCCTAGCAAAATTATTACTCTGATGGGCTTTTAAGGTGTCTTTCATTAGGTCCTATGCTATGACAGTTGATAGGGATGTGGATGAATCAGATATTGCAACTGATCCTTGGAAAGCAGCTATTGCCAGTCTGCCTGTACTACTGGTTACTGCTGCTCTTTTTTGCTGTGTTGCCCCCCCCCCCCTTGCTTGAGTACTTCTTTCTGTTTGTTTAATTTTTCTTTTCCTTTTAATTCTGTCCCCAGCTCCCTGATGTGCAGGTCAGCATGGTCATAGCTGGCTGGATGTGGGGCAGAGCAATAGTCATACTGGTGCTGTGGTCCTCTCCACCACTGCAGCACCTCTGAGCCATGTGATGAGTAGAGGTGAAAATGGCCTTGAAACTGTGACAGTGGCTGCTTTGGATCAGACTGAAGATCCCCCTGGCCTGATGTCCTGTCGCCAATAGTGCTCAAGGGAATTAAAACTAGGGCAATGTGATGATCACATACAATGATGTGTTTCCCTACAATACTTAACCAGCCACCAGCGATTTGCAGCTCAAGGACTTCCCAAGCCAGGAGCGTTACCTTTGGGTTTGGTAGCCCCTGTGCAGCCACCATTGGCAGTATCACAGGTGCTCCCAATTCCTACAGCTCAGGCCCCAAACCCAGATGCTTGCCTGGTTTGTGGGAGATGGCTGTAAAATCAGCTGTGACTGCCTGAATGATGTGAGCAAGAGGTTGTTTCCAAAGGCGCTGAGCGCTCTGAGCTGCATGGGACAGGACTGCTCAGCTGTATGACAGTGTCTGTGTGTTGCAGGGGGAGCCACTGAGGTGATGGAAGAGGAGACCCACAGTGCTGATGGACCATGTCTTGTGCAGGACGGTGGTCTGCCTGAATTAGCCTCTTGTCCCTCTCCCATGTGTTGGCTCCCACAGCAGTGACCAGTGCCACTGCAAATGGGTCAACTCCCACAGTGGTGACCAGTGCAGGGCTCCCAGCTGAAAGTGTGGACAGGTTCTGCATAAAGAAAGGGAGGGAGTGTAGAGCCAGAGGGGACACGTGAAAATAGCTCCATAAGATCCTTCCTCAGCTTTTTGAGCGGCCACTCTCAGGAACACCCTCAGGTTTGCTGTCCTTCAAGGGCATTTACAGCTAAAAGGTGCCCTGGGGCATTTCCTTGCTTTCCTTTCTTCCCCCAAGTAAGCAAACACCATCCTTCCAATGCTTTGTGATGACAGATGTTCCCATACCTGCAGGAAAGTTGCTATGTGCTAAAGCAGTGATGGCCATGCTGATTGATTTCCCAGTGTAACACCGGGAATACTCTTTAATTCTCTGTGGTGAATTGGCTGCTGTTGGTCTGAGTCTGTGTTGAGCCTTTTTGTCACTAAAGACATTGTAGTGCTTATGGCATTAGTGGTTACATAAGCTGGCTGTCTCCGAGGGGGCTTTGCTCTGGCACGATGCTCCTTTAGGGTTAGGTAAGAGCCAGATGCAGAGCAGGGGGGCGTGAAAAAAAAATACATGTGTATTTGACTTATTGGAACTTAACACACCCCACAGGAGAACCCAGATTTCGGAGTTTTCGTGTATTCTCTTTGGCTCCACAGATTAGAAGGGGACCGTGGGAAAGCTGCCAGGGCTTGGAGATCAATCCAGCCTTTGTAAATCCTTTCATCTGACTGGCGGCTTCATAGAATTGAGTATTACCCAGTTTATTATTGTAGGTTGATTAAATTCCTGTTGGTCAACACAAATAGTGCTGTGCAGGCTGTGCGTTCATGGGATGGAGATTGGCATTGCAAAGCACTTCCTAGAGAAAGGCAGGGACAACCTGTCAATTAAAACCACATTCAGAGAATGTTTGGGGGAGAAGGGGTGGGGGAAGGACAAATCCCTCCATGCAAGCAACTTCCCAGGCATTTCTCACATGCCTGTGGAGGTTGAGCTGCGGTGAGGGAGTGTGAGGGTTGGGTCTCCACTTTTCTGGCAGCGGGAGCAAGCAGCCTCAGCAGGGATGCACCCATCAAGCCCCTTTGTCTCCAGAGTGGAGGAGGCATGGTGTGGAATGGCTCCAGCCTGTATAACCAGGATTAACAGGGTGAAATTGGGTGAAGGAGAAAGTTGTCAGGAAATGTTTCCTCAAGGTGAAAGCTATTAGGCTGCAGCACGGTTTCTCAAGGGAAGCAATGGGCACTTACTTACTTGGGTTGTGTTTAAATGACAACATGGGAAAAATCTGGCTTTGGGGAGGAGATGAATGTTATCAGTGACTTAGGGGGCGGCAGGGAGACACGACTTCCCCCCAGGGACAGTGCATTTCTCTGAGGGCTGGAGGAGGCTACAGGGTCTTCAGCTGAGTTTTTAGCTCTGGGGAGCTGGGGGCTGCTGCCTTCCAAAGCAAGAAATTATCAGTAAGCCAGCAGCTGGGACTTGTCCTGGTGTGAGTTAGGGCTCTGATGGGTACTGAAACAGCACCCCCTAATTTTCATGGTCTTTCAAAATGCTGTTTCTAAATAATGTCTGACTTGTAAGAAGGAGGGCATAGGATGTATCTCTCAAGAATGTGAGTTTGGAAACCTCTGTGTTAGATGAGCTGAAACATCTTTATTCTTTTATGAATGGCTTTACCTTGAATGTCCACACATTTTCCTTCACCATGCTTGTGCCCGAACCAAAGAAGCCCCCTTTATCTTTGGGTGAACTGTTTGTTTCCCACCTCTGTGCAGTGTGCACCCCTAGAAAATTAACCCACCTATTATTTAGGGTGCAGATAGGGGATATCAGCAGCTTTAGGGGGCCTGTGCTTTGAAGTATTTTTTTTTTTATGGATGTAACAGAGCTGTCCTGTGGAAATAAGATTATCTTCTCTGCCTCTACTAGTTCTCAGATAGTCCTGAGATGTGGACATGGAGGAGCCCCAGGTGACCCTCTGCAGAGAGCAGACAGGAGATGCCTGCAATATGTGGTTTGGAATGAAGACATTCATGACAGGGTCCTTTTCTGTGTTCCTTCCCTTTGCCTCAGCTCTGCCATGGTGTGTGTAACCAGAACCTACTCACTAATGTGACACTATGGATAGAGCAGGGATCCACACTCCTGAGAGCCTGCTCTTCAAGGCTGAAATACAGAATATGCAATTGAAAGGCAACATGCAGAGGTGGATCCTATGGGCACACAGCTGGAGCAGGGAGGCCTAGTGTGAGCTATGAAGCTTTGAAGACCCAGAGAAACACATGTTAACCTGCCTGGCAGGGAGTGGTCAGCTGCCAGTCCAAAGGCCTTGAGAGACAATAAACCAGTTAATAAATAACAGGGAAAGCTGGCTGCATTGCATAGTTTTAGTTTCTGAATGTAACCTCGGAGAAACAGGGCAAAGATTTGCACAGCCCTTTTGCAAAGCTGTGCGAGCACTTGTTTGGCTTGAGGGATCAGAAAGTCTCCTCCGATTGCCTGCCCTCTGAATCATTGCAGGATTGATTTTATTTTACCCAGGGGCCAAATGCCTGGGCTCTTCTTGGCTGCCACAGGCAAGGTGATGGTGCAGTTCCCTACGATTGCTCCTGGACCACTTTCCCTCACAGCAAGGGTTGCTCAGCATCCCTGGAAGGGATCAGTGGTGGCAAAGACCAGCGCTGTAGGGTGCTTCCTAAAACTGCTGGATCAGGGTGGTAGCATGGACAAGAGCGAGTCACAGTTATCAGGGAAACTTATCTGCGGATGGACTTGCTACTTCTAAATGATTCTGCTATTTTTGTTGTAGTAGCATTGTACTATTAACTTATTTTAAAACAGGTTTTATTTGTCTCATTATTTCAATCCATCCCAGTGATACACTGTAAGCTGTGCCTCCACCTTGTTTCTACTCACTTTTGACATTATGCATTAGGAAATTCTTGGATATGTATTGTCTAACCTTTCTTTCCAGTCATTAATTATACATTTGCTGTATTCAGATTTTTCAGCCCTATCCCATGTCACTTGCTGAGGTATCTGGAGTCCCTGTTCTGCTCAGTTCTGGGTTATAGCATATTTTTGGTTGGCCTACTGCTGTTCGCAGCCGGCCCTCATAAAGGCCGTGCTGGTTTGGCATAGCCAACACATTACACTTGACAGCCCTTCTCCTGTTTAATTTCCTCTTGCTGACTCCCACAGCAGGGCAGCGGGTGCAGGCAGGAAAGGTCTGCAGGTAGGAGCAGGGGCATTGCTCTTTTCTAAAAAGAAGATTTCCCTCCACCCTCATAGACAACAGTCTCTGCTCTGTTTATGTAATTTGATGGCATAAATAGTCTCCTCTGTGCCACAGTTGTTTGTGGGTTTTTTGGTTGAATTTTTTCTCAGGTGAAAGCTAGCAGGGACTGGATCCATGCCATTTTCCAGCTTGACACTGAAGTACCATGAATTAGCTGTACATACCTTGTCATTTTTTATGTGTGGCTGTTTCTGCTGTCTATACTGAGTCCTTAAAAATGTTTGGGAAGAAGCACACCTTCCTCTGATAATCACATTGGCATTGGATTTTGTTTATCAAAAGTGAGTTAAGTTACTAGGCAGCTGCAGCATGTAATGTTTAACTACAGTCCACAATATTGGAGCTGAGGGCTTTCTGCTGCTGGGTAGAAAGGAGGAACTAGGCAGGGGAAGAAACACCTCAGAAAATCCCTCAAATCAGAGGGGACTGAGGGGAAGAGGTTCTACTGCTCTGGACTGCAGCAGAACATTGCTTCCCCAAACGCTGGGTCTCCATGAGAGTCCAGCACGTTAAACCAGCTAACTGCAAAATACACAGAGATCCAAAACTGAACTGTGGGTGAATGCTGGGACCCGCACAGGTGCCTATCCTTGCTGGCAGGAGCCACTGGCTCTGTTACTGCAGTTATTTTTGGCAAATAAGACCGGGTGTGGGGTTTCTGCCTGCAATTTAGCAAAGCTCCATATTTGCGGCTGTAGAAATTTGTGTATCTTTGACACATACGCATTCAATTCCCAACTCCAGAAAAGCTTAGTGTGCAGGGATTTAGACATTTCCTGGTGACTGCCTTAAGCCATGGACTCACAGCTATTTTAGGCTTTCTCCCCTTCTCTCTCTGAGGGTCTGACCGAGAAATTTCATCCTGAGCTAAAAATCACATGAAATTAAGTGTGTGTGATAAAAAAATGCTCTTCTGATAAAGCAGTGTTTTCCTACAAAAAATTGGTTTGCCTAAAACTTCCCAAACCCGCCCTCATCCCAAGTAGTATGGCAAGAGTGGGTGACGCCATGAAACCAGGCGTCTTCCTCATGACTTGGGCAAGAGCCCTCCCCTGGCAGCCCCAATGTGGGAATGAGTGCTGTTGGCTGGGAACAGCCATCCTGCGCATAAATGCCAGCCATAACTGGATAAATGCTTTTTGCTGGAAAAAGCGTGAGCACCTTTGCTACCTTGCACTTATGTAGGCCCAGGGAGAGACATGGGGGCAGACAGTGTTGAGGCTAAAGATGGGATGTAGGGCAGCCTATGCAGGGGTGGGGGGGTAATGAATTCATGGGCACATGGAGGTCATTCAACAAGAGTTGGGCTCTGGTGGGCCCCTGGGTGGAAGGACTTTGATCTGACTCCAGCCTTTTCCCAACGAGGCTTCGCATTTGAATGCGTTCCTGCTCTCAGCCTTGCCATGCCCAGCAGACAAAGGCGAGGGGAACAGGGAAGGAGGAGGGGGGCTGTTTACCCTCATCAGGAATGGTTGAGTGGCCCGAGTCAATACAGCCTATTTTTCATTAACCTAATCATTATTTTTTCCTCACTGCCAATTAAATTTTTCCTGTCAGTACTCAGAAGGGCATCGTTTGCATCTATGAGATTTTTTTTTTTTTTTAATGGGGGGCTTCCTGAACATGGTGGGGTTGTTTGAGGAGTGGAAATGAAAGTTAAATTTCTCTCTGGATGGAAGAGGATTTTTGAGTTTTAATTATCACGCAGCTTGGATTCCTGACGGTTGAGGACCGAATTGGAAAGGCTGGTTTCCATTGTGTGCAGTGGATAATTATGCAGCCTTCTCCTGGGCTCGCTGCATTTATTGTCCAGAAGAATCTTCCCAAGCGAAAAGGGGGAGCAGATTTACAACCCAAAATGCATTTTCAAGCCTGCAAAAGTTTCAACTTGATGTTTCCAAAGGAAGACTTCTGCAACTATTTAAGATCTTATTTACCCTTTTAACAAAAAACCCCATCAATTAATCTGGTAATCTGCCTTTCCTCCCACAGGTTGCTTAGGAAATAGTTTTGTAAACTCCAGAGAGCCCTTCTGCAGCTGGACTGCTTTGTGCTATCAGTTTCTAAGCAGGATTCCTTCAAAGGCAGTGGGAACTTCTGCATAACACCTACTGACCCATTTGTATGTACAGTGTTGAATAGAAGATTTACAGCCATCTGAAACTTGGCAATGCTTCTTACTTAGGAGGTAGTGGTAATTTATCCAGGAGAACATGTTAAAGGATTCAAACAAACCTAACATTTCAAAGCAAAGCTCATTCACAACTGTTCTCTTTCACAACGCTTTGAATTAACCTGATGTCTTTCTCGTCAGGTTTTGAACCGTCGGTGGTTAGAAATCTGCCATAAAAATGGAGAAATTTTAGCAAAGGTCTTGTCAAATCTGGTGGAGCTTTTGCAGCCACAACCGACCTATCCAAGGGTGGGATCAAATCTGCATGTGTTGGGATGTGTTCAGGTTTGGAACAAACATCCTGTGCAGGTTTGGTCAGTGTGATGAGATCAAAGAGAAAAATGCTGATTGTGGATGCTCGTTGTTTCTCCTTGCTGAGAAGTGGAGTGGTAATAGTGCAAATTGGAGACCAGGGAGCAGATTCTAGAATACACTTGCACTCATTTCAGTGGATTTGTGAGAGATAACTAGCACAGCAGCTGTGCATGCAAACATTTCAGATTGGCCTTATTTCCAGAGCTTTGTGACTGTGATAGGGTGAAAAAGTCTCTGAACTGAACTTGGCTTTCATTTGCAACTCTTTTTGGTATAACTCGTGTGAACTCAAGAGTCTTTGGGCTTCTGACAGCTACCTTCTAAAACGAGAAGATAGTTTTGGGGGAAATTAGCAACTTATTATGGGGGTTTCTGGACTATTAAAATAGCTTAAGACAACCTGATTTCCATTCCCTTATTCCCGGTTTTCAAATTAGCACTTTCTGTTGTGCTGCCCAAAGACTCACAGACAAGGACTCAGCTGTCTCCATAGCCTTCTTCAGCCCTTTCCTCTGACACGATGTCTACGAGCCTTGACCACAGTTGGACTGTCAGTGTTTCTGAGGCTGTTTCCTAACACACGTGGTTTCCTGGCATTCTCCAACTTGCCTACATACACTGAGCCTCCTCTTTTTTAAGCTCTTTCAGCTAGAGACCATATGTTGTTACTATAGTCATACCAAGCCTTGTGCATGTTGGCCTTCTGTGATTTAGGACTGTGAATTTATGTGGAAAAGCTGGAAACGATAACTCTTGAAGATAAAACCTCTCCTTTTTAGTGGAGAAGTGCTAATTTTTGAAATCTTTGGCTGTATTTTAAAACAGCCAACTGTTTCTAATGTAACCTTTTTATTGCAAATATCCCAGTAGTATCAGAGAGCCCTACCCCAGCACTTGTTCTTCTTCACACAGTCTTACCAGCCCTGCTTTCTTCTTTGCCAGTCACTGTACAGTTAGGTGAGACTTTCTGCCAGTGATGGAAAACCAAAAGGCATGAATGGTTTCAGATTGCTGAATCTGACATGACAACAGAGGCCATTTGCCATTAAATGATGGTGGTGTTTGGTTTCTGGAATTTGAATGAAATAGACAAGATTTTTCTCATATGATATTGTACAGGGTAGGCATGGAAAGCAGGACTGAAGGGCCTTCTGTTTCACCCAACCCGTCCCTTTGCCCCAAGTCAGACTTGGCTCTACCTAAGCTACTCCTGACAGATGTTTGTCTAACCTGCTTCTGAAATTCATCATCAATGGCAATTCCACCACCTCCCAATGCAATCTTATCTAGCCCTTAAATATCTCTGTTGTTAGAGAGCTTGCTCTTTCTGGATGGATATGGAGAACAATTTATTCACTTTTTCTGTTTCTGACAGTCATTTACATATTTGAATCCATTACTGCATCTATGTTTGGTCTTTTCTTCTCCAGGCTAAACAATCTGGATTCCTTTGTGCTCTCCTGCTAGATTATACTTTCCACACTCTGATCCTCCTTATTTCTCTCCTGAATTCCTTCCAACTAGTCTGCATGAGTCTTGAAGCGTGATGCCTAAAACTGGACACAGATCCCTATTCAAGATCTTTAAAAGCACTGATGAAGGATTATTTTCCCTGTTTACATACAGGGCTCTTGTTTCTGCATTGTGAGACGACCCCAAATACTGCTTTTATCTCAGCGTGACAACTGGTTCATGCCCAGTTTGCAAATTGCAATAGCCCCCAAGATCTTTTCTCATAGGACTTCAGTGTATGAGGACCAAAGTATGCTTCCACAGAAGTTTGGGTTGACCTCGGCAGAGGCTGTGAGCGTAGCACGCTGGCAGTGGGACAGGCTGAGCCTTTGGTTGATGTTGTAGAGACAGGGACAGCGGCTACTGGAGCAGCACCCAAAGTCAGACAGGAAGGGTTGGGTTTTGGCAATGGGAGGGAGGAATTAAGTAACTAGACTGATGCAAGTGGAAATGAGTACAACCTGTCCCTTCGGCTTCAGGATATTTCCCCTGGGACCGTACTCTCTTGCTAACTTGTAGACGCTGCAGCGTCTGTCAGTGCCCCCCAAAGGAGGTTATGGAACAAAGCAGGGTACTCTTTCTGAAAGGTCCACACCATCCCAAATGTTTTGAGTCCTTTGTAGCCAGTGGAAAGACACTAATCGGCTTTGGGGCTTTTTTTGACCTGGTCACGTGATCATACTATCAAGATTAAAGCAGCACGAGGAAGGAAAAGAGGCTTAAACAGCTGAGGGTGCCTGGCAGGTCATTTTAACCTTTTCGTAATCATTAAAGCTGCAGAATCCCATTAGTAGTGAGTGACTTGTAGCTTCGCTCCCCAAATGAGCACTGGTGACACAACTTTCTGTTCACCTCTCTCTCCCCCCATGGGAAAGTCCAGTGCAACTGGCTGCTGGGACCTGAACTTCGAGCAGAGAGCCTGGATGTTCCTTCATGTGGGTCAAGGTGGGAGGTGGTACCAACAAGAAGCAATCCGTAGGTCTATCAAAAGAAAAGGATTTATCTCTCTCTTTCTAAAATTAGACTCTCATGGAAGGTCCTGCTCAGGCTGTACTGTAGTAGATCAGCCCTTGCCCATCTGTGGCAATAGTAGAGAGGTATAGGATAAGGAAGATTATGATGATCTCCTAATTCACTGCTTTGGCACTGGTCAATGGGCTATGGCTTTACTCTGCTGGGATTGGCAACAGCAGAAGATCCTGCACTGCTACAGTGCAGTTCTGACATGGGAAGCAAAGCTTTTTGAATAAAGCTATGTGGACTAAGGCATGAGGCAATCGAAGAGCCTCCAGTTTGTTTTCTCCCTTCATATCAACTAATAACCACTGGTAGGGAAATGCTGGCCTCACAGTGTCTGGAAGGGAGGATCATTCTGATCCACCTGCGATTTGAGCACTGTCCTACTTTCTTCAGAATTGTCCTTTCTGCATTCAGGCAGAATTCATTGAGTACGTCTACGTGGTTGCACAGCAAATGGCTTCTTAAAGGGGCCAAGGAAAACCTGAATTCTGCCTGGTGTTGCTGAGGTGTAATGGGTGTTGCAGGTATTGCAGCCCCTGGAACTGATCTGGAGAGCACCTACTTCCTCAGACAGGACAGGCTTCCATGTGCAGGGAGCGAGAGCACTGCAGTGGTTGTAAATCAGCTTTCCTCTGTTACACGCATGCTAGTCAAGACTGTCTGGCTGTGTGTGTCTTGGACAGTAATATTTCTATTGCTGTGTTTGCTTATTGCATCTAATTATAGTCTGTTCACTCTTGACCGAAAGCTCAGTCTGAGGCTGAAAACTTACACTGATTGTTCTTGGGATGATGCCCACAGTCAGGCATTAAACAAAACTTGTAAAACAAACACCATTTTTTCCGTGGTTGTTTATCTTCAAAATTTCTGGGAGATAGCAGGAAAGATCTCCCTAAGAAACCTGATCAACCAGTAGTGATTAATAACCAGGCTGAGGCAGTCTGTTGAGCAGCCTGCCTGTGAAGGTGCTGTCCTCTGCACACAGGCTTACAGGAGAGTTGTGGAGAGCCCTGGAGAGCCACAGTAGTACAGTTGTCCTTGCCCACTTCCAGCAGGAGAAGAGCAGCTCCCGGTTGTCCGTTCAGGAGCGGAAAAGTGTGGTTTCAGATGACAAGATGTTTTACCACCTTCCCGTTAAACAGGTTTTATAGTTTGAGTGGGTTAGACATCCTCAGATGCAAGCATTCTCCAGTGGTTCCCGCTGTGCTATGCTGTGACGGAGGGACAACCCCCACAAAGATTGTCATGTACAGGTCACCCAAGCAAGGAAGCGGAAACTGGTGTCCACTTTCTAATAGGATGAGACAGCTCTCTCCTGACTGTGCTGCAGTACATGGGTCCACACACACATATTCTTCCCTCCCTATCAGCCACTCCCTAATGAAATCCCGGTAAGATATCAGGAGCTCCTGAACCCCTGCCGATAGTCATTGTAGGCAGATATTTTGCTGTGCACAGAGATGATGTCATGGCTGGAAGTCACCATAGTGAGCTGTAACAGCCAAACTCAGGAGAGACCTTACCAGGCTCTTACAGGCCAGCTTGAGGCCACTAAGCACCCAGACAGGTCTAATGAACTGAAACTGAGCTGGGAACATACAGTCTTGAAAAACTTAAGAGCTTGTAGTTGGAGGCTTGCTATGAAATGTTAATTAAATAGCTGCAGTGGCATATGCTCCATCCTGTCAGAGCAGCATATTGCAGCAGCACAGCCATGTTGCCAGTGCGTAACCACTGGCTTGTTAGCATTTAAAAATATGTGTATTAGTTTGAGACCATATTTTTTTGTTATTTGTGATTGGACTCGCAACACACTTTGCTGTTGTCTTGACTAGTGTTTGAATATACTGCTCTATATGTGAGCTGTCACCTCCACCTTGAAAATGAGGCCTGATCCTACCAGTCTTATTCAGATAGATGTTATCATGGGTGGCTTTGGACGCTACAGATGGGCCTTTTATTTATTTAGCATAGTCCAAGGCAGTGTCTGTTCAGTAAATGTGCTGCAGCACCTCAGCTGTGGGAATATTCAAGATTTGGCCTTAGCTCTCTGCAAATGCCCTCCTGCCACCTCTTTAGCACTGGCTGGCACAGTGCAGAGGAAACTGCTCCCAGCAGAACTGACAGTGAATGAGGTGGTGGGACAAGTTGGTTGGTATGGTTTGCTTGCAGAATATCTTGTAAAGCTACAAAATGCTGGGACCTTCTCTTTGCCACAGACCTTCTTGGTGCATATTCTCTTATCACATCCCAAGTGAGAACCCAAATTGTCCCCAAGCTGTTACTGGAGAGGCATGGGGCTTGGGGTTAACAGTGTATGGTATTTTCGACCTGATGATCATGAAAATGAAGATGTGAAGATGATCGGAGGGCTGGCACACCTCCCCTCTGAGGAAAAGCTGAGAGAGTTGGGGTGTTCAGCCTGGAGAAAAGAAGGTTCCAAGGAGACCTTAGAACAGCTTTCCAGTACCTAAAGGAGGTTATGAGAGAGCTGGAGAGGGACTTTTTACAAGGGCATGTGGTAGTAGGAGAAAGATTAATGTCTTTGAACTGACAGAGGTTAGGTTTAGGTTAGATATAAGGAAAGAAGATTTTACAGTGAGAGTGGTGAAACACTGGAACAGGTTGCCCAAAGAGGTGGTAGATAACCCTGGAAACATTCAAGGATAGGAGGGACTGGGCTCCGAGCAACCTGATCTATTTGAAGATGTCCCTACTCATTGCAGGGGGCTTGGACTATATGACTGTTAAAGGTCCCTTCCAACCCAAACTATTCTGTGTTTCTATGCCAAGGCAAACCAAGGAGCATACCCTGAAAGCCCTGGTGGTACCATAGCAGAGGGCAGCACCTGCAAAACTAAAGTAACTCAGCCTTGGATTTAAGGTGTCCCTGCTCACATTTGAACCATCCACTGAGCTAAGCCTGATGTGAAAACTTGCCTTACATACCAGTCTGAAACAGGACATCAGGAATGGGGTTTGCTGGTAAGAGGAGAAAGATTGGTGCTGGCTAGGAAAAAGCAATGGTGGTGGGTTTGTCCATCTCTCTCAATAATTTCCTTTAATGACAATATTATGTCATTAAAGATGACATAATAAGATATGTGAGTCCCATCTGCTTTCCAGCTGCTCTGAAAGAGTGGTGTTGCCTTAATAAATCAACTTCTTTACAAGATGTAACCATTGGCTCATTTTTCAGCCTGCTTGTCCGTGTCAAAAAGCAAGACCAGTAGAGCATTACGAATCTGAAATATGGTGGTGAAGAGCAGAGATGTGATAATGAAACTGCCAACAAAGAGCAAAGTGTTTTATTGAGCACAGGTGAAGGCCTTTCTGTGAGATGATCTTTGATGGAAGGAGAGGAAGCAAAAATGTCAGCACCCCATCATGCAAAGAAGGCAGCTGGCCACAAGGTGCAAACCTGGCATCACTGCTTCCTGTGCCTTTCCTCCTTGGCTTGGGAGAATCCCTTTAGGGATGCTGCTTTTTATGAGGACGGGAAGAGTCATGTTTGCAGGACATTGACAAGGTATAGCTGTGCTTTACTGTCTCAAATCATGCTTAGTAAAAGTAGCTCCTGGGAAGAAAATGCAGTGGGAGGCAGCGAGGCTGCTGGGGATGTGGGGCACCTCTGTGGTGCCTGGGGGGTCAGTGCTGTCAGTGGGCACCATGGTCCTGGCCTGCCAGCCAGCACTCCAGCTGGACACTGCACAACCCCCACTCTGTAGCAAAAAGGCAAATCAATAAGACCAAATCAAAACCTCGGCAGGGTGCTGTGGAAGAAGATTAAAGCACCTCTGTTGCTTCAAGTCTGCTCTTGCCATGTTGTTTGGTACTGCCCAGGCTGGGAGCAGGGACCGTCCTGCTGTGAGTGAGTCCCATCAAAGGGCTCTCAGCAGCTTCCTTGTCTCATGGACACCTATGTTAACCTTTTCTGGCATCTCTGCTGTGAACTGCCCTAAGTAAAGGGTTTGCATGTTTTTCTTATATTCTTTTAACTGCTAATGCCTCATTATGAAAAGGTCTTAAATGAAAGTGTCTTGATCCCAACCACGTAGCTACCATGCAAACCTCTGCTCTGCATACTTGTGGTTTGGAGAAGTGGAAAATAAAAAGAAATAAAACCATTTCTTTTCCTATTGTCAAAATAAATGTATAATTCATCATATTTACCCCTCTGACAGATTCCTCTGAAATCTCAGATGAGAATCAGAAAGGCTCCAGTGTCTCCAAGTGTCTTTTAAAATTACAGTGTTTTGTGCTCTGCAGGCTGAAAGATTGTTTTGTTTGTTAAAACAATTTCTAATTTATGTTTTTAGAAAGCTTGAGGAACCAGGCAGTTCCCTGCTCTCTTCAGAGGCTGTTGAGTTAAAACAAGGTTGAGTGATTTGTCTTACTTCCATTTAGCTGTAATGAGTATTAAGTGGTTTATCTATGTAGAGAAAAGTTACTCAGCTAGATTACATCCAAGTTGAATTATATCCCATTCCAGATGGAGTATGTTTCTTAGAACAGTAAATCTTGAGGAGGGTGGATAATAACAGTAATACTCCTTCCTGGGCTGGAATGTGACTCTTCTACCTCTTGTGGAGATAAAACTACATCCAATTAGTTTTCCAAAGGCTTAGTAAAGAAATGGGGCTGCAGGTTTTACATCTCTGTGAACAATTTAGCTTGAAGCATTTACATTGTGGAAGTGAGCGATGGCTGCTGATGGTCACAGTTTTCATCCATTTTGCTGTTGCAGGTAGCAGCCTGGCAGGGCATGCCTCTGCCTCTCTCCCTGACTTCCTCTTCTGCACCAAGTGTGATGGCTGCCACAGGGAGGGTGCTGAGTGGGAAATTCCTTTCCTCTGGTGCCCTCTGATCCACTAAGGTACCCATTGCTCATGCAGCTGGTGCTTGTGGCCCCAAGGGGTAACTAGAGGAGGATGTCACCCCTACTGGCATCCCAGGCAGCACTGAGTGCCCGAGCATGCTCCCAGAAAGCTTGTCCTTGACCGTGTGTCTTTGGCCACCATACTTGTCTGCTTCTTTCATACTGTACCTCCTCTCACTGTGCCACACTTCTACAGACCTGACCGCTGTGGTTGTCTGGCCAGGGTAGGGTGAGATCCCGAGCAAGGAAATAACAGGTGTGAGTGGGCTTGGAATCAGTGCCACGAGGTGGTGGCTGGGTGGGTGTGCTGGGCATGTGCCCCAGTACCCTGGTCTGGCAGCTGCTCATGCCACTGAGGAGAGTGCACTTGGGTTGGTGAAGGTGGAGCATTCCTCACAGCTGGCAGCAGGCTTTGACAAGGCAGTGAGGACCATTCCTTTGATTTCTAATGGAAGGGGATGAGGGGGTCTGAGCTGTCAGTGATCCAGCTCTGCTGCCTCTCCTGGCTGGGTCAGTGGGGCTGTCCTTGTCTCCTGGCTCTGGGGGAGGCAAGAGAGGAGGGAAATTCACTGATAAGAGGAAGGTCAGAGGCAGAAGAATGTTGGGAATGTGTTTCTTGATCTAATGTGGGAGAGACCTAGCCTGGGGTTTTGCTGCTCAACCCTACAGTGTTACTGCCTGCTGCTGTGAGAATTATGAGATTTTTTTTGAACCTGAACTCAAGATGCAAATGGCTCATCTGGCCCCTACCTCCACACAGGCAGGTCCAGAAGATGGAGGCGATTCATCTCTGAGGGCCACAAGGATGGTGATGGCTCTGAGCACTGTTTCTCAGCCTCTGCCCAAGATGGAGCATCTTCTGCTGACTAAACAGCTAATTTGTTTTTTCTTTCTTTTTTTTTTTTTTTAATGTATGTTTTATGTTGCCATAGGGTGTTTTCTGGCTAAGGTCAGATATCAGACATGGTTTGGAGTTGAACAGTGGTGTCTGGAGAATTCTGCTTCTAGCAGGTCTCAGAGCAGGCTTTGAAGACAAGGGGTAGTTGTGGTGTGCATTGGCTACTGGGGATGCAGGGCTTGCCTTCCCAAGGAGTCCCCTTTTTTTTTGATAGGGAATATGAAACCACAATGCGAAGATAATTCTCCATTTCTTTTTCCTTGTCAGTCTTGCTCTATTCTTTCCACCAACCAGCCAGTCAGTCCTGAAGACAACATTCAGGGCCTGAACACAACAGCTTCTGTGTCACCATTCATCTGCTTAACCTAAATTTCCTGTAGCCATTAGCAGTGCTGGAACCTGCCACAAGCACATGTTGAAGAGGTCGCTCACGAGGTCTGGGTTGCCAGCCTCCACTTTGGGTAACTTCCCACTTGAGTGCTTGAATTCAGAGCTGCTGAAATGGACCTCGTCCAGTCTCTCTGCCCTCCGTGGGCTCAGAACTGTGAGAAAAGGCTTGTTTGCATCAGAAATAATTCCCATAAGCTTTTTTCTTTTTTTTTGGTTGCTGTTCTTTGCACACAATGTGGTATGGTAGTCCACACTATAAACACTTAGTAGTGATAAGAGAGTACAAAGGTGAGGGAGGCCACTGCATATAGCAGGCTCCCTGGTGCTTGGGAAACAGGCTTGGACTACTAATGGGCTAACAGGCTTAGTCAGTGCTGTGGTTCTTGTGGAGCCTCTGTCTGTTATCAGCGTCACATCAGCATCACATTGGGGTCTTCTTTAGCATTATCGAGCATTTCTGCTCTTGTTTATACAAGTGTTGCTGTCTGTGCAATTTGTGCACTCAGAAACTGTGCTTGGTCCAGAGGCATAGCTCTGATTCCCAGGCAGATGTGGATTGAGCCTCACCTTTGACATCACTTTGAATCCTTCCTTGAAGCTGCTTTGAATGCCCAGATACTTTGAGATAAAAATCAGGACCTGCTGTATTATCAGGGTTACTGCATTCACTTTGTAGAGGTGCTCAGCTCCACTGCTGCCCTGGCACTATGAGGGCATCAGTGAAGCTGAAGTGCAAATGGGAAGGACACCTTAATCTGACCAGATCTACCAATGGAAGCTGTTGTATCCAACGCACAAATGGAAGTGGTGGAGTCTCTGTCTGTCTTCAAACAGATATGGAGACTGGTTTTGGAACTGTTTAGCCAAATGGGTATTATTGGACTGAATTTAGGGGTAAGTTAACCATGTGTGGTGGCCTGGGGCACAGAGGAGGTCAGACCAAAGGGTCCATGGTCCTCCTCCGTTATATTTAACAATCTCAAACTCTCCTCACACCCTGCTGGGGGACAGGTTCATTACTAATTCAGCAAGTTGTTCAAGCTGATGCTGAAATCTTGCTGACTTCAGCACTACTGCAGGATTATACTTGCCACCTTTAGCTATGCATGGCTAAATTTGTGGTGCTGTTGACATGAGGCCTTCACAGGGAAGGTGCTGTAGATTGATTCTATAAGCTATAGATTGATTCTATAACCTATTTGGTTTACTCTCTTATCTGACCTGGAGACTCCCCCTGTGTTAGGGTGGTCGTTGGGCAGAGTTTGTGGTCCCTGCAGCTGAGGGCGATGTTGCTGTGAACCTTACAACCACTTAAGCTGTTCACTGAACTGGCATAGCCTCCTATGGTGTCTTCTTGACCTTTTTCATGAGGACTTGTTTGGATTTCCTGGGTTTGGACAAAGCATGATCCAGACAAAAAAGTGAGCATGTTTCCTCTGAAAGTGTTTGTGCTTTAGACGGGCACTTGACTCGGATCCTTCCTGCTGTTCCTTTATGTGTGGTTTGGCACTTGTCTATGGTAGCACTTTTTCAAGCATATTCCAGTTTTTCTCTTGAATGGTCAAAGCACTCTCAGTGATTAGCTGCAGCTTGCATGCTAGCTCTTCTGCTGAACTGTCCCCAGGGTGGCCAAAAAGAGGCATTCAGGCTTAGTGTTGAGTGCGTTCAGCAGCTACTGGCAAAAGCAGAGAGAAGCTGTTTAGCACAGAGCCAGCCTAAACCTCACATGTGTGCAGGGGTTTGTGTTGGTGTGTGCAGAGCTGCAGCCAGTGGTGCCTGCTCACCAGAGTGGGGCTGATCCTGAAAGGCACTGGCCAGGGGCAGCACACATCCACCAGCATTGGTGCCCTTGTTAACACCTGGTTCCTCACCAATACACACTTGGCAAGAAGTCCTGGGGTTGAATAGTGTCTTTTGCAGTCATGCCATAATAAATGAAATGAGGTAAAATTCAGTTACACTTTTCAGAGCCCTTTTAGCAGTGTGGAAGATGTTTGAGGTTTCTTATATGCTTATGTTGCAAAACTCTTTTCCTCCTGCTGTAACAACTCATGGCCTCTGCTACCCAAATTACAAATGGAGAAGAAATTTTGCAAAGTTCCAAGTGGATGGAAGGAAGTCACTAAGCTATAATGAAAATGGAGAAAAGGTTTTCCGAGGTCCTTTTATTTTCCCCCCTGTGAAATTTGCAAATGTGTTGCTTCAAAGCACAGTTCTAAACAAAAGCCAGATGCTTTGGAGAGCAGTAAGCCACCCACAATGCTCTCCAGCAACTTATCTTCTATGCTAGGCCACCCTGTCTGGTGTTGCTGTCTTAACTGCAATGGTAAACTGGCCACTAAATTCCTTCAGGTTGAATATTGCCATATTATGTGAGGATATTCTGTATTTTATTGTCCTGGTATTTTTCTGGTTAGTGTCATGTGCTTCCACTAGAAAAAACAGATGTCCTGGGGAGGTACTTGTTGTGTGCATGCTGCAGCTCTGTGGCCTTGCTGAATACACTTCTTTCCTTTTTACAGCACTGGAAGTTGTGGCAATGATCTCATAGAGCTGTGCCAACAGCTTACTTTTGTGAGTTTTTCAGTTGTTTTTGAAAGCAAAAGGCACGTGTGTGGAGGGGTTGTTTATTCAAGCCTAAAAGGAAACATCTTGTTCTGTTGTGGAGTATTTTAGTGCATTTTAGATGAATGAGAATTGCTTTCAAACCCAGGAAATTACTTTTATAAAAATACAAGCCACAGTAGTTCAACTTCACTTTCCTTCTGTATCCCCCCACTCTTAAAACTGATGGCACCAGTAAGGATTCACAGAAGATATTGCTACTGCTGAACCTCAGCTTTTTAGTGAAAAAAAAAAAACATTTTGGTACATTCCCTTCCTCACCCTATACACATGGGGTTTTATTCATTAGGTCTTTCCCAAACTTGTCTTCCACAGAGTGGGAAAACATTTTACTGTTTGACAGTGCTTTCCTCTAACACAAGAAGCTTAAATGTGTTTTTTTCTCCTTTTTCTAAAGATTCGTCTTCCAACTATATCAGGCAACTTGAGACAAAAGTGAAACTGCTGGAGGATGACAACAAGCTTCTTTCCCAGGTAGGTTTTTATTGCCTCATAGGTGGTAGTGTGGCTCGGTTCTACTGTTTCCATATGGCTGTGTCTGACTGCCCATTTGAATGCACAAGGGCTTTTGGCAAACATCCTACCCAGGAAGAACATAGTGGTCTTTTCATATTAGCCCCCACAGATAGAATTTGGTCTGCTTTTGTTAAAAACCAAAAAAAAGTAGGACAAAAAAATGGAATCCTCTGTTAGTGTCCGTGTGTGTTTCAGAGATGCATTAATGCCTCCCTGCAGAGCTCCTTGATCCACTGCTGCTCTTGGGGATGCTGTGAGAGCCCAGTGCTTCCTGTGCCCTTGCTGTAGGATTTTGTCTTGCTTGCCCATCTACATTGACTTTTATCTTGTTGAAAGAGGAGACTGTATTCAAAGGACCGCCTTGGGAATAGTTTTGTGCTGTATGGGCTCCCAGCTTTTATTTGAGATCTTACTTGAATCTGAACAGACCTCTCTAAAGTGGCACTTTTTGCTTACATCTCCCTTTCAAAGTCTACTCCACGTGCCACCGGGCTTTTGATTACTCCTGGTGCTTACCTGTCTTTATAGAGCAATGTCAAACAGTGGGAAGAAAGCAGTTGTTCTGTCTGGTATGTCCTCTGGATCCCCTGTAAAACCCAGCAGTTAGTATAAACAGGGGCAGCTTTGCTGCATTCAGTGAAGCACTGTCTATTTAGACCATTGGAAAAGTTGCTCTTTTTTTCTTGTTCTTTGCATCCTTCCACTGTGTTATGTTCTACCCTCCTGGCACTTTAAAGGCTTTTTTTCTATACCTTGCTTCTTACTTCAAGCACCGAGTTTCACAGTGATTTTGTTCCAGATTCTTTCCAATTATAAGGACTGGAAATAAAATAGGCCTTCTAAAATTATTTAAATACCTTTTTGCCCATTTATATTGTGCTGTTCTTTTCACCAAATCTGAAAACAGACTGCTCCAGGATCATATTTCTAAAACATTCCCATTTAAAATAAACAAACAAAAATAATAAAGAACTCTATGCTTACTGAAATTTCAATAAAATAATTTTGTCAAACCTTAGTTTTTCTGAATTTGATCTGATTGTGAGCCTTTTTCAAGATTCTCCCATATTTCCAGTGTACTCATTGACTTTGCTAGCCATGAAACGAAACTCATAGGGCACCAAAGGGTTAAACCCCAAAAGAGTTCTCAACTCAACAGCTTTGGAGTTGCTTCATGTATTAATCAATTGCTAATTTAATTTTAACTTCCTCTGTCTTTCTCCCAAACTGAGAGTGAGCTGGTGTCTGGTGGCGGTCGAAACCCGAGACTGTTTAATTGGAGCTATTGATAAGCAGATGGGTTGTGTGTGGGCAGTTGGGATGTGCATGGATTTGGGGATGGGCTTGATGTGCCCTTGGCCTAGCTTTGTCCTGCCACAGCCGAGCACATTGCTCTGTCTGATCTGCTTTATCAGGTCAAAAAAAAGTGGTTGGTAATTAATGATGGTAATAAATAGGGACTGAATAGTTGACTGGGGTTATTGCATCGGGACGATGAAGCCCAGTTAGCTTTGGGGTGTGTGGGGCTGCTTCAGGCTAATGCATCAACCCTTCAACTCTGCGCTGTCCTGGGTGTGAAGGCTGTACCTTTTCCTCCACTCAGGTGTCATCACCGTTCAGACTGTGTCCTACAAACGTTTGAGTTCAGGAGGGAGAGAAATGACCTTAAAATAACTCTGTGTTTTGGAGAAGGCCTGCCACCTCCCCAGCAGCAGCAGGCACTGATGCTACCCTGGCTGTGACCTGCTGTGCAGCCTGTGTGTGATGTCCTAATGTCCCTCCAAAAAGACCAGGATCCGACCTATTTTAGATCATGCTATCTATTGTGAGCCAAGAGTCAGCTTTCCTTCGGGCAACAGAAGTGTTGAAGCTACCATAACCTGGGTGAACTCCCTGGCAATACTGAGCTGCATCACCTCCAGTCTGTCATACTACATACCCAGATTTGGATTTTTTTTCTCTTTCAATGAGAAAGATTAGGAAAATCTGTATAGATACAAACTGACACGCATATGTACATGTAGCTCCCAGCGCTTGCCCAAAAAATTATAATCCACTTATTGTATTCTTACTTGCTTTGTCTGATTGGAAAATGTTTAGCTGTTACCATGCGGATCTTGGGATAAGACTCCAGTCAAAAAGGATCCTGGCAAACTTCCTTCTGTTTTGAAAGTTGCCAGGTGATCCCAGCCATTTGAACTTTGCAATGCCAAACTGGCTTGTCAACACCAAAGTCACATTTTAACTCAGCTTGTCTTTCTCCCTGGGAGTATTGACTTTGCAATAATATTTGCAGCCTGGTGTCAAGAAGTTCTATCACCAGCGTGCTGAGGAGCGATGAAACCTGACGTCCTAAGTAACAAACAGTGCCTGTGCATTAAGGGATTAACAAATCAGTGGTGGTTATGGAAGTCTTCCTGGATTCCTTCCAAGTGCTAAACATAGAGCTGAAATAATGCTTCATCCAGAGAAACCCGAGAAGGCCGGTGCTGCAAGGGATATTTGCAAGCTTTAAAGGAGGATTTATGTTCCAGTGGCCAGTGACACAATACCCTTTTGCTGGCTGGTGCATCTTGAGCAAGATTTGTTGCTTTTTCTTCAACATCTGTTGGTGGTGCTGCTGAGAGGTGGTGTCTTTGTACCCACTTCTGATGTGGCATTAAGTTGGTGCAGGAGGTCCTGAGCCTGCACTTTTCTCCTGCTTCCCGACATAACCTTTTTCTATAAGCACTTTGGAAGAAAGCCTCAGTGGGAGAGGCAAAAGCTCTCCAGCCTGTGCCTGGCAGCTGCTCTGTGCTGTGCATGTTACCTGCAACACAGTATGTGGGGATTCACACTTCTGTTTTTCTAGTGACTTATTTGAAGAGGTTAATGGAGAGAGCTTTTCTTACTCTTGGGAGGTCAAGAAATACCATCTCACAAGCCACACTTTGCAGTGGGAGGAAAATAAATGGAGATGGGGTGTTATTTATGATAGCCATATAGGATTTTTTGTTGTTGTTGTTTTGACATCTTTTACTTTCTAGGGGAGGAGATGTGTATTTCCAGTTGTGAAATGAGCTGCTTCTTATTTTGCTAACCCATCAGTAAAGATCGCTCTTCCCATTCTCCTTTGAGGAGAAATGACTCCAATTTTTACTTTTCCTTTTTACTCAGTTTATGCTGTAATGTTTTGCTGGCATGGCCGTGTTAGCTGGAAAGTCATACTTTTTCTTGGGTGGCATGGCTGTGCTGGCAAAATCTCTGGCAGCAGTTCTGGGGAATGCTGTAGCAAATGCTACTACCAGAAAAGGCCCTTCAGTCCCTGCTCTCCAGTGCTGGTAGGTGTAGATGTCTCTGCAGTGGCAAAGACCCCACGAAGCCAAGTGGGGACCTCTGTATCCTGGGGTTGACAGTGTGAGCCTTTCTCACAAGTGTAGCTGGTTTCTGGAAGTTTTTGTTGAAGTATAAAGAGGATGAATGCAAGTTCCAAGGAATGTTGTGTGTTGATTTTGGAGAGCTTCATGGGCATCATTTTTATGGTCTCAAATTCTCCAGGGAAGAAGTGCACTGAATTCTGCTGTGTTCATGCAGTCAATCTGTGCAACATCACGTGGGAGAAGTCCTCATTTTCCTCTGTGCCTTGTGGGAAGTGTTCAGGAGAGCTGGTGTTAACCTTTCTTAAGTGGTATGTGGTTGACTAGGTGAGGTTACCTTCCGTATTGCTAAGATATAACCCCTGAGGTGGGAGACCATATTTGGTTTCCGTTTAGGCATTCCCCTGAGCTGAAGGTGTCCAAGCAGAAAATAGACCCCTTAAGCCATCTCACACTGACCCTTGAACTAAAAAGGAATTTTTAATTACACACTTTCCCCTTAAGGTTAGACAGACCTGTGTTTATAACATTTAGGAACTCCAAAGGCCGTTTCTGGTTAGTTTTATAAGTAATGCGTACATTTTAGAGATAATAACAGTGACAAACTTCTGGCTATTCTTTCACATTGTCTTGCATTTTCAGCTCATTCTGTACAGTGGCAAGGATTGAGCACTTTCAAATAAAACTGAATTTTATAGGCTTTGTGGACTCATCACCCTGTTCTCTCTCCTTATAACTAACAACTGTGCCCCATGAGCTGGCTATTGGGACTCTTCTTGGTTTATAGTCTCTGCTGAGCTGTGTCTGGCTTTTCCCTCCAGAACAGAAATGCCAGAGGCATTTTTCTGTTCAAAGATGCCCAGGGCACATTGTACACCTCTGTTTCAAAAAGCCCAGCTTTGAACAGAGCAGATTTTTGGGCAGGTGAGGCTCTGAGTAACTGGACGTTTGACAATGAGGTCGTGGTGCCTCTTTGAGGGAAAATTTCAAGTCCCCTGGAGCAGAGCAGAATTAAAAAAAATTCTCTCTGGAGTGACAGCCCTTGGGATTTATGAAGAACATAAGAGTATTTAATTAAAATTGCGAATAGACTTCAGTATCACCAGCATTCACAACAGTTCAGTATCTGCCTGCTAGCTGACTGGGATTTAGAGTATCCTTGGAAGATCTTTGGAGCATCCCTAGAAGTTCTTGAAAACTATGCTTGGTCTTATTTTTAAGAAACTGCATGCTTAGCCTAAATTAAAAGAAGGCTGCAGCTGTGCAGATAGTAAAATGATGGTAGGCAATGGCTGTAAACACTGCTATTAAAACAGAGCTGAGGTGTTTGAGCTGGGAGCTTCCATGGCCAGGGCATCTACAGGCTGCTGCAATTCTTAGGCAAGTGGGATCTCGGCACAACCGTGCACTCAGCAGGCAGCTCCCAGCATATAGGTCTGAAAACAAGGGGGGAAAATGTGGACTGCAGGATCAAAAAGAGCCTCATAATTGTTAGTACTGTGATGAACAAAGATGTAAATTCCATTCAGTGGAGAGCCCGATCTCTTCCCTAGGAGCAGAGGATGGAGGAGAAAAATAAATTGCCCACAATGTGCTGGCTGGCTCTGGGAGAGTCGGACTGCAATTTCCTATGTTGTTTTATTATCGGTTGCTTTTGTGCCAAGTCTGCCATTAACAGTTCCTTCTTGTGGAGTTGCCTCTTTGCTCTCAGAGTTGCTGTAAGGTCTTAAACTTTGGGCCTCCCTGTGAATTGGCTCTGGAGGTTTGTTGTGAGGCCACGGCTTGTGCCAGGAGCATTGCACACGCTCACCACGACAGGAACAGAATTACAAACCTGTCTAATTTCCCCAAAGTCTACCTACTGTTTGTATGTGAGGAGGATAAGTATAATTGCTTTAATTTAAGGTCTCACAAGGGAAATTGGATTTTTTTTTTTGTAATACAGAGCAACTCAGACATGAAAAGCTTTCCAGGCAGTTGGTCTCCATTTAAATTCAGAATACTGAAGGGGACGTGCCCTCAGTTACTATATTACCATTTTTAGGCAGTATTTAAATGTTTAGCTGCATATTAATTTTAAGTAATAAAAAAGGAGATCAATGTTTGAGATCACATCCAAATATTCCTTTCAAGTCAATGGTGAAAATTCCTACAGGACTCCATGCATTTTGGAGTACAGCTCTAGCAGAACCAGATTTTCATGAGACCTTCTCTCTTGAGATCTTCTCTCATGAGACCTTTCATGAGACCACTCTCAAAACTTTGATTTAAGCCTCTAACTTGCATTGCATTGTCTACATGCATAAATGCAAAAGATGTTAACAGAGTCTCTCAAATGTTCCTTCCTTAGTTGTGGTAGTAGAATCTTCAAGAAAACATAGCATACAAAACCAATTGATGTCCCAGTGTGTTTCATTTCACCTCCTTCTTTTATGAATTAAAATGACAAGACTGATCTGACCAATTTACTATCCAATAGATTGACTTGAGATGTAAGTAAATAATATGTACTTGTTCAATAAAGTGTTTTTTCTCCCCAAATAAGAGATGTACAGTTTATAGAAGCAGTTCAGACATGTCTCAGACGTGCATCCAAAATACCTCAAGCCCTTTAAGACAATGGATTTCCTTCTGTTGACTCTGGACATGAGGGTCTTGAGCTGCTACCTACCAAAATAAATATTCTCCTGACATTCACCTTGCATTCATGCATATCTAAAATGCATGATCAGTGACAAAAATGAGCTTTTGCAACTTGTAATGACATCTGGATGGTGTACTGTGTGTTCTGGGGTTGTTGCCTGTGATATCCAGGGATTTTATGAGACTATAAATAGAGTTCCCTAAAAACCTATTATATTTATAATTCAAAAAGATTTGGATCCAGAAGTTGATTAACAGATAGACAGAGACATACTCAGTTGATTGAGTCTTACAAATTTGAGACAATTGTATAATTTCTTGCAACTTAAATTTTGAAAGGACTGGAGCTGAATTTCTGTGTACGGGTGTGTGTGAGAGAGATGCACACACACAAAGCTCTGCCATGCCCCATTTGTTTCTGTTGTGGGTAAAGCAAGAACACTGGGTTTAATGAGGCTCAGTTTAACCTCCAGCTGTGAAATACAGGATTAGTAATATCCTGTGCTTAACCAGCTTTGTAATAATTTCGTTAGATTCTACTTTTTTCTCTGTATGAGGACAGGGACAGGGAAAAAGCTGTTAACTGGAGTTAGATCAGGCTATGAAGAAGCAGCTTTTTGTGTCTTTGTAACATGTAGAGAGGTTCAAAGAACACAGAATCTCAGTGATCAGTCCATCTGAGAAGGACTGAAAAATGTCTCAAGGGGAAACTAAGCAATAGCTGCAGAGGCTTAGAAACAGATTTTTGCAATGAGTTAAATGCCAAATTCAAGCCCAGCTCAAGAAACATTCAGTGTCTGATATCTGAAAACAACTTGGAGAAGTATGGGAAGGATGTTAATCATTCATTGCTTTGAAAAAAAATGGTGTCTTTACCCAAAACTGTAAGCTTGTGACAAGATTTTCTGTTTTGTTTTGATTTTCATGAAGCCAAAAATGCAAATCTAAATCTTTATAGGAGAGTTTTAAAGAATATTCAAACTATCTCATAGAAATTGAGACTGGTTGTAACTGATTGTCTCCCACTGTTTAAATCCTGGCTCAGCAGAGTACTTTGAATATCTGAGTGGTCTTCCAGAAGAAAGGGACTTGAGTGCCCATCCTGCCCGGAATGCTGCTTGAAAGAAGGGAGAGAAGGTCAGCAGAGCCCTTGGTCAGCTGGTGTCCAGCATTAGTTAAAGCCTGCAAGGGACCTTTGTTGATTTATCAGGAGGGTATTCAGACCTTTGTTTTTCTCATTCTCACCCCTGTTGTTTTGTGGGATGTGGGAAGTGCCTTAAAGGCATCCCAGTGGCATTGCTGTGGCTGAGCTTTTTGGAGGAGGTGCAGTGTGGTTCCCTTTGGCCTCATAGCCTGGAGTGCAGTTGACTGGAGAAAATGAAAGGTGACTCCAGGGGATGGTGCATTGAGTTTGTTTCTATGCTTAATACTACATCCACATTTACATCTACTTGCCTGGAGGAACTGGGGCAGCATTCCTTAGCTTCTCCATTGGTATCCCTAATAAAGACACTAATTTTGGTTCTAATGAGCCGTGAATGGGCTCTATTAGTCTGTGGCTCTGAAACTCATGACATGCAAGCTGCAGACCAGACTGGGGCTACACCAAATGTCAATGGTTATAGCTCTGTTTGGCTTTGTTAACTATTGATCTGCATTTCTGTTTGGGTTATGGGCTGTGATACTTGAATCTCTCAGCTGTGCCAGTTCATATTTCCTCTTGAGCAAAGCCTGCCAGTTGTGTGATTATAATTATATACTGCAATTTGGTTTGAACTGATTATCTGAGTCTCCCATGAGTTATGGGTTTGATCTTTCTCTGCAGATCTAAAACAAGAGGACAAAAATACAGTATTAAGAGTGTACTAAAGTTCCCTACCTCCGTTGCTACAGAGAATGGAGAGGTTTGAAATTTGCACTGCTTTTATTGCCTGTACCCCACTGAGATACTAATAAAAGTATTTTTCCAGTAGTGATTTTACATGGTGAAATCTGCTAAGCCTCTTACTGACTGTCTTCTGCCTTTCCCAAGGTTGTTACCTCCCCCCACAGTAGAAAATTTTGGCTGTGGCCAATGCAACCAGATGAAATCTGGTTGCCCCTCCAGCTTGTATGAATGCAGCTCATGATGTGAGGGGGAAGTCAGAGCATAGGCAGAAGTGGGGATCCTCGTCCGTGCATTACATTTGCGAATGGCTGAGATCGAGCCATGGCACAGTGTCCAAATTCCTCCTTACAGCTCCCTGTGCTGCTGCTGCACAACGGCTGTGCACCTCGTTCTCAGGGTCACACCCTGAGTTCCACCTGAGTTCCAACTCCGCATGAACTGCTGAAAATGGCTTTACTGATGGAACTGGGTGAGGGTGTGCTTGTGGCCTCCTGTCTGAATCCCAGGGAGGGGATCAGGAGAGTAGGTGTCTTGACAGACCTTTATCCTCTAAAGCCTTTGTCACCAGTTCAGGAATGATCCCTGGATGTGCTACATGTGCAACAGGGATATGAACCAGTGTAAAGGAGTTTAATCTCTCCTGTTACAGAAAGCTCATATTATTGCATGACTTGGAAGATGTTAAATAGTTTTAATCTCATCCCTTAGGTTTTTTTTCTTATTTGCAGAGTTCTTTCAAAATCAAATATGTTGATTTTTTTTATTGCACTCTCGTGTGTAATTTCCAACTTGCCTGATAAATGCTGTTGAAGCTAATGGAACTCTTCACATATGTGTCAGATATGTACTTTGCTGAGTTTATTTTTCCTTGAATATATCTTGTAGTGATAACTGCAATTACTGAACCTTAATTCAATTATTAGCTAGCTTCACACAGGGAAATTGCCCATCCCTCAGCTTCCTGGTGCATGAGACACTAAAACACAGGTTAATGAGATAAGGAGGAAGTGTTTGTGCAAGGTGGTGTGGTGGGGGATGTTCTCTGGGGCACAAGGCTGCCTGACAGGGCCACTCATGTGTGGTGCTGAGGTCATGAGAAACAGGGGCCGTTGCCCTGCTGCCCATGTGAGAGCTGTGTAAGGCAGATGCTTTGCAACGTCTCCCTCACGTTATTTGAGATGTGTTTCTGCTTTGCTTTGCCTCAGCAAAGTATCACTGCTCTGCTGGACTTACTAAGGCTATCTTGGGCCAGGTCATTCTTACAGAGAGATGTGTTCTGAGAGTGCCATTGAACTCTGCAGGTGTGATAAAATACCTGTAGTTGTGAAGAAGAATAAGGTGATCAAGCTTTATCAACTGTTTGTGGGGTCACCATGCTCTAAATCTGGATAGTAAGATGTTAATATTTGTGCAGATAATAATGGGCTGCAAGGCTTTGTACATGAATATGGGAAAAGGGATTTGGTCATCTGTGGTAAAGATACAGGTTTTTTTCAAGATGATAAAATAACTTTTTTTTTATTAAGTTTCCAAATGTGTTATATTCTTCTGATCCCTTCTAGCTGGCTGACTGCAACAGCTTGCCATGAAATTTCAGTAAGGTAGAGAGAGCTAATGCATCCATGAATGGCTTCTTGGATCTAGGGGCTCTCTTTTAATACTGCTGCTGGTTGTTTGGGGCTCTGATTGCTTGTTCTTTCACATACTAATGTTGGTGATTTCCATTTTTTAATCATCAGAATGTATTAAATATGCCACTAATTTATTTTTATTTCTGCCTGTACTTGTGCAATAGACATTGGTTAGTAAGTTCTGGCCAACTTCAAATCAAAGCCATTTGCCTACCTGAAGAGAAGCTGGCAGCTAAATTGCTGCATGAAATAACAGGAAAAGATTTTGAGCTAAACCTTCCATTTAATTACCCAGTTGCAAACAATGGGTTGTTGAGTGTCAAAATTGAGGCAGTTTCAATTACTGGAACAATTATGGTTTAGAGAATTGTTGCTGGTAGGTTTAAGAATTTATATTACAGTGATGGGCAAGTAATCCAGGTAATGGGCAGTACAAGAGTCCATAAAGATGAAGGCAGTCTGACAAAGTAGACTGAAATAAAACCTTCCAATTTTTTTCCCTCTTCACAAATGTATATAACCAAAAGCCAAGGTCTCAACAGAGTTTTCTATCTAACATCCAAGATTTATGGGGTGAAAGTAGAATCTGAAATAAGAATGAGATTTTTTCCATGTAGACTTTTTTTTTTTTTTCACATAGAGAGAATTACCCAAATCATAAACCCAAATCCTTATTGGGCTTACATGGTCAGGGTGCAATGCCCTTGCCCTATTGCTGAGGACCAGCTTCACTCTGATATTTAAATGATGTCTTAAGGAAATCCTGTGCTTTGTAGAAGGGGAGGTAACCACTAAAAAATGGAAATTGCTTGTCTGTCAGAAGGCTGGATGACGATGTCCAAAGAAAATCTTCTGAACTGGTGTCAATAAGGGTATCTTCTCTTGTCAATATTGAGTTCTTCACAAGATTGCTTTCCATCTAGTTGCATTTCATGCTGTTACATAATGTCTTCTAAAGTTATGTTGAAATGTGGATATAATATTAATACATTTAAGTGGTGTGGTATCTGCCATCTCTTGAGCTTAGTGCAAGTGGGTCTCTGTTGTATGAAAATGAAGCTGATTATTATAAACCCTCCGAAATGACAGCCCTTTCGGAAGTCTGCTGTCGGTGACTCATGTATGCTTGATTCTCCTCTGCATTCTGGACACATTTTGCCATCCCTTTATAAAGAGACTCCCCAGAGGTAAACAAAAAGGGGCTTTGTAGGACTTCTGGCCTTCGAATTGGTGCTTCGTTGTGTGGTTTTTTTAAATGAAGTGTAGACCAGGAGAGAAAGCTTTCACAATGCGGGAGGTTACAAATGAGTTACAAAGAGGTGAAGAGAGCAGCATCTCAGGTGCTCAGCTGTAGTCCTCAGCTGACACCAGGCCTGACTCTCCTTGCTCCTGCTGTGCAGCAGAAGGATGCAGGTCTCTAGCAGGTCTTTATCACACCCACCAAGGCTCCAAGAGTGCCTTGGATATGCTTAGGCATGGGAAGCCCATGTTTAGACACCCAAATTGATCCCAGATGACCCCACAGCCTGTGGGGAGAAGGGAAGCTGTAGCCCTGATGACTTTAATACTTCCACAGGGTACAGAGTCAAATTGATAATTTGTGATTAAATACAGTTTTTAAACTTTTTTCAGTCTTCATCTGTTACAGCTTATAAGAAGGGAGAAAATACTGTTTTCAATTAAAGGCTACTTATGTAAAAACCTTGTTTTGAATGCTAATTCATGAATTACTGGAACCCGACAGTGCTGATTTTTAATTTTCCTCGGTCACTTCAACACATATTTCTAATTGAAATAGATTTTTTGCTAATCTCTTTCGTAAATGCTGAGGACTTTCTGTCAAGTAAATTTCTGTCTTTCTGTGTTTAACTTCTGTTAAGAACAGTCCATTTTGTTACATCAAAGTGTTTAAAAATTAAATCCGTTTCTTCTTTTTTCTCCATTCTAGCAGAAGTAACACTGAAGGGTAACAGAAAAGATAATTTGTCTAACTTGTCTCTAAGTTTTCAACACTTTATCTTCGCAGTTGGTTCAACATAGCCACAGCGCTGATCTGACTTTACTGGACAGAAACAGAAAGGAAAATAAATGTTTCTTTGTAGTACTTTGACCTTAAAATACCCCAAACACCATCCATCTTCTTGTGTTATTTGTGTTATTTTTCAATTGAATCACTCAGCACAGTGGGTCAAAAAGTCAGAGGCCACCATTTCTTCTCCCTGCTAGCAGGATAGAAAGCTTTGATAGGAACAAGTGTTTGCTGTTTTTCTGTTGTTTTGTTCTGCCTTTTTTTTTTAAATGTAATTTTAAGCATAGGTAACCATCAAGACTTCAATTTCTATTTCTGTTTAAAATTATATATTATTTGTTATGGAAAATACCACTTTCCACCCATCAAATTGCTTCTGTAATCAAATTGCCTCTGTTTTCTAGACAGAAAAAAAGCAGTTGGGTTTGCAGTCCATTTTTACTAAAACCCTGATTTGCAGGTCCTTTTCTTTTCCCACTGATACGAGTAGGCCAAACTCCCTTCCCTAATGGGAGGGGCATGTCTGTGTCCATTTCTTTCATACAAGGCGGACAAAGCTCTCAGGCTTTGGTTCAAGAACAGTATCTTCTGGGGTCACTCTAGGTTCAGCCTAGTCGAAAAATTTAGCAATAAATGCCATGTCATTATTTCAAAGTATTGAAGAGCGATTGTATTGGAGTGACCACTCTGGAGCTGTCAGTGCTGGCAGTGGGTAGCACAGGTTTGCACTGCACTGCAGGAAAAGTTGTTGGGTTTGCAGTCTTATCCCCGTGCTCATCGGCTGGGAAAGGGAGGCAATGCCATGTGGAGTAGTGCTGAGTTAGACTGAGGGCAGGTCCTGCACTTTTGTACTGCTGGGAAAGTCAGGAGATGCTTTTTTTGGGGGTGGGGTTTTTGTTTGTTTGTTTGGTTTGTTTTTTGTTTTGTTTCATTTTGTTTAGCTTTTGGATGAAACTAGTGTTTGAAAAAAATTCACATGAAAGAGCAAGAGCCACTCTGGAGTAGTCAATAGCCATTTGTTGGCTTTTGCTGGGGACAAGTGTTTTTCAGGTTACACAATTTGATCAGGTTGGATAAAGACTGACTGTGAGTCTCCTCAGCTCTCTCTTGGTCTCCTTTGCTGTCTCCCTCCCTCTTCGCTGCTCCTCAGCTTAGGAAATGTTTCCAATAAAAGTTTAATCGAAACGGCACGCTCCCAGGGAGCTTTAGTTCAGATGAAAATGATTTTGCTGATAAATTCCTTGGAACTCCAGAAATGTGAAGTGATTTTACCTGAAGGATAATTTATTATAGACATGTTGCCCATTAGCTGGCAACATAATCTCCAGCAATGATGATGAACAGAGATGATCATGGATTGTACTTTTAAAATGCCTTTCTGAGTAGAAAAGCAATTTGGGATCCACTTACATCTCAGTAATGAAAATTAGGTAAGGTAATAAGAGATTTCATTTTGTGAATGAATTGACAATGCAAATATCAGGATTTTTAATTTAGGTTTAAGTGGAATAATGGCTACTCATTCTGATGCATCATTAGTCATATCGCTTTTTAATGAGGGATTCACTTTCTTTTCCTGGTTAGCTCTAACACTGATAGCAAAGCCCAAGGAATGTGTAAATGTTTAGGGGGGTCTGTTGAAGATGTGTCACTGCACTATTTTAATTTTAAAAAGGAAGAAAAAAGCAGTTTTCATTCTGTGGTGAAGAAATACATATTTTCTTCCAATGCAAGGAAGATAAATAGTGCAGAACTGTGATTGGTAGCCTGTTGTAAAAAAAAAAAAAAGGCAAGCCACCCAAACAATTAGAGTAAGATACATTTTGAAATAACTTCTGGAAAATATAGAAGGAAAATTGCGTTGAATGGACTGCTCATGAAAGGGACTATCTTCATGACAGACAGTGGGAGGAAAAAGTATTACTTTGGCCATCTCCAACATGGATGTCATATAAATAGTGGCAGATGAAGAATTCTTCTTGCCCTAGCAAACCCACTCTATGCCCCAAACACCTTGTTCCCCTTCTGGATAGATCTCTGTTCAGCATTTTTATTTCTTAGATGTCTTTTTTTTTGTCTTCTATTTTTTCTCTTTATTGTTTCTATTCTTTAATTAAGAGCTTGTTTTGATGTTCATTGAACTCAGTGGGAATCTTTCCATCAAATTGAATGCATTAGGTCATATTCATAATCAGCAGTCACTGAAACAACCTAACAATAGTTTTGTCACACACTAGTGCACTGTCTTAAATGGGATTTGCTTTAAAAAAGCAATAGAACTAATCCATTATAAACACTTGTTAGAGCAGAGTTTTGACTGTATCTGTGTATTTACCAACACAATTTCAACCAATTTAAGACAAATTGAAATTAATGCAGATTTTTGCTTCAGGCAGGAGCATAGGGCAGTTAATTAAATCAATTTAAACTAGCATATTTTTAGGCACAATAATGTGATATTGCATGTTGACTACGTTTGGGTTTTGTTGCCTTCCTTCCTTTGGTGGACAAAGCGTTCTGACTTTCTATGAGGACAAGCTGTAGCGTGATGAAACATGTGGTGCATTGAATGTAGACCAACCCATTCAGAGCTGGGGGCAAGAGAGCAAGTTTCCGGGATGCAAACAAATGTTTACCAAATCTCTCTTTCTTGGGCCTGTTTCTATACTCCTGCTGCCCCATAAGTATTGTGCATCTTGCAGGTCTCTGTGCTTTGCATAAGTCTGAGCAATCCAGAGCCTCCAAACACTGTCAAGGCAACGCCTGCCCTTCTGGAGCAGAGCCTTCGAGGAGATCTGCAACCTTTGGGGTCTCCATCACAAAGCTATAGCCTCACATTTTTACTCTGCTGTTTTATTCTGCTTTTGCCTTGGCCGTGCAAATGCCCCTTCATCATGGATATCAGAGAAAGGTGCACGAGCTCCTGAGCTGACAACCTAAATGAATGGGTAGCAGAGTGTCAGGACCTCTCCAGGAGGTTGCTGTGTCCCCATGCCACACAGTAGTGAAGAAGAGGTTGCACACAGCAGGGCAGTGGAAGGAAAACCAGGCAAGGTAAATTTCTTTCAGGATAACCAGCAAGAGACATCACATGCCTGGGACACTGCCAGTAAATGAAGAATCTTCTCATCATCTTCCTTTGTGACCTGCTAACCTTCCTTTGAAATACCTCCCAGGAATAGTGGTGGCAACTCAGTTTTGCAGCAGTCACTTTTCAGCCTCAGAAGGAGTTATCTCCTTCAGATCTCTCTCTGACTCTATTGTGAAATGTGAAAGAAATATAGGCCAGATCTTCTCTGATGCCACTTCGTAAATTCAAGGGAATCCCAGACATCTGATATGGTGAAGTCATTCTGTATCGCTTGATTCCATGTGAGACACAACATTTCCCAGCAGATTGCATGATACTGGACTAGCATCCATTTCTCATGATGGTTTTCTTGAAAATTTCCCTTCTCCTTACAGCTTATAAAAAGAAAGTTGATAGGGTGAGGGCTCCAGAAGGTTTGTGTAAGCACTGAGTCACTGTAGAAGTTTTAACGTATTAAAACAACATTTTGAAATAAAACCAAAGATGAATGTGTGCTAAACAGGCCATGTAGCTACAAGAAAATGTTTCTGACACTGATAGAAAATGACGTATCCACTCTGACTGCACCAATTCTTCTCTTGGAGCAGGAAATGTAAATGAACTTTCAGTATTTCCAGAGATCTGTACACGGCCACAGTCCCTAAAGTCTCAGTTATGCTCGGGCCTTTGGGTTACTGAGGGATTTTTTTATACAATTGAGCTGATTTATGAGATTTCCTGATAAATTTTATTGCACCAATGATTTTTCTTTGGTTCTTTTGAAGTAGAAAACATCATTTCTACAGCAAAAGCAAGTTGAAAGTCTTAATGGAGCATAAAAATCTGAAAGGTCATGATTTTGTAGCTTTAAAGTAGAGGACAGTGCAGTACTTGATACTCTTAAAAATATGAAAAGTTAATGAGGATGTTTATTGGTAATAAAGAAAGAATATTCTCCCAGACCTTTAATTTTGGCTACTTGAGTATTGGCTTTTTGTGAGTGTACTTTTATAAATGAAAAACTCTTCTCATTCTAGGACTGTCACATTTCAAAACCACTGAGCTAGCTAACAACACAATGCAGAAACTTTGTCCCAGGGAGATTATTCAGTCATCCTAACACCCAGTACTGCTTCTCCCTTTGAGTGCAGACTATTGATTGCATTTACCTGGTTTCTAGGGTCATATAGATGACCTTTATGTATTTGACTTTGCTAAAGACCTGTGGCTGCAGGCAAATTTGTAACCAAATAAGAAACCCTTTCTATCAAGGTAGGTTTTGCGAGTTTAGGTGAATCATAGTAGCACTGTTTACAAACTCTCAATCTAAAAAATGTCCCCTGATGTATTTTTTTTCTGATTTTGATTTAATCTGAGATCTTAAAAATATTTTTTTATGTGCATCTTAACAAATGTTTTTAATGAATGTGTAGGAACTTAGGTAAAACAAAAATGCCTTCCTGCTGTATCATCTAATGGAATAGATCTTGAACAGTTCACTTCCAGCTGCTTGCAGGTGTTTTCTCCAGGTCTGGACATGAAAAAAGCATTTTGTTACAGTGTTTACTATCACTGTTGTTGCAGGCAGAGGTAATGAGAACAGGTCAGAAGTGGTCGTGGGAAAAGCCAGGACAGGGCCAGGAGCAGCACAGCTTTCCTTTATCTCATTGATACAGTGTCCTGTTTTCTGTCCTTGTCTTTGCAGCAGTCCAGCACGGGGGACCTGAGGACTCTGAGGAAAGGATTGTCCCCGTACCACTCTGAGTCACAGCTCTCATCACTGCCACAGTATCAAGATGCCCTGCAAAATGTAAGAGAAGTTTCCTTACCTATGTAGACAGAGCCATGGGTTTCCCTGAAAGTGGAAGGGGCATGTGAAGATTATGGGGGAGCTCTTCCAGGTGTCAGTTCACCCTGAAACTGGTGGTGCAAATGTGCATCTAATACCTGCAGCTGTTGGGAGGATGGGGAGCCCCTGGAACATTGGTCTTTACCTGAATTTGGATCATTAACTTCCCAGCGTAGGTTTTCAGTCAACTGACAGTCACTGCTGTGCATCTTTAAAGCTAGGGTGAGTCTTGTTATACCTGCAGCTGCTTCTTTGTAAATGCCCCGGGCCTGCAGTAAAAAAGCTGGTTGTGGATGAGGCTTGCCAGGTGTCTGGCAGTGTGTGGTCAGGGTTGCTTTAGCAAATAAGTTCTTAGGCTCTTCTGTATCACAGATGAGGTTTATGTTTCCTAAGATTTGCCTGCATTGCTTCTTCTCAAGCAACAGAATAATCTCTATTAAAGCCTGTTGCAGAAGATGGATACTGTGCTGCTGTGCCAGGACTCCTCCTGCACCGTGTACCAGGCATGGCTGAGGATCCCAAGCCCTGCCAGATGATTGCCTTCCAGATGTTCCCCTCACGGCTTGGGCCTCTGCATTTGCTTGGTGACATTGTTTTCCAGATCGCAGGCAGAGCGTAGGTGCGGTCAGAGAGTCCTGGTGGGAGTGGGCTGTGAGTGTTGTGATGACAGCACAGCTGGAAAACCTCCCTGTCCTGTTTCTGGGGCACTGGTCAGCAGAGCTGTGGGTACTGTAGGCTGGTTGTATGTTGGCTGCTTGATTGGGTAAAAGTCATTCTTTAGATTTAGTGTATATATTAGAGTAGTAAAGAAGGGAGCAATAATAATTTAATAATAATTTAAGAAAGTTTGTGTAAATAAAACTCCAGTATGAAAGCAGATCCCCTTTCTGTCCCTGCTGAACTGCAAACTTCAAGCCAAATGATTCAAATGCTTCAAACCAAAAAAAAGAGAATAAAATCATCCAAATGAATATTCACTTTTCTAACTTTGTGCCCCATGTATAAAGACAGGAGACTTTGCAGGGAGTGCAGAAAGACATGAACCTGAAGATGTTTGGCTGTGCCAGCCTTACAGTTTTGGGGAGTTTTCTTGGCTTCTCTTATGCTCAGGATTTTGATCTCCAGCTTCCAGGCAGGCAGTGCTGAGTCAGCCTGTGCTGGTTGCCCCAAGAAGTGGTGCTACACTCATGTTTATCTTGTCAGTCAGGCTGGGATACAGCCAGCAGCTCTCTGCAGAGGAGCTGTGCCTGGGCTGAGAGCTGGCAGGAGAGTTTTCTGCCTGAGCATCAGCCCCCGCAGCTCACCAGGGCTCTGTGAGGGCTGGCAGCAGATGGTGCTGCCTGCTGGAGCCCTTCCTGGCCACTTGTCCCTATTTTCTTTCCTTCCTCAAGGAAGAGGTGGCACCTGGCATTTATGGAGAGGCCTGGGTGCTGTGTGACACTCACCTTCATCTGTCACCCTGGCTGTGTTCTGCCTTCTTTGCGGGAAGATGGTAGAGAAAAAACAAAACCAGCTTTGGATCCAAATCCACATCCTCTGGGATACTTACGTAGCCATTTATTTACTTATTCCTATCAAAATCCCTTTGGTTTTTGGCTTGACATGATATATTGTTTTTGTGATGAAGGGCAACGATCACAAATTCATGCAGATGTCTGAATGTCTTGGGCACCTCCCAGAAGTGGACATTGAGACATACTGGAGTTTCTCTGCAGCTTTTTTTTATTGACAGCAGGCCTAAGTTTGTGAGAAATCGTTTCTCTCTGTGCCTGCACAAGCTTCATGCGGGTGACTGATGGACAATTGATGTCAGCTTCAAAGCTGTCACATCCATTCAGAGTTTCATCATTGTCACTGCCTGTGCAACTCCTTGAGGAAGTTCCTCAGCACATCCCTCACTGTCACACAGTTTACAAGCTGGCATCACTCCAGCTCTCCATGGCCCTGATGTACCTCAGTTAATGACACACTTTGGCGTTTCTAATGGATCCTGGAAGGGTGAATTGTAGATTTGCTCTGTAGTCTGCCGTGGTTACCAAATATCCAGGGAAAGCAGTCCTGGGGGTTAGTTCTAACCTACAAGACCCTGGCCTGTGAAAGGGAAGGTGTGATATGTATGTTAGCTTGAACTGATAGCAGACTGGTTGATCTGCCCAGCGCTGGGAACTGCAACCCAGAGTGATCTCATGGTGTATCAGAGGCTCCCTGTGTCCACTGGGTGGTGAGGGTGATTTTCTTTGGCTCAGACACGAGAGGAGGTGGCAACAAGCTCCCTGTGGGACTTATATTTCCCTGGGTTGAGAAGGGCAGAGCAAGCTGGCTAGGCTGACTCCACTGTAGAGATTTGTAATGGAAGTACTAAGGTTGGTGTGGAATGAGTGTGGGTGGAAAAGTGTGTGTAAAAACACCAGCAGGAATTCTGGAGCAAGGGGTACTTTAGCCTGTGCTCATGGCCAAAGACATGACTGACAGCAAACAAATGGGTAAACACCATAGGATGAGTGGTTTATGTCAGGACCAGGAGGTCTGTGCTGTGATAAGGCCACAGCACAGATGGCTCATCCCTAGAAGACTTGTTCCCTGATAATGGGAGCAGTGTTACACCATGATTGTTCTTCCTGTGGTTCCAAGAGGAAGGATTAGATAATGTGCTCAAAATGATGAAAAGGAGGCAGCAGGCAGCAGCTTTCCTAGGGTTTATGGAGGGTGAGTAACCAAGATGCTGAGATAAAGGTCAGCCTGTATAACCACTGACTCCTAAAGCATGTGAAAAATGTGTCCCAGAACCCAGTTCTTTGCTGTCAATGAGGAGGGATGCCAGAGCTGTCATTAGGACTTGCTAGTGGGTGTCCCTTGTCCTCTGTGTCACACGCAGTGACCCTGACAACCTTTTGGTGAATGTGTGAGTTTGTAGGTGTGCAGGTTAAAATAACCTGAGCAACAGGTTAAAATAATCATCACCTTCTCCTTCCTTAAGTTGTTGTACTGAGTTTGTAGTGGTCCCTTGCAGAGGAGCAGGAGTTCCTAGTGGTTCTCTGTCTGGGTGCAGGAGGATGTGTCTGCAGGTGCTATAGGTGGTGGCTGGAGGAAGAGACCTGTGCTCATCTGGGGTCTGGAGCTGGGAATGCCTGGGGAAAGTATATGAAGATACACTCTGTGAAAGCTGAGAAAAGCTCTCTCTTTTTGAGAAGACAATGATAATGGTGCCAATGCCCAGCGTTTGTATGTTCCTGAGGACTACAGTAAGTATCTCTGGATAAAAGTGAGATTTCCATTTGGATGTTCAAAGCTGCGTCTCTGAGGAGTCTAGATTAGAGACCAGACTGGGGAGTCACAATTTCTTTTGCCTCCCTAGAGCTACTTCAAAAACAACATGATCCATAGGAAAGTGCAGAGAAACAGAAGTGTGGTTATGTAGTGGAGAACACTCGACTGAGAGGGCTGCTGAGTCTCTGACTTCCTGGAACTGTCTCTGTATTTTTCTCCAGTGTGCATTTCATGCAGGATGCAAAGCCTGGGAGACACCTCTGACTGCCTGGCTATAGCACCAGCTCCTTCCCTTAATTCCCACCACGCTGTCACAACGAGCCGTGTTTTGTAGCTCTGCCTTGTGGAGATACTCGGGGGAGGTGTGTTCCGTTGTGCCAGATGGCACACATGCTATTGCAAAAACAAACCCAAATGTTTGTGGTATGTAGGTGTAAAGAGAAGCCATTAGATGGGGTGGGAAGGGATGACGAGAGTCCTTGGCTGAAGCACTGGCTGGCTGCTGAGCCTATGAGAGTGGTGATGAGGAGAGGTGATACGAGGGCACGTAGTAGCTAAACCAATGACCATCCTATCTCTTCCTTTTGGCTGGAAAGATGATGGTCTCCATCCTCTTCAATACAAGGCCAAGGCAGAAGAAAAGTGAGAAGGTAACTCGGTATCTCCCCCTCAGTTCCCCGCAGAGGAAGGACCAAGCTGGCTCCTGCACCAACCTGGCATAGTCAAGAAGACGTGGCTCTGGCCCAAGCGTGGTCTTGGGTTTCAATGGGGAACCCAGAGCAAGCCTTCTAGTCCCTCAGTGGGAGTAAATCTGTCCCTCTCAGGAATATGAACTGGATCAGCTTCTTAAAGCCAACCTGACTTTTAAAATCAAGTTTGAAATGGCAAGAGACCACCACACTGTTGCCACTGCGGTGTCCAGGAGATGCACCCAGAAGAGCCAGGGCATTGATGCCCCTGCAGAGTCACCTGGTGCACTAAGGACCTTAGGAGGGCCCCAGGCACAGCACAGCACAGCACAGCAACCCTTCCACTGCCAGCAAGGACCCCCCAGCCCCTGTCAGTGCTGCATGAAGTCCCTGGGCTGGTTGGTGCCTCTGCCATCCCCAGGACTGCCTTTGTGTCTTTAGCATCTCATTGTGGCTCTCAAAATGTCTTCAGCTCCTTCTGTTGCTCCACCAAGCCCATCCTGTGCAGTGCTCTGATGGTCCCCCTGCCTTCTCCTATCCCTGTGCCCCATCCCTGTGGCTGTCAGGTGAGCTGAGTGTTGCCAGTGCATTGGAGGACGACCCCAAGCTGGTTTCTCACCTTCCCACAGTGGTGATGGCCATGGTCCCTTTTTAGGCAGGGGGAAACAATGATTGAGGAACAATGATGGCAGAAGGCAGAAGCTCCTTCCCACCAGCTTCATTGATACCACCAGGATGCTATTGAGCAGACAAAGAGAGAAATTCAAGGCAGCTAATTTGCTGCTGCAGCAACAGTGGCTGTGGAAGGGAAAGTAAAATGAAAGGTTTGTCACCATTTGTGACTGGGGAGTGCTATTGGAAAGCTTCAGAGTGTATTACCAGCAGCTGAGAACAAGCTGATCCATTTTTGAAGGCAGCTGCCCTTCATCAGCTGTTATTCCAGAGGCTCTGAGCGGCAGGTTGCTTTTTTCCCCATGACAGCCAACCTGTACAAAGTTTGCCAAAGACAAAGTTTGGGGATTTGATGAGCAAAAGAGGCACTGACAGACTGTATCCATAATCTGCCTTTACAGATATCCACAGGAGGCAAAAAAAATGCATCTGCTTTGAGGATCTGCTGTAGGTTCTCATGCTTACTTGTCACATGCATTTGTGTGGGACTGGAAACGGGTCAAGGAAGAGGCAGGGGCACAGCAGACCCTTGCTCTGCCCCAGGCCTGGGAGGGCAGCCAGGCTGAAATGGAAACATGGAAGGGTAATACAGGTGTGGGCAGGTATCCTCCTGTGTCTGCATGCATCCTCTACCCACCCAGAGGCTTTCACCTGGGCCATCCCCAAATCAGATTTGCTTCAAAATCAGAAAAGTATTAAAAATATCCACTGTTTCCTTCTGAAAACAAACTTGCTTGATGTTCTTTTATTAAAAGAAGTAGCACCTCTCAAAATCCTTACGCTGACAGTGCCCCTGTGAGTCAGTCAGAGTTAGTGCACTTGTCTGCTGGTACAAGCGTGGGCTTGCTTTGTCCGGACAGACTTGTTCTTGTTCTGTTCACTTGTGTCAGGTAGTTATGGGCTGCAACTGCTCTGAATATGTCATTTTGGCAATAATTTCACCGTCTGAGGGGGCAGCTGAAGCTGTTGGTGGGGTGTTTTACCAGTGTGCACCTACCCCAGCTCCCCGGGGCTGTTACCAACCCATACAGTGACCGCCCTCCTCTCCCCTACCAATGCTGGAGGAAGCTGGCTCACCAGCTGTGCATGCACTAAGGATTGTCCCGAGCCTGGAGCCGAGATCTTCTGTGAGTGTGTGGTACTGAGAAAAGAAACCCTTCCTGTTTTTAATGACATCCAGTTGCAAACAATGTCCTGACTTTGTTTTCTGCTTGGGACAGTCCCCAAAATCTTCCTTTCCCTTCAGTGCCCTAGCACAGCCCATACATGCCTGCTGGGGAGAAGGGCTATTCTTTTGTCAGGTGTCCATGATGTTTGTGCTGAGAAAGCAATGAAACAGTTAATTTTTTTCATTATTAATCAGAAAGTGCCATGTAAGCCCTTTTTCTTACTTAAGCAGACATGCAGGAAGACCACGATGATGCAGGAGGTGGCTGAGCTATGCAGACTGGCTCTGTCTGCCTCCTGTGTGGACCCAGCAGTTAATTCATGGAATTTGAATGTTTACATGACCAGCTGCTCTCTACGATTAAAGGCAGCAAATTAAGTAATGCCAAAGGAGATTAGCATCTGCAATAAAGTCCCTTGATTTGATAGGGAAGATGCTAATACAGACTGCTGATGGCTCTGCACTCACTCCCATTGGTGGCTGGGACCTATGTTGTGCTGGGCAGCTGCAGCTGTCTGTGGGATCTTCCACATGTTTCTTCTGGTGTGCCTGGTGGCAGGGTGGCACAGTGTCAAGTGCTCGCAGCTGCAAGGCAGCCCACTGTGTCTTTGGGAATGTAGGGCTGTGCAGCCATTTAAACCCACAAGAAGGGAACTGGTGGTTTGTTTTGAGCTGGATACTGGCAGGCTTTCTGCACAGTAGGCATGGAATAACAATAACCAAGTGTCATCATCTCTTTGGATCATCTGCAAGGCAGACAGGACACAAAAAGGACCTGGGTGCTCCCTGGCTCTCGTGATGGTGTCCCATGCTCAGAGATCAGACGTCTGGCATCTCTGCAGCAGGGTGGCAAAAAGGCTGTTCTTTGCATGGTGTGATTTGCAGAGGAGCCAACGCTTCTTTGTGCCTCCAGGAAATCTTATTGTAGCCAGCAAGGAGCCCTGGGGCTGCTGCCAGGGTGCCATCAGGGAGCCTTGTCCCTGCAGGACTGTGAGAGGAGCTGGAGCACCACTCATGGTGGCAATGGCAGAGCTGCCACGGGCATGCAAAGATGCAACAGAGAGGAAAAGGACTCTGAAGGAAGGGAGGGCAAAATGTCAGCCCAGAGTCATGTCACGCTTCAACGCCGCGCGGCACCGGCGCTTTGTTTCAGACATCAACCCTCTGCAGCTGCAAGGCAACAGAGGACAGGAAATGTGGCTCGGGCTGCAAAACAATGAGGGGGTTTGATCTGCCTTTGTGGGGCCCAGGGAATTTCTCAGGCTGGTGGTAATAGGAGATATTTTTTGTGTGTGACTGCCCAGAAATGCCACTCATCTCTGTGTGAAGGGAGATACCTCTTTCTGAATGGACCATCAGTCTGTGTGAGCCCAGTGCTTGCCTTTGGTGCTGCCTGTGCTGCTTTTCTGATGGGGACATCATGCTTCAGGGTTTTGGTGCGTTCCTTCTCCCATGCCAGAGTGGCCTTGTGCTCTCAGTCCTTGATTTTGCTGCCAGTTTTTCCCATCTGCCCCCAGCAATGTCTGGCTGGAGCTGCTCCAGGTGTTTCCTTAAACTTGCAGCCACATGCACTATTCAAAAAAACAAAATGTGCTGGGCCCCCCATTCTGTCAGCACACCCGGACTTGGGTGCCAGACATGGCGCCTTTCCATGGTACTATCCAGCTCTGCCACCCACTTTCCATGAACTGTCAGCATGTTACTGCCTCCTGCTTGTCCCTTAACAGTTCCTAATTTGCAGAGTGGCACTGACATTTCTATTTACGTGAAACACCTGGATGGTGACAGGTGCTAAGGAAGGGTCCAAGTATAATTCAAACCTGGGCCAGCAGACGGCAAACAAAACCACTGTGAGATAAATAGATGTGCCTGGGAACTTTATTGTGAGTTGTCTGGCAGTGCCTGATGTAATGTAATTTTCTGTGTTCTGTCTTGGCAATAAAAACTTCACAGTGTCTGATATGATTCCATTAAGCTTTAATGTTGTCTGAGGTATGCCATTAGAAAAGTGTGGCTTATTTAATCAGGTTTGAATTCTAAATATCTGCTTATTTTTTGAAATGGTAGACAAACATTTATAGAAGGCAAGGAGATGACGTGAGGTTCAGAAGCATTAACGTTTGCTTGTATGCTCCACGTTGATCTGAAGCATCCTCAGTACCTGGGCTGTGCCTGTTAGCTGAAGTAAAATCGGCATGATGTTCTCCTCTGGGTTTTGAAACTTAGTTTTTGCAGCCTTTCTGCAGATCAAAAATAGCTCTCTTGGAGCTGAGGTAGGAGAGGGTGTCATTAAAAGATAGAATATAATTGAGCAGAAAGTGATTGAAAACTGATGGCAGGACCAAGGTCTCATGTCTTTTCAGGTCCCTGGAGGAATGAAGGAGAAATTGTTTATCACAATTTCTTTGTTCTTTTTTAGATTTCCAATTCAAAACTTCTAAAAGAGCAGACACCTGTCGTCCCTAGTTAGGCTCTTTTCTTCTTGGGTTCCGAAGCATTCCCACTGTTATTAAGCCTTACTTTACCTCTGTGGAGGGGTGTCATTATCGGGACTTTGCAGTGTGCCCTATTACAAAGGCTCTTATTAATTTTGTTCCTCCAGACACATAGGAAGGGAGTATTGATGGCAGTGCTTGTCACATCTGTGCTGGACCATATCCCATGCAACTAGAGAGAGCCAGCAAGGACTCATTAGGCAACTTGGTCTTAGACACTGGTAATGACATTGTGGCTTGGTACAGCAAGACGTTTTCCAGCAGCTGCAAGTTGAAGCCTCTGCTCTTCATTTTTTGGTGTCAGACTAAAAAGGATCATTGACAGTATTTGTGGTCTTTGGATTTCCTTTCTAACATTAGCACTGTTACTTTGCTGATGAACTTTGGGTTCTTGGCTGGGGCAGGGAATGGGGCTAGTTTGATTTGCTTTGTTTTCTGCTTTGGATTGGAGGCTGTCAGTGGATCAAACATCATTCTAGCAATAGAGAACTGGGAAACTTACCCCTGTGTGTAGCATATAGCTTCAAGAATGCTCTGGCATAAGAATCTGCAGAGGTTCTCTCTCTTCTTAGTCAGTGATACAGCTGGACTGTGAATCTCCTTACAGACTTGGAGGCTGAACCACAAGCCCAGTAGGCTCCAGTGAGAGGTTTCTGGGAGGGTCTGGAACAGAATTTAGCTTCTTTGATGGATTTGTGGTTTGGGCATGCACAATATGGGGTTGGTGGAATGAGGAGGGGACTGATGGCGTGTGGGAACAGTAAGCTCTGAGAAGTGCATTGGTCCCATCACTAATACCACCAAATATCTGGCACTGATGTGCTTGAAATGGAGGAGCAGGCAAGGGCTGAAAGGAGAATGTGTTCAGTGGTGCTTCAGTACTGCTGTCTGCACAGAGGTCACAAAGGAATAGCTCTTGTTGCTGTTTCCCCAGTGGGAGGGGGCCTGAATATGGGGGTACTTGGCACTGGCCTCCCATGAGGGATGCAAAAAGCTTCACCAGGATCCTCTCAGGACACTGCAGTCCCAGAACCATCCTGGCAGCAGAGATAGGGCTGTTGTTTCCAGAGCTGAACTTATCAGAGATCCATGCTACAACAGTCTTGAATGTTCTGAACAGCCACAGTGATCTGCAGAGAAGCAAAAGCACCAACTTGCCAAAGAAGCATTGGATGGATCACACAGGGCTCCAAGCCTCTGCTTCCCTAGGACTTTTGCTACTTAAAATGTTTCTTGGAGAAGTATCTTTGGGCCTTCAGGGTGCAGTGGTCAACAAACCCTGTGCATAGGGAAGACAGGTGCTTGCTCCAAGTGCTTTGGAGCTCAGAGTCCTGACCTGGACGCCTCCTCACCCCCCACCTTAATTAGACTGGTGGTCTCACCACTGAGCAGCTCTTCTTTTTAGTGGGGTGACTGTGGCTGTGGCTGAAGCAGAAAGGGGGATGCTATTTCTCAACAACTTCATTATAAATTTTAATGGCATCCTCTTTGGTGATTTCTGAGCTGTCTTGTAGCACCATTCATTTATATAATTATGTGGTGCCTCAGCCACATGTCTGAAGTTGAAGACTGAACCATCTCTGAGCTACCAAACACTATGAAAACTTTAGCAAGTGGAAAAGCCATATGTCCATAAAAAGATGGTGTCTTTGAGATAACTAGACAGGGAGAGGAAACTGAGAGTGATGCATACCCCAAAACCCACCATATTGCTTTTTGCCTAAATGGACAATTTCTTCTTCTTGGGATGTAACCAGATTAACCTTGCTATTATTGTCTGTCAGGGTGCTGAGTCAGTTGTGTTCCCATGGCTGTGAAAATGTCAGCTATAGGGAACAGGAAGGGCATGGGTTTCTGCAGTGATGGATGTCTTCAGATTAGCTGAGTTAGAGTGCTGGGGTGCAGCTGTGGTAATTCTTACCCAGTTTCCAAATGCATCTGTTTTAGGCATGAGGAATCCCCTCCATCTGTGCAATTTCACCTACTGCCTTAATGCTGACTCCTGGAGATTTCCCCTGCCCTCCTGCTCTTCTTCCAATCTCATATCTCTGATCTCTGGTTCCCTCTCCCCTGAGTTTCACCTCAGCTGGTTTCCTGCTGGGCAAAATACACATCCTCCTCTTTCTTCCCATTCCCTCCCTTCTCCCAGTGTTGGCAGTTTTCCAGTATAGTAACCTTGACCTTATCTCCAATTCCTTCCATTTCCTCCCCTTCAGCTAACAGTATCGGTGAACTCTGCCCATTTTCCTCTCCTCCATCCTCCAAAGGCTGGCCGTGCATCCTGCTGGATATGTTGTCATTTCTTTCCTTGCTGACTGCAGTCCTGTCTGTTCTGGCCTCCTTTATGTGTGCCACTGTGCAGGAAGCTGATAGGAGTCTGGCTGAAGCTTTTTTTTTTGTGGACCACACTGAAATCAGTGGGAATGAAGCACCAACCCCCTTTAAAAAATGCCAGCTCCTTGTGTCTCCAGAAAGAGCCTTTCCTAAGAGCTCAGCTGCACAAAAACACTAAGTGCGGTCATAAATATTAAGCCAGCCTTAGCATGCTGGTTGCTTTTTCTGGTTGCATCCTACAGTTGCAAAGAGCAGGAATGTTGGTGAGATCCTTGCTTGCTCCCCCATTTTCTTTGTGTGCATGTTTGGCCTTTTGTAGCAACAACCTGGCATGGTGGTAAGGTCTCTGTGGCTTGGGGCACAGCAGGCAGTGGCATGGCTGTGTGGTGCACTTGCCATTGCTGACGACTGCACTCAGCAATTTGGACATCTGTTTCAGTTGGCTGGGGGTTTTGGCTTCCAAGCTAAGGATCAAGGATCATGCCTATTTTAGAAATGAAGTAATCTGTCACTTAGACTCTGACTGCAAGTTTTGGGTCTACCTCTTTTGCTGCATCCTTCATTCTTTAACATTATTTTTCCCTTCTTCAGTCAAATCCTCTACCTGTGTTCACAGGCTGCTCAATTGATTGGCCTTGTGTGATTTCAACCACTTGTCTGAGAAGAAGGGTGACACTTTGAATGTTTTTTGTGTGATAAAATATATCCAGTGCATCACTGTGCTTGCAAGGATTACTTTTATCTTGTCAGTATGGTGATTGGTTAGGTATGATCAAGCTCTTTAGAAAACATTTCTCTCTAATCATTCTGGTTTCATTTGTATTCTGTAATAATTTTGAGAGTGATTGCGATCATAGAAGTGCTTTGTAGCTCATTAGTGACTTCAATTCTGTGAGGAGAAACTAGTGCTGCCTGTCATACAGGAGACTTTGTGATCTACTCTGGTTTGGCCAGAAAACTGTATTTAAAATGTTGTCAGCAGCAGTATCCAACAGAATTCCTTTTACTTTGTCAAATTACTCTCAACTCTGAAGAAATATTGGATGTTAGACCTTTCCTTGGTATTTCCTGTGATACTTGTGAAAAGGGCCATGGGGGAAGATCCATATCAAGTATCACAAACTCGTGAATATTCTGCTTTCAGTTGTCATGATTCTGGTCACTGTTGGAAAGAAAGCAGCTTTCATGATGAAATCAGAGTAATTACACCTGTATTGGTGTCTTTGACCTCTGTGAGATGCTGATTCTGAAAGGACTCTGTTGCATTTACCAGCCCCACGAGAAATTTTTAACCCATTTTGCAGTCTTAAGTTGCAGCCAGTTGTGGACTGGCTGGATCCAGCCCTTAATGCTCCATCCCCAGCCTCTGCCTCTTCTGTGTGATGTTATGGATGGGGTTGCTGAGGACATGTCCCCAGGTGGGCACAGCTCCAACAAGCTGTAACCCTCTGCCAGCAGGTCCAGAACCATGTGAGCGTCTCTGGGTCTCTCTGCTTTCCCAATCTGTTAAATAACCTTGGAGAATTATTGTGGGATTAGTAAGTCTAACTTTCCTTTTTCTGAGATGCCTTCCTCTCAGAAGGAAGTTTTTATATCACCAGCAAATCAGTTCATGAAGTTTGCTATTATGAGTAAATGGCTGTCGGTCATGATGTGGGTTAAGCACAGATCAGTGGCCAGGGCTTGAAAAGCTCCATGCCTTTTTGTCTGTAGCCTAATGGATTAGCCCATATTTTTCTTTAATATATGCACACAAACACTTTTATTGGTAAAAAGGCCCCTACAACTTCAACCATTTGGAAGAATGAGAGGTGATGAAGTGCCCCTCCATTGGTCCTCCTTTAGTGTGAGGGTGGTGAGGCGCTGGAACAGGTTGCTTAGAGCAGTTGTGGATGCTCCATCCCTTCCCTGCAAGTGTTCAAGGCCAGGCTGGATGGGGCCCTGAGCAACCTGATCTTGTGAATGGCATCCATGCCCATGGCAGGGGGGGTGGAACTAGATGACCTTTAAGGTGCCTTCCAACTCAAACCATTCTATGATTCTATTATTCTATGATTCTTCTGGCATAGCTAGCTTGCATAGAAGGCAAAATGATGAGACAAAGCATAAAACATGCTGTGTTTTTAAACAGGGCAAAGACAAGAACTGAGCGTCTCGTGTGTTGTATGTGAAAGCATTCCTGGGATGGTGCTACATGCCGCTCTGCCATCCTAATTTGCTTTCAGAGGCCCCCAAGTATAATAATTCTTTGTGTTTCCTAAAGGATGTGAAGACTAAATACAAGTTTGGTCAATGACTTCATTGTTGATTTCTCCCAGTGCTACAAAGCGATGCAAAAATATTAGGGACAGGCAGGGTGCATCTCATTGAATAAAGATATTGTGTCTCTCATAATCCAAACTGGATGCCTGTAAAAAAAAGGAAAGCCCTATGAAAAGTGCTTACAAGGCTGGTTGGACAGCAAGAAATCTTTTGTAGAATGTAATTTCGGCATCTTTCCCAATGGGACCCTTCATGCAGGAGGACTGGCCAGCATTTTGGAAACAAACCCAACCAACATTAGGTTTGGACATCTGCTTGTTTTAAGGTTGCTTTCACAATTTTCTCTGTAGCTGAAGATTGGTACTTGATGTCCATGGGAAAACGTTGCCAGAGAAGCAATGAAGTTATGCCAACTGTTTTTTTCATAAATGCAGCTTCTTAGAAATGACTGTTTTAAGCTGGAAAATCATCTTGTTTGCCTTACTGCCTTGTCTAGAAGGATGACTAGTGTTTGATCTTGTCCTTGTACAAAGTTATCCTAAGGCAGCAAAAAAAATGTTTCTTGAATCAATTTAGCTTTAAACCAGGGTGATCTCCTGCCTGAATGCATTTAGACTGAGTGATGGTACACTTAAGTGGCATTAAATCAAGTGGCTTGTGAGGAAGGGGTGATGGTGTCTTTTGTCTTTGCAGGTAGATGAAGGGGATTGAATTTGAGACAAACCAGTGCTCAAATTTTTTTTGGATATTAAAAAATTAAAGCATATCTTTTCTTATTTCAACAGGGACCGGGTCGCATGACATCTGATCTTGCATCTTCTCCTGCAACAGGGTATGTCCCTGTTGGTCAGAAGCCAGAGGCTGTGGTGCATGCTATGAAGGTAAGGCTGTGCAGACCCCCACAACCAGGCAGTGCAGTGCCAGGTGGTGCAAAAAGCTGAGTGGCAGAACTGGGCATTTGCTCTTCTTGTGGAAACAACTGAAAATGGAAAGTTAGTACTCAGGCAGATTATTGGTAACCAGCACCTGTATCATGATGAATAATCATTGCTTCAAATAGTTGCAGAGCTAAGCAAGATTATGCACAGCTATTTTTTGGGGGTGAGAAGCCTCCAACAAAGGCTTCTGATGCTGAAAGTGCTGGTTACCCTTTCTTTTCATCAGTCCTGCATAAACTGAGTCTCTGAGGTGACAGTAGTGAACTAAATGCTGATGCCTGATGCCTTGCACAGTGTTGCAAACTCATGTGATACCTTTGTTTTTCTGACACTTTGTGCTAATTTGTTTTTTATTACATTTAGTCATCCAAGCCCTGATGCAGTCCAGACTACTGCTGTGGGCTTTTTCTTCCCAAACTGTGGGGTTTGTACCTTTCTGTTCCTGCTCTTCATTGCATTTGGCGAGGTGGTGGTGAGGAATAGTATTAAGCAGAGTTGGCAATGTTTTTAAATTATAAGATCAAATACTTATAAATTGATTATGATCATATTCTGGGTTCTTATTCACTTTAAGAATTACAGGACTTAATTTATTAGTAAGGGCAAGAAACATAAATGGTTTTAAGATGCAGTTTGATAAGCTTATGGAAAGGATTGGAAATTAATGAGGAAGATTCTTGGAAACTGAAAATTAGGTTTGGAAGGTCTGGTGCAATGACTCATAAAGGAATTGAAATGAAGTTGGATGACTGGTTGTTTTCATGTATTATTAATCCCTCTACTTCAGAGTTTTGTTGATTCCTAGAAAGAGCTGGATGAAATTCTCTGTGATTTCATAATTTGGCCAGTGGGGTAAATTTGTCTGTCTTCAAGTGCCATGGCTTGAATCAGGAAACAGGTGAAATAGCAGTCACATCTCATGGGGCATAAATGAGCTCACGTGATGTGTCCTGCTCATTGACTTGAGGTTAAAAATATTCTCACAATAGAAGTGAGGAGGAAATTCTCCTGCAGGTCAGTGTGGAGGGATGAGAAGGCATTTAGTTTTTCATCCTATGGCCCATTTCCAAGGATCATCTGAAAACTGAAAAGACTGAGGAAACTGGTCATGGTCTGAATCTCTTCTTCTCCCTTGTGGCACAGTGAAATGTGGTGAGCTGGTGGTCTCCAGGTGCAGATTGGTTTTTTGGCCATAGCATGCTGTAGCATGTGGAGTGGGTCTTAGTTGCACCCTGCAGAACTGGGCAGCTTTTCCTGTGCCAGCCCTGTCATGTAGTTGGTTTACTAGCTTAGACCTAGCTGGTCTACTAGCTTAGACCCTCACCTCCTGTGATATGACCTTCCCTTGAGGAGGAGAAGAGAGCAGCCTACAAATGAGACTTTGTGCTTTGGCTATACCACATCGGATACTAGGGAAAGCCCTTCTTGGCTGTGAAAGGAAGTCCTTATGGCTCTAGCAGGTTAGCTCCTTACTGTAAGGAAAGGCAAGGAGAGATGGAAGGACCACGAAGATCAGAGGAATGGAGCACCTCTCCTATGAAGACAGGCTGAGGAAGCTCAAGTTATTCAGCCTGGAGAAGAGAAGGCTCCAGGGAGACCTTATAGCACCTTCCAGTACTATAAAGGGGGCTTATAAAAAAAGAGGGAGAGGGACTTTTATGTCAGGTAATGACAAGACAAGGGGCAATGGTTTTAAACTGAAAGAGGGCAGGTTTAGATTAGATGTTGGGAAGACATTCATTAACTCACAGAGTGGTGAAGCACTGGAACAGGTTGCCCAGAAAAGTTGTGGATGCTTCATCCCCGCGAGTGTTCAAGGCCAGGCTGGATGGGGGGCCCTGAGGAACCTGATCTAGTGAATGGCATCCATACCAAACCATTCTATTATTCTGTGATTCTATGAAGTTGGCTTGATTTGTCTTGTGGGATGCTTGCATGCAAGTCTGTCCAGAAGTGATGTGGCCGCCAGGACGCGGCTCTGTGGCCGCACAAAGGTCACTGAGGGACTGTGCACTCCACATGGATTTGCAGGGCTTCTGGATTGCTTCTGTCTGCACCCACCTATGTAATGTACCCCAGACTTTTTCCTTGGGATTTTCCGGCAGCTGAATGCTATTTATGTGGCTGAAGCATTGCCTGCAATTTACCATAAGTTCTTCCTTGAGCACGTGTAGGGTTTTCTTTATTTTTGCTTCTGAAATAGTTTTGTTTGTTTGCACCTACTAAATAAGGAGCAAGATGACAGGTTGGCACTTCTAACAGCTGTTTTTGCTAAGAAGAATAAAAGGTACATATGCTACAGCTCAGTATCTCACTGAACATCAAAGCACTTTTCTTAGGAACTGAGCAAACCTGCTAAAGACATGAGGAGGTGAGGAGGAGACAAATGTAAGAGAACGACATTTAGCCTATAACCCAGCTGCCCCCACAGCAGCAGCCTGGACCTCTTCCATGCTCACAGAGCCATCAAGCAGGTGATCATCACTCCCACTAATCGTGGGTAAGGTAGGATTTAGCCTTCCAAAACTAGGGAAAAATCCTAGCAGGTCATATGGACTGTTCCACTGTTGAAGTAGGATGCTGTGTTCCCCAGTGCTTTGTTCAGCTGACTTATGAATCAACAAAATCAGTGAGGTTTGCACCCTTTGGAAATCATTCCTCAATCCCAGAGTGCTTTTTGTCACAGAAATGAGTACCTCAACTTTCAACTCCTCTTCCAACCTGCTATTACTGTCATTCGGACTCTTTGGTGGTGTTTTTTGGATTGTTGGTTTGTTTTTAAAATATGTTTATATTTTGGCCATGTGGGGCCAGTACAGCAAGTCAGAAAGGAGGTGGATGTGATGGACCTGGTGATTTTGAGGTGACACTGCCTTGGTCACAGAGGTCAGTGCAGTCACAAAGAACACCTGAGATGTTCTTTATTTTATGTATTGGCAGGGAGAAAGCCAGATGAGCCAGCATGCTCATTGAGAGCAAGGTGCACGTTGTCTTCAGAAAGTTCCCTGGGTTGGGAAGCATCAGAAATCACAGGAGGATGTACCCCAGTTTCTTAGACCCACACTGAATGCACAGTCCTTGAACTTTAGCTGAGCCATAGACAGCTGATGGGAAGGTATGTCCGTAGTCCCCAGTGGTGTAACTGGAGGAACATTAACCTGCTCCTTCTAAACAGACCAAGAGGCACCTGGCACGATCTAAGAATGGCTGAGGCTGGGTCAGCACTAAGAAAAGGCCTTCCTGTCTTTCTTCAGGAGGTGATTTCAGTCTTCAGAGTGCATTTTCTTCCAACATGCCTTTCCAGGGTAGGCTGTTGAATTTTATCACCCCGAATCCCTTTTCCCCATACCCAAGATGCTAACACATCTTTACAAAGGGCCTACCCAGACATGGGGTGGGCCCGGGAAGCAGGATAGTTTCCAGAGTAAATGAGATTAGGAAATTAAGTACAAACATAACTTCCATCTGATCAACTTTCAGCTCCAGCTCTGCCTGGTTAACACTATTAAAAGACATGTCCACTGAAAGAAATACACTGTGCCACCTTTTCACACCTCATGGACTAAGGAGTGTGGCTTTAGTTTAAGCACAAGTAGTAGAAAACCAGTTTATTTTAGTCCACTGAGACTCCTGTGCCTGTAAGATGGATGGCTGTGTGAAGCAGAGGCTGGAGCTAATGTGATCTTTAACTAACCTAGACCATGGCTGTCCTTGATGCTTGCCCTGTGGACACAGCTGGTGCTGAGCTGCCAGCCAGGCAGCCCTGGCGCTCCACGCCAGGATGTGATTCTGCAGGCTGCTGGCTTTGCAGCCGGCATCGGAAGCACACAGACTCCAGACAAGCAAGTTCAATGTGTGAGTCCAGCTGGATCAATAATTAATTCCCTCCTCTTTAGCAAAATATAGATGCTCCCTTTGTCAGCACGTACATGCTTTTTGCATCCCTCTTGCCCTTCCTCTCCTCTTAGAAAGGATGTAGATAATTCTTATATGTGCAAAGATTGGTCCCAAGTGGGTTAAGGGCCCTAGGAGAATGACCTATTTTTGTTTGTAGCACAGTTCCAGTACAGCAAGATTGCTGTGCTGAAGCAGACCAGGGGATAATCTACCCTGGTATCCCATTTCATGGAGAAGCCTTTGCTGTACACCTCAGCAAAGAGTGAAACCACCCTACCACTGCATCTAGCTCTGTACTTCCCTAGGAGGTATAGGAATATTTGTGCATACAACTACACCTGTCATACATCTTCACATGCATATGGATGTGTTGTGGCGAATTAGACCATGTGCTGTGCTATTTGATGGCGTTGGGTAATTCCAGGAGCTCTGACCCTGCACACTGAGTTGACCACCTTGCTCACCAGTGGCAAAACCCTGGGTGAGGTGTATAGAGGCAGCAGTAAAATCCGGAGGCAGTCCTGCACTGAGTTATACCTAGCTTGTGCAATATGCCCATCCAGAGGAGCTCTCTGAATGCATGCTGACGTGATGGAGGGGTATTCTTCGGGTCAGTGTGTTTCCAGTGGGAAGTGAAGGCTGCCTTTAACCCCAGGCAGCCTCTGTTCTGTAATCAAGGGACCACCTGGCCAGAGCTGGGCACTGCCTCCCTGGAGGAGCTCTGTGGAGGTGGCCAGGATAGTATGTGCCCCAGGTGGGATGTGGCGGGCCCTGGCTCCCCCTTGAGCTGCTGTAGAGGTGCAGGGTGTGGGCAGCACATGGTGGGGCACAACCACATAGACCTGCTGCATCTTACCAGACTTGTGTGGCCTGGGAATCAGTGCCCAGGGAGCTGTTTGAGGCAAAGAGGTTAAAAGTCACACTTCTCTTTCCAAACTTTGCCAAGCTGAAATCTAAGATAATAAATCACAGGCAGGATGTTTCTACTATTTTTTTGCAGTGTTTTGAGCTGCTTTCACAGCACATTTACTTGTCTTCCCAAAGCAAATCTACAGGTGTGGCCCAGCCACCAGGCTGAGTGGCATCCAGGAGCTCACAAACATGAGCACTGGATGTGTCACTCTGGCATGTCACTACTGCAGCTGTCACCTCTCTACCTCTTCAAGGAAACCTGCTTCTTCCCAGATCTGGGAGTGCCCAGTGGAGATGCCTTCCGAGCCACAGAGTGGAGCCCCCTTGGAGAGTCTCAAATCCTTCTCTCGCTCCCTTTCAAGGGTTTCCTGTCCTTTACAGCCATGTCTCCATTTTTTCACAGTGCTTTCATCTTATGAATATAATGGGAAAAGCCCCATAGTCACGAGCAGGAGGGAAAAGTGATACCTCATTCCCCTAGAGTCTCCTGTGGGTAGGGTGCTGCAGGCATGTGCCTGGCATCACCACTGTGGGTGCAGTCGGGGGTCATCAGTATTTGCACCAGATGAACTCACTGAGCAGCTGGTGTTACTCTGTAGCTGTGTCTGCAATCCTGGGTGGAGGGGTGTGTGCAGGCAATGCACTCATGTGCCAGCTCTGGCCAAGGCCCTTACCTTTACATGTGTGCATTGTGAGTGGAAGTGGTGCTGATGGAGATTCAAGTAAAGCTCAGGGTGTTGAAGTGATCAGCTCCATCTTCAGAGGGTACCCGTGGCATAAGGAGATGGTGGCCCGGAATCATCCTGGCACTTAATGGGGATGGCACCTTCAGAGAGTTGCAGTCATCGCGCAGGGGCCTGGGAGGCAGTAGTTTTTTTCCCCATCCTGTTTCCGTCCCCTTCACAGCCTGGCTGCAACCAGTTCAAAGGGGAAGTGGGAAAGAGCTGGGAATCACATAGGCATCTCAGGGTCCGAGGGTTCTATTATAACAGCCCAACTCTTGCTGTCACTGTGGGCCTCCAAGGGGTTCCCTTGAGAAACTGAGTTAGAAGCAATTTTCAGCCAAAAGGTGAATGAAATTAGCCATGTTTGTTTAAGATCTGCAAATTCGTGGCTGATCGAAGACCACACACTTCAGCTGCACAGTGGGATTTTCAGTGGTACAAACCTTTGTTCCCCTCTTTCCCTGAAGGCCAAAACACCGTCAGACCTAAAGGCTGCTGGCCTGGGCTCACTGCAGTTGCCCCATGACTTGGATTAGTAGGAGGGAGTAGAGTAGCCCTACTCCTGTGAAAGACGGGAAAGGAGGGAGCACAAATTGCTGGGGGGCTGCCTTGTTGGGGGGCTGCCTGGAACGTGGGGCTACCAGCAGCCTTCCTGGAAGAGATGTGCTTGTGGACACAGGCAATTTGCTGCCAATTGTCACATGGTCCCCCAGGACTGTGGCAGCAGCAACAACATGCAGGTGGTGGGACAGAGGCAGGACATCGCAGGGGAACAGGGAGGATGGAGGTGCTGAGCTTGGTGTCACGCTCGTCCTTGCTCGTCTTGAGGCTTTGTGAATCCTGCCGGTTTAAATACTTGTTAATGGTGTTCTCAGGGACACAAATAATTATTTGAGGATCATAATGCTTTTTTAATATTGTTTTTTTGTAGGTCCTTGAGGTCCATGAAAATCTGGACAGGCAAATGCAAGACAATTATGAAGAAGACCTAAGTGAAAAGGAGAAGGCGATTGTTCGCGAAATGTGCAATGTAATAACTCTCTCAGCAACTCTTGGGGTTCCTTTTGTGGTCATTTGTTGGAAGTATGGAGGAGCAGGGATCTGCTGTGTGTAAGCCTTGTGAGGCCTACAGGCACAAGGGAAGAGTGGAGGCTCTGCTGACCACTGTTTTGGGTGTCTGTAACGAGTGCCTTGTTCACTGCACGGAGCAGCCTTTGCTCAGCAGATAGTTCCCACTTTGCTGCCTTCAAGGCTGTGGAGTAGCTCTTGTAGCTGACCGAGAGATGTGCAAGGGGCTCTCCCCGGCTAGGAGAGTCCTCTTAGCAGTTGTCTCCACCTGTGCCATTAGGCCTGTGGTTTGGGCCAAGCAGCAATTGATTGCCACCTTTAAAGCCGAACAGCTTGAATGGGTTTGAGCCTAAACCATAAGATAACATCAGAGGGAGAATTTTCTTGTTATGATACGTGGGGTTCTATTAGCACTGGCAATGTTTTGGGCAACCACACTGTTAACTGAGCTGGCCACATCCTGTATGGTGAGTGTTTGTACCAAACCACTGCTCTGAGGTGTCTGCTGGGTGTCTGCTGTCATGGCATTGCCTCCAGCCTCAAAGCACCTTGGCCACGCTCTGGCTTTGAACAAAGAGTTTGGGATTTCTGCTAGAGCACAGCCCGAGCTGCACGATGCCTACACTTGGGGATGTGCTGTTCGACTGCCCACAGCAGGGAGGATGATGCTTATGAGCCTTCTTTTTTTAAAGCCCACGCTGGAGGTCAGCCCAAGTGGCATCATTTAGTGCCTCCCAGCAGCTGAGAGGAGCCTAATGCTCTGTTTTAAATTCTGAAATACACCTCAATCCTAAAAGGAGGGTAGAAAGAACACAAGTGCATCTCGCAGAGCTAAATCACTCCGAGCATCCTTGGCAAGGGCGGAGGCACTTCACTTTGGTTGCTGGATCCCTATAAGCAGAGCCAAGACCAGAGTAAATGAGAGCCTGCTTTTTAGGATATTGATGCCACAGTCCCTTATAGCTATGCTAGGGGAAAGGTAAAATACCATAACTTCATCCTCCAGAATTGACTCGTTTCTATTTGTCTCTCATCAGCTGTTTTTTCTTTAAATATTCATTTTATGTAGATTCAAGGCAGTGTTTTGCAGTTTGTTTTTTTTTTAAATAGTCTCCCTTACCCCAGTGGCCCTAGAGGGATAAAATGTATGTTTTTAGAAAGTCATGTGTATATAATTTTAATCATTATCTTTTTCATTATCTTTTCTGTTCATGGTAGCATCTTTTCTGTGAGCATGGCAGGGTTGACCTTCCATTGAACTTAACTTCTGAATCTAGTGTATTTGTTTTATACTATTACCCCAGGCAAAAACGGTTCTAATTTCAAGAGGGACTAATTAGAAAAATGCATCAATGGTTTCTTTTCTTGGAAAGTGGTGCACAGATGCCATCCAGTGTCCCTGCTGAGAATTGCAGCCCAGTTCCAGGAAAGGGCTGGTTTTGACTTCAATTGCAATTAAAAAAATACTGCAATTCCTCAGAGGCTTTGATGTTTGGGTTTTTTTAATCCCTGTCTTCTCTCCCCCATGACTTTATTTTTTCTTACAGGTTGTCTGGCGAAAGCTGGGTGATGCTGCGAGCTCCAAACCCTCCATCAGGCAACATCTGTCAGGAAACCAGTTCAAGGGTCCCTTGTAGGAACACCATACTGGTGACTGGAAGTGATGGATTCTGTGAAGACTAAAGAGGCAGAGCTCAGTGTTTCTGGCTGCCTGTTCTTTAGGATTTGGGGTTGAGTTTTTTTCAGGGTTTCCTTTTTCTTCTTCTTTTTTTTTTTTTTTTCCCCAGCTTTTTTTTGTAACAATAGTGTAAATATGGCAGCTAAAGGCCTGATTTCCAGGCTGTGGTGCTCTGGAACTACTGTTCAATGGGTAACCATCCAATAATGCCAGACTTGCATCATTTGTATTGTAGTCCAAATCTGCTTTGTTGTAATGGTCTGTTTGTAGAATTAACTAACTCCAGAGAATTTCTAAGAGGAACAAGAAGAACCCTTGACCTGCGGAGAAGTCACCGTTTGTACTGCTCCTGTCCACCCACTTGTCAGTGATTCATAGCTGGGTTAGTGGCTCCAGGCAGCACTTTCCAAGGAAAATGCAAGTCAAATTCACTGGCTTACTGCCTGCCAAGTTCATGAGCTGCTAACACTTTTTTTGGAGGTCCTTCTTTTGAAGAATGACATGCAACTGTTTTCACAAGGCTCTGTGTAAAACATTGAGTGGCAAGCTAAAAACACTTGTACCACCATACTTTGTATGGTGGTGCTCATCACACAAGTGTACAGAAAGGCTTGAGACTCTGTATCAGCTGTTAATGAACTATTTTTCATGAACAAATGACACAAGATTTCTGCAGTTGTAATGTGAATGAAGTCATTTAGCCACACACCAGTATTCCCTACAAATATGGCAACACTTTTCCTGTAAAGCTTTCACTACAAAGTAATTCAGCAAAAAACTGCCATCCTAGCAGTGCTTATGGCTTTCACAGGATCTTCAAGAGCAGCTCATCTTTCACATAAGGAAGATTTGGGTGGGTTTTTTTAATGTTCTTGCTGGATCCCTCACCTATACTGGTTCCTGTGTAAGGTAATCAAACAACAACCTTGCAGAGCTGAATAAAAACTCCATAAACACGGGCTGTCAGGTGAGACTGCTTCCTGCCATTCAAGCTTTATTTTTGTGAATGAACCAAAACAAGTGAGTTTTTCCTTCTTCAAATGGTTGTATATAAAACAATAGGACTTATATTTTGCTATTGTGGAGTAGCTGCCTGTGTAGTTGTAAGAATTTGACTCCCTCCTTTTCCAAGTTGTCACAGCAGCTGTCCCTGTATTTCATTAGATGTTCTTTCCCAATAGTCCAAGGAAGTGGGGCTTCGTTATTAGAACTCATTTCTGTAACATAATTTTAAAGACAGGCATGTGAAAAGATCAAAGCCTCCTCTTCAAAAGTTGCATTGATTTTAGTGATTATTTTGAAGATGTAATGACCTCAAACACCATTCCTTTCCTTTTATTCTCTGTAAGAATCAGTCACAGCTACAGACAGCTGAATTAGCTGGACAGGTTCTTCCTCTTAAATTAATTTGTTCTACCAGTTGAGTTCTTGACTTGTGGTATTGTATTAACAAGGAGCACCGATACAATACCAAGGAGCCCATGCTGCAACTTATGAAAGGTAATTGGTCCTATGGCGTACAATAAACTAGCTGCCTGGGTGAAGAATCTGCAGTGTCAGAGCCGAAACCTGTAACCAGTAAGAAAATAGAGAAGGAATACAACCGAAATACACAGTAACCCATAAGAGTAAGAACCACGTCATTATTCATTGCAGAAATAAAAATGTAACAGTCGAGTAGGTTATTTGAAAACAACCAAGAGCCACCCCCGAAACCCAAGCACATATTCTCACTCACACACTCACCAGTAGATTTCTTACTATTGCTCAGTCAGTGAACACTGAGCTAGCTAGCTCTCAGTCTAATAGTATTTACATCCCATGGAGTCCGGAAAAATCCATTCTAGAGTCTGACTGTGTCCTTAAGGCACAGGAACTTTAGAGGATTCTGGATTTCCCCATCTTCGCTTTCTGTTTTGACCTCCAGTTTCTAGTCACCATTGACAATTACTTGTCTTCCTGCTGTACAATTTGTACCTTGAGATTTCCATACCAGAAAAGGTGATGCAAAGCAGAGGTATCACTCTTTCTTAACATCTAATGTCAAACAGGGTTACTTTAATCTACCTGCTTGAAAGCCCATTTTAATTTTGATGGCATCTAATCACTGGATTAAGCAGAGAATTTAAGTATATTTGGAACAAGGTTAATTTATGTCAGTGAATTTTAACTAAAGCAATGCAAATGTTGCCAGCACTTAAAGAGAGTTAACTGTGTTGATGACATGCTTGCTGTTTAAGGGGTATATTAGGCTAGCAGGTCCTCTCAACAAGAGAAGAGCTACATTAATCAGACTACTGGTCTCACCAGCTACGTAATTCCCATTCAAATATTTCCTGCTATCAAATTTCTCTCAAAGTCTATTCAATGACTTCAAGCAAAGCTTGTTTTGTTCTACCTGCAGATCTCACCTACAGGGGAAACAGTGCTGCGATTGAGGTCAATTCAGTAATCCTGGAGAGCCAGTTTACAGGGTAGCCAGCAATTCATCTGAACAACCTTTATACTTAGGGTACCGCCCAGTGATTTTTTAAGATTCTATTTGGCAGCATCATCTTCAATATAAGATGTGCATCACTGAATTTGCAGAAGAACACAACAGTGCTGTACCTTGGGGTGTTACTGTTCGGAGGTTTTTAGGCTTGCTACTCATCATACTTAGCTCTATTTGAGCTATAAAGTGTCTTCCTGGGGTAAAATGATGATCAATGACTTTACGGGATGACTTGGGTGCTGAATTTTCAGCTGTTTAAAAAGGTATTTTATATGCATATTTAAATTCACTATGTGCTAAGTCTCCAGTGAAAACTACCTGAGGAGCTTTGTACATTAAGTTGGAAGAGAGCATCCCTTGAAATAGTGGCCATTAAATTGATATATTTGGCGCAATAGCCCAAGATAATTTCCTCAAGATTGAAGCCCTGGGTTCTGCAATCCTCTGGCAAAGAAAGCATCCACTGTTTACAAAAGGACTTTGCTTGCTTAAGGAAAGTAAAATCACATCCTTGACTTTTGTTGGAGTGACTGAAGTAAGCAGCATTTTCCTAACAGTTCCTGAAATGCTGCAGTGTAACCAGCTTCAGTTGGCTCTTCGCACCTTGATAAGACTGCCGAGCACAACCTTGTTTGAGAATGGCACATTTTTATCCAAATATTAGATATTAAAAGAAATCAGTGTTAAAGTGACCTTTTATCTTTCTAGAAACTGTGGGGGAAGAGTACTACTGATCTTTTTCAAAGTGCATGACTGTAAAGTGATAAAATTGTATATTTTTCATAATGTGGGGAAAGTCTATTTGTGCTGCTTTAGAAATCAGTTTAAAGTTTGATTTCTGTTAAACCTGTGATCTTACAGCCCTGCTATATTTTCTGTATATGAATTACAATGAACTGGAAAAGTTAGCACCTGCTGTTGTGTATATAGCAAAATTCTTTAGACCTTAGCACGCGTTTTTACCTATTATTGAACCACTCTGGCTTTTTTGGGGAGGGAAAGTAATAGTACAGATTTTTTTGATAATGTGTGTAAAACATTCATTTGAAATATTTTAGTAAAAATGAAGTAAGAAATTGATTGTGATAGTGTATACTTCTAGCTGAATAAAATAAAATACATTCTTTTTAAATAAACTGATGAATAAGATTTGGGAGACCACTGCTGAAATATCTTGCAGTAAGTACCATAGTTGTGAATTCTGAACTAATATGAAGAATCTGGAAATCCACTAAATTCAGAACCAATTTTATTTGGGTAGAGTGAACAAAGTAGTCCCATTTATAACTATGATGTACATCACAGTAGGCTGTTACATTCAGACTTCAACACTTAGAAAATATATATATTATGTACAGGAATTTGCAAATAGGTGTAAACATACAATATTTTAAGATACCAGTACATTCCAAACCAAAACTATCAGCAAGGCAAACACCTCAAAATTATTCCAGTCAGCTAGCATTCAGAATCTCCCTTAAATAAAGCAGCTTTCATGCTTGACATCATGTTCTTTTAATTATTACTAAAAATGAAGTTTCTTATTATAGATCACATATCATGGTATCTGGCTATTTTGATACTCAAAAATAGGCACTGATTTCTAGAAGGAAATTTTCTTCTTACTGATATAATTGAGCCAATATGGCTGGTTTTGCTAGTACAAAGTAATCCAGTGCTGGAATAAGTCAAGACAATTTAAACTTAAGTCAAATGTATAAAGTTAGAATAGATACTGCAAAGCTGATTAAAATCTAAAAGCCTATATAACTCACCATAAACAATACTGCAAACAGATCAGCTAAATTTTCATTTACTCTCATTTCTTCATCTAAATTATACAGATTACCCTCCTCTTCATCTTTACAATGTAGGTTTTGGCTAGCTACTCCTGCCTAGTCAACATAAAGGTATCGTGCAAATTACCTCATGCTATCTCATCCACGTAGCACGTCCCAGTCCTGCTACAGGTGGCATACCAGGTGGTGGAATTGGAGGTGGGACAGGTGGCTGTCCACCTGGGGGAACAGTAGGTGGGGGGTAACTAGCTGGTGGCATTCCCAGCCCTGGAGGTGGATGAGGTGGTACTGCATGAGTTGGAGGCAGTCTTGGAGGTGGGAAATTAGGATTGTATGTAGGTGGAGGAGGATATCCAGGAGTAGGAGGTGGAATATTGGGTGGGGGGAAAGAAGCAGGGGGAGGAGGTGGAACTGGTGGTGGAGGGTTGGGAGGATAGACATGAGGATGATATGGTAGATGAGTTGGTGGTCCATAGGCCGGTGGTAAAGCTCCATATGTTGGTCCTTCTGTTTTCATCATTGACTGAAGACTTTGATAACCCTCCCCTGACATGTAAGAATTTGTAGTAGACATCCCTGTAATATAACTGGTGGGGGGTGGGGGTGGGGGACGATGTGGCAGAGGTGGAGGTTGATGTACTGGGGCAGGATGAGCAGGGGGAGGAATCTGGACCTTTGGCATATCTACTGAGTCCACAGTAGTAGATTGCTCTGGTTCTCCCATTGAAACTGCAGTTGTCAAAGGAGGCTTCCGCTCTGGAAAAGAAAATTTCATTTATTTTTTTGAAGTGGCAATAACAGCTTCTCAATACTTTGTATTTTTCTTCCAGTTAACACAGCAAAAGAGAACTCAATTCTCTATGTCTCTGAATGCCACATGGTATCCAGTCAGATCTTCTTAGGTCACTGAAAAACAACTAAGCTGCTTAACAAAGCTTCAAGGTCAGCTTTTCCCATTCTAATAGTTAAATTCAGCTTCCTTTCCTATTACTATTTTTTTGTAATTTACATATTGTTGTACAATCAGCAGAATTAGCAGACTGGATGGACGGAATCACAACTAGTGGATTTAAAAAGTCATGGGATCCAAGGTACCAAAAATCTTTTGATCAGTGCTTCCATCTTCTTTAGTCTAGGCCTCCTTTCTACCTCTTTGATAGTCCAGGAGGTATCCTGGGATTACCCTCTGCACTTCACCTGCCTCCCATATTGGGAAATATTATTTGAGAACACAGACCAAAGTCTCAAGTCTTTAACACTCAGTTCTACACCTGTTTACCAAAAGAAAGACAAAAGGAAAACCAGAGGGTAAGTAAGAAGGACATAAAATCTTATCAGCTTTGTTCCACTGATTAGTTTCAGGGAACTCAGCACCTGATACTCTGGAGAAGTTCATAAAAAGGTCAGCATTTTAAAGAATTACACTTGGCCACTTCTGGAAAGGACATGTTCTAAGCTGTCTTCTCTTTAAATAAGAATTCCCCCCCCCCCTTAATGCAGACTCTATAAAGTAAATAATACCCCTAGGATGACTGACCTAATAGCAACCTCTCTGTATGGACAGAGTCAGTATTCAAATGGCCAACAAAAAAGATTTTGGGGCATCTTGACCTCCATCTTGCTCATATATATAAGCATCTAAAACATTGTTCAGTAAGAAAAGTTATTTAGAAGCAGGTATAGGGCAGCCATTTCTGGTGGCATACTAAACTGTCAGTGTGAAACAAAATTTGAGATAAAGCCATCTCCTAGTACTTGTGTTAATTTTGTCAATATGCATTCTTGGTTTTCACCTGATTTTTCCACAGTTGCCCTTTAAAGACTATTCTGAAAATGTTTCAATGCTCATACGATCATATTTTTGTAGAAACAAATTCAAAGAGGAAAATTTTAGATAACAAGGGAAATAAATCTATTACCTGCCTATGTAGGATTTACCTTATCTAAACAGTGATAATTTTAACAGCAAAGTCATCCCCTAGGACAGCCACATAATTAACCATGCAAGGTGGGTACGCTGGCTGTGGTACCTATGATTTCAATGACTTCTAGCTCCTACTGCTCCTTCTTGCAGGCAGTAATTTCCCCATTTGCTTATTTTCAGAACCATTCTGGATGCAAGATGTGCATTCAAGATTTAACAACTGAAGGAATAATGAACATGGTATTTAGAAAAAACCCTTCATTCTTCATTAGATTTTAACAGCTGGGAAAAACGGTCCTACTGTATTTCAGAGCACTGCTTTTCTCTCTTGTTCTTTCCTGTTCTGAGCTGTCATCTTAGAGTTACATTATGGACCGTGGTCTGTAAAATATTTATGTCATATTTAAGGGTCACTGGAAGGACAGCTAATGCATCAAGGCGCTGGAAGCACATTTTTACAACAGTACAGTTTATTTGGCAAACATAAGGCATGTGTGCAGTGTTACTGTTCTCTGGCAGATAAAAGTCATCTGATGTGCAGCAAAGAATGCATCCCTTGTATTTTGAAGTGACACACCTGCAGAATTCCTATACTACAGATGTATAGGAATACAGATGCATGGAGGACTTCTACAGGACAGCTGGAAGCCCATCTAGTAATCTAATATGGCATCTGCCTTCCTTTTGAGATCACGAGTCCCTTCTTGCCTGCTATTGACAATTAGTTTCAGTCTCCTAGGCCTTTAAGAGTTGCAGCTTTGTTTTGCCCTTGTCCACCCAGTATAGTCTTGTTTCCATCATAAGTTTTTTACTTCTGTCTGGAAAAGCCTGTGCTAGTAACATGAAATTCCCTCTAGAGCTTATTGAACTTACATTTTAACTTGCCAAGCTGATTAATCAAGGCAACAATCCCCTGCCCCCACACTGTTACCTACCATGACCTGGATGAAAAGCAAGGCAATTAACAACAAGAGTAAATGTGCTGAAGAAAGTAAAAGCTTACCTGGAGGGGGATGTGCAGGAGGTATTGGTGGATGTGAAGTTTCAATTTTAGAAATTTTAGATGGTGGCGGTGGTTCTAAAAAACATTTGTCAGTTCCTAATTGGTTATTGCTCTGCAATATTTTCCAAATTCCAACTCTGGTCTCACACTAATGATTATCATATCATATTACACTACACAGAAGTACAGTGGAAATCCTATATACTAGGTATGTTTAATAGAGAAAACTAAAATCATCTTTGTATAAATCAAGTGGCATCAAGTATCCCATACAAGTCTTCCAAAAGAACCCATGCCCACAAGTCCAAACAACTTTAAATAGAGACAAACTGTCCCAATAACAGTATGTAACTGAAGATGAGCAAGTACATGTTTTCTAGCCCAAAACTTTAACTTGTAAATAGTTGAAACAGATCTCAGAAGTTGACTGAATTAAGACTGTATTATGAGACCCTTGAGGCACAGTTATACTCAATTATTTCAAGTTCTGCAGCTAGGAACTTCTAAAAAAATATATTTAAAGTATATGTTTAAAGATGCATTATCAGGATCAAATAGTTTAGAATTGCCAAGCCTGTAAGCAAACAAAGTGCATGTCAGCAAATGACTTATTCTAGTTCAAACAGCAAAATGGAAGCAATATGAATAGAATACTAATATTTACCTGCTGTCTTTGTTTCTTCTTTTGGAGATACAGCCTGTTTGGAGAGGGAAAAAATAAGATTAAAATAAGACCATTACAATCAGTCTCTTTTCCCAGGTAAACAGGACAAGAGGAAACAGACCCAAGTTGTTCCAAGAGTGGTTTAGATTGGATATTAGGCAAAATTTCATCATGGAAAGGGTGGTCAGATATTGTGGTTGAGTCACCATCCCTGAAGGTATTAAAGACATGTAGATGTGGCACTTGGGGAAATGGTTTAATGGTGGACTTGACAGTGCAGCATTTTAACAGTTAGAGTCAATGACCTAAAGCTCTTTTCCAACCTAAATGATTCTATGGTGTCTTTAGATAGATGCAAGACAAACACTGAATAAAGTCAAATCACACTGGCAAAGCCCAGCTCAACTGGCAGAATGAGAAGGCTGGAAAAATAACAGGTATTTTAGAGAGAGCATTTTCTGCTGTTCTCACTGTGGAGTATTGCATCTCATTTAATGTACTTATCATCCACTGCACATCTGTCATGGTCTGGTACGCTGCTCACTGAGCTGAAAACAAGAGACCTGGCCTCTATTCCAGGTTCTGCTTTGACCTGTCACTCAACCTTTGCCAAAATCACTTCAGGCCTTTATGCTTTATTTACCAAGACAGGAGGGCAGTGAAAGTGTTGCACAGCATAGAACATTTCAGAAGCCTTCAGATGGAAAGCATTGTATAAAAAACAAATGTTATGCCTGCAAAAAAAATGTATGCACTCTGAGCAAAACCCAAAAAATCACACATCATCTTTCCAATCACAAGTTTTTGGTTGGGTTTTTTTCTTGTTTGCTTGGTTGTTGGTGTATTGTAGTGTTTTTAAAGAATCTCAGATAATGGAGTAAGAAAAAATCTTTCTGGATTACACAGTCCCACTGAGATGACGACTTAATGGTCTCAGAGAAAAGCAGAAAACTTAACTGAAATTTTAAGTACAAATGTATTTAAAATTAATGATAAAGGTCAGAGGGGCATGGTACACAGCTTCTTCGTCTTTTCAATGAAAAGGGTTTTTCAAGGGACTATTTACCTCTAGTAGCTTTACCTTCACAAACTGTTGCTCTGTTGCCTTCACTTTCCACAGCAAGAATGGACATACATTTCAATTCAACTTAAACAACAAATTTTCCTTAATTCTGATAGGTATTCTCAAAATTTTTGCTGTCCCATTTTTGCCTGCTTGAGGCAACCTCTTTCTTATATTCCTTTGATAGTCATTTCAATTTTCCAGACACCTTCCAGCTGCTTTCCAGCTTTTTAAGGACAATCTTTATCTTTCTATTTCAAACACACATACTTTTTCTTGGTGACTCTCACAAACTCATCTGCTGCCTTCATTTTACTCGGGTGGTCTTTTCTTGACTTTCTAGCACTAAACTAATTCCTTGCCTGTAAAACTTAACACAAACATCAGCTGTTCCTGCACTTTCAAACAGAAGCAAATCTCCACTACTGATTGGACCTTTTCCAAAAATCAGTCATTCTGTGAAATCAGTTGATCAGGTGATAAGAAATTAAATTACTGTGCATTTGTTAACATGGAACAATGTTCAAAAAAATAACATAATTGAGGTACACCATTAGAATGGAACAAGAAGCAACTGAAGCCAAATAACTCATGTGACAGAAAAGCAAACATCAGTTTAAACTGTATTTATGCTAAAGAAAAAAGGAAGAAAAAAAAAGAATCAAGTAGCAACAAAACCAAAATCTATAAACATTTAAATCACCTCTAATGGCAGCTGCTAAAATAGAGATGAGCATTTATTTGGTCCTTCTATTGTATTGTAGTTTGTATTTGCCCAGCCAGGACATCCCAGGGTCATAATAAATAATAATAATCAACATTATTTATTAGCATTCTGATGGATATTTAATAATTTCAGCTCAATTCAAACCACAATGGAGCTGTTCTTTCACTGCTATTTCTAGTGCATTAAAATTGTTCCCACTAACAATTTCTAGTTTAATCCAACTAAATGAACTATTTACATCTAATGATTCATAATATATTTTTAGTGAAATCAACTGAAAGTTTGAACACTCTTCACCACTAGAGATGCAAAGGATGTGCAGATGCTTTAGACATCTGGTGTGGGTCTGTAAGTCATGGGCCAATGCCTCAGCTGCTTGAAAGTATCTTGGCTCAGTAGAAGGTAACAGAGTTCTAAGAGTTCATGTAAACTGAAAATCTGGCCTTCAGGAACAAAGTGTATTTCTGTTCTGCACAAACCAAAGATGTCATGCAAAGCATTTACAGAAGGAGGCAAAGATTTTTAAGTAAGGTTTATGGTACATCTAACTGAAGAACATTTTAGAAGCACCAAGTAAATCTTTCAAACACCACATATCCTGTTCTCCCAGACTGCTGTCTGGAAAAAGAACAATTTCAGATCACCATATTTGCTTTTCTCCAATTCGTGCTGTTTGTGCTGTATTCCTACAAAACTCCTGTTGACTCCCCGTTTGCTTTTTATTTGTTGTGGATGACTACAGTGTACTAGGATTTAACTTTTTCTCTGTGCTATTTACTTCCTTAATTATTAGGTGATAGATCTCAAACTAATTTCAAGAAAAGCTAAGTTTCTCTGATGGCTTGACCAAAGGTGGTTGTTAAAGAACAACAGATAGTATTCATGCAAAAGGCATCACTTTTTTCCATGAGGTAGTTCATTAGAACATGTGATGGGGCAAAATCTGTAGTATTGTAAAGGCCGTTATGTGAATGAACAGGCATTCATAACAACATCCAATGGATGCACATCAAAAAAACCAAATTGTTATTGCTAGTTTCTGATGTGCCAAGAGAGTTCCCTGCCCTAGAGGTCTGACAACGCAAACAGAATTTGTGCTGATGGCATAAAAGCATGAAAAGAAATACACAATACCTATGAAGAGCTCTCACAATTTTCAAGCTGATTAACACGTTATCAGCTTTCTATCCTGCACAGTGCTAAAGTTCAGTGAAACAACTAAAAATTTCAGTGCAGGTGTTTTCCTGTAGTAGGCTGTATTTTGCAATTACAAGATCAACATTTTACAGAGTTTTGTTTTTGTCTTTTTTGGGAGGCTGCTATCCTGAAGATGCTGCACCCTTCCAAATCCATTTCATTCAAGCATTCGAGCATTTGGTGCTTCCTCATGGTTTTTGGTTTTATTTGGTTTTTAGGTTGGTTTGATTTTTTTCCCCCCAATGTCTGTTGTCTAGTTTGGGCCCACATTAATTACAAGTTAGAGCAAAAGCTGTAAAAGCTGTACAAAATTTACTTCCTACATAGACTTGTTCCAAAGATTTTACTTCAGAAAGCACTCCTCTTGCTAAGTACATGCAAGAAGATTTGGGTAACACTTTTGCCCTTTCTTGGGATAACTTTAAAGTGAATAAAAAATAATCCTAAAAAGTGTAGATTAAATTCTTAAAGGTTAATTTGAACTTGATGACTGTGGAAAAGCTCTCAGAGTACTACTTTGTGATACTATCCAACTGCTAATGGACCACTTATTATGAAGTGATAGTACGGACAAAGTGAGACTTTAAAGTATGATGAATATTTAGGCTTCTACTGTTATTAGATTATTTTGAAAGTCTGTTTTTAGGAATTTTTACACACTTTTATTTTAGAGGCCACTGTTCTCTTAAAATTTGCAATCAAAGAGTCAACGTCTTCATCATCATTATGCACATCTCTACATTCAGGTGTAGCACAAGAAACCTTCCCTAAACTATGCCTGCTTAACAGAGAAAACAAGAAAGTTTGATAGCACAGAACCACAAACACCAAGAGCCTTAATAGCTCATGCTATTTCTCCACTGGTTTTGCCTGAAGTGGAATAAGAATGTGATATGCCAAAACTGTAAAGGCTGTTCTGCATTAACATACTTGCTATATAACCAATGAAAATCTACCATATAAAATTAATTACCAGGCTCATTCTTAAAGCAAACACAAGTCTGCTGCACACTGTGGCCTTCAAATCAAGTGGGCATCAGATCAGCCTGAAAATAAATTGAAAGTTAAAGTTCAACTTACTGCTGGTCTTTTAGTCTGTCTAGGAGGACTTGACTGGGGAGAGGGCTTTTTAGATTGCTGTGCTTGTGTTTGCTGCTGCTGCTGCTGCTGTTGCTGTGCTGACTGTTGCGACTCTTTTTGCTGCTGAGTCTGTGATTGCTCTGAACTCTGGGACTGCTGGGACTGCTGTACTGTAGGTGCCTGGGGTGTAGATTGAAGAGATGGTGGCTGCTGCAACTGGTGAGGAGTATGATGAGGCATTTGCTGTTTTCCTTGTGAGTACAGATCCAGGATCTGATGACAGATATCTTAATAATAATGAAAAAAGAAATCCAAAGTATTATACCATTTTCATGTACAAGTGTACATTTAACACACAATTATCAACTCTGGAAAAATTCATTGCAAATCTGTGTTACAATGAACACAGATTTGACTTTTCTTAAACAGACTAATTTTCAATTTATACTTGCATTTCTGAGTTTCTTCTGCCTATGCTGAACAATATGTAGATGTATGTGCACACCTTTCAGAAAAACACAGTGTCTTGGTATTAATACATTGTATATCATTATTGTGTGCCTGGAGAGCCAGGTAACCATGTTAACAATATTGCAATACAGCAAGAAAGGGAGTGAAAAATGATTATATGCTAAAAGATACACATCTAGTTAGGCCAGTCAAAAAAGTTTCAGGAAGCTAAGTAAAGGACCAAATGTCTTCTTCCAACACGTTAGGAGCTAAAGGTCTGCAAGAAAACATGTAGATCCAACTGATAACCAGGTGTAATAACAGCACTTAAGAAAAGAAAACCTTCCTAAAAAAAGCCAAATGAGCTCTTTCCATAAGCATTCACTATTGCTATAGCAGAAATTGCAGAAATTCTCATTCTACAACCCTCTTTGACATGGATTCAGAGGAGGATCTATCTGAAAGTGAAGGAACTTTGAAAAAAAGCTGCAATAAAGCCAAGGCAAGTAACCATTTAAGAAATCAGAACTGTAAGGTATTCACCTAAGTTCTAAGAGCAACAAAGGCTAAAGCACCTGAACAGCAACACATAGTGTTCTAATTTCCTAGAATGCAATGCCAGATTGTGACAACCATAAATTTTAGAGAATATTTCTAAAGCAATTCACGGTACTAAAGCATGCTTAGCCTGACACTTCTAAGTCAATAAAAATTTTAATGAAGACAAACGAGTGGCCACATGACCACAATTTCCTAAACAGAGTCAAGAAAGGTCTTGCTTTATTTTATGAACTTCCTGGGGTTCTCTCCCTCAAGAGGACAAGTTTAAGAGAGTTGTATTGATAAAAAAGATCCATAACTCATCCTCTATCTGAATTCATCCCCCATAATGAATTCACGAAAAAACCCCTAACCTAGCATAATTCAGTCAGAGGTCAATTATCAATGAGAAAACCACTGGAAACCAGGCTCCATTAGTTCCAGTGTTTGTAGAGCCACATTTAAAATGGGGAGAAGGGAATCATTAAAAAATTGAAAACATACCATGACGATTTATAAACTAACCAAGCTGTAAAGCAAATATTAACCAGAAGACTAATCATGATGAGTAAGTATGCTTCTAGATTAAGCCAGTCTAGTAAGTTCAATTTAAAACCTGGTTAAGGTATAGCACATACTACCCGAGTTACACACTCGACACATAATTATTTAGACTAAAACCCAGATAAAAAGTAAATTGCATTTATTTATGACCTAGGTCACACAGTTAAAAGAAATACTCCTCTGTTTGTGGTAAACGGTTTTCATACCTTCCAAAACATCAACAGGAACATCTTGGACAAACTGCTCCCACCATCGTCTGTACATTGGTTTTGATGTCCATTCTTGTATTTCAAACTTACACAAACGTCCTGCTAAGTACATAACTGCAACAGCTATGATCTCAGGCTCCCACTGCAGGGACAGGGTGGTGCAGAGACTAGAATATAAAATAAACCAAAACAAAACACAACCCTGAAGATTACCCAAATGTCAAAGTACAACACTTTAATGTACAACAGCTATAACTGACAGTGTATAAAATCCCCACCACACTTTTAACGTCGTGGGCATTGAGAGCCTTATTAAACAGAAGAGTTTACAAAACTAAACTGTTTCTGTGCTACCACTATCATGAAACAAGGTAATTTTACACAAATAATAGAGAGGGAATCAGTCTACAGAAGCAATACAACACACAAGAACATCAAGTTTGGGGTTTAAAACCACAAAACATAACACTATATGGAAAAAGAGGGAAAAGACAGCATTATATTTCAAGTATGGGCAGCTACAGTCTCACCTGTAGTGTTCATTAAATATAGTGTTCATGTTCATTGCTACACAACTGTGTGCTGTCACTGCATTGCACTGGTAAAGGAATGCTACCCACACTGGATTTTAGTTTCCAAATGTTTGTCAATAAAATGTAAACAAGTACTAAAAAAAACCCCCAAACCCACAGAACAGCCAACATGAACTTGTAAAGCAACTTGTAAGGTCAATGTGAGTTCTAGACCAAGCTGTAAAGATTATCTCTTGAATAGCTTTTGTTAAAGCTAATGATAAAATAACTCATATTATTAGTATTATTCATATTAACTCATAAGTTTCTGTCATAATCAAAGTTACTATTTCCTGGTACCAATTTTAAATTTTGAAATACTTTTTCTCTCTTTTCCCTTTTTTCTTTTTTCTCTGTAGATTCTGTAACATATGGTCTACTTATGAATTTTAGATCCAGCTAGCCAGCTGAGTTTTTGTGAATTCACTGAGGCTGTGCTAAGAACACAATCCCCTATTCTAAAGGTCTGTAGTGCAAAGTACAGAATTATTGTCCCAGGATCCTAGAAAACAAGTAAACTTCTAACAAGGTGCTTATTAAGTAAGCACAGCACAGCCTCTTCAGAACGGAGGTAAGTATTAGGCATTATTTGGAATGATCCCTCCAACTCCATACAAGTGTTTTTCTGAAGTGCATTTTCTTTAATTATTCAGTTTTAAAAATTATTAAACACTATCTAATTCCAAGTACAATAGTGCCAAAATTTTGATGGATACACTACAGCAGTTTTCCCTGACAAACTTAGCAGTGACAGTCATGCCATAATTTTGTTCCACCTGTAAGATCATCACCTGCAAGACTGACAGCAGCTGAAGTAAACATCTCTTGAGATACACATTAATTTTCCTCAAATTAATTTGGACAGTTCAGGTGATATTTACAGAATGTGAACCTATACAAGGCAAATTCAAATCAGGCACATGAATAGAAATACACCTCTTTTTTATGATGTTCTACTGCTGTAGCCATGACTGAAAGCCATGTATTTACCATTTCTGAGCAGTCAGGCCACTTTACACATTTTCTTAAGAGTTTGCTATGGAAATGAAAAATTACATTTAAGCATCCTCAGTGAATTAACTTGCCCAGTTCTGTGGAATCCTCCTTAACAAGACTAAAGTGTGTCGAGTTGTTTTGGTTGGGTTTTTTTTAATAGGACACTACACATGAGAAGTGCTTCTATACACACTCCTGCTAATTGATATAGTCCTTGTATTACAAATTCATTATTCAAGAAATTGTAAATTAGTACTAAGAACCGTATTCCTTATTGAATTTAATGGCTACCTCACTATTACCAAAATACCACATTAAAAATACATTGATCAACATGATGGAATTGAGAAATGACTTCTTTTTCTCAGAATGTGCTACATATCACAGACTGGGCAAGACGCCAGCTTCTATCCTGGAGATCTACAATTTGCTTTGGCCCTTTCAAACTTAACTTTTTTTTTTTTTTTAATGCAGCATTAAATCACTACCACAAAATTGCAAAGTTCTTAATAGTCTACTTCTGTACTCATTCTGAATTCTGTGGTCAATGGAACTATCATGGTAACGATGGAAAGAAAAAATGATGAACACGACAAGGAAAACATGTGACAAGCAGAAAACAAATAAGAAACTTTTGTCAAAGAAATATCTAATCTCACAACAAAGTTAGCAACAGTAACTATTTCACTTTCAAAAAGCTTCCTAGACTACCTTACCTGTCATTGACAAATGTCCATGCCATTTGAACCAGTTTTTGAATTTTATTTTTGTCTCCTGAAAAACAAGCAGATAAAAATTAAGAAATAAAATCAGGAGGGACAAATAGTTTGAAATAGAATATTCTTGTACTGTTAATGTATACTAAGTTCTGAAAATTAATAACAGGCATTACTTGCCCAGCTTGCAATATTTTACCTTTGAGTTGTTTGGCATACTTGAGAAGAAATTGGTATGGATGTTCCACTTGCAAATCAAACTTTATTGTTTGTAGTAAGATTCTTTCAAGCACCATCACTTCTTCCTAGAGAATGTTACAAGGTAACCACAGTGTTATTCCATCTTTTACCCAGAGATATTTTACACTAGTGTAGAGCATGACTACACAGCACCTCCAGACAATGATGTTTGTCTGCTTTTGCTTGATTAGGGTTTGTCTCCAAGGAGAACAGAAATCTCTCCAACTTAAAATATTATTTTAAACCAAGATACCTTTTCTTCACATTTATTTGAGGGAGGACAGGGGATGTGGGGCTTAAAATTCCTTTTTTTCCACAGCAGAATCAACTGAATCAGACACAGTACGGAAGTGCCGAATACACAAAATCACAATACAAATGTAAGCTCTCATCACATTTCTCTCATGAGTTTCAGCAACTTCTGTTATTTATAACAAGGAAATTTTGAGAGAAGCATAGTTTTGCTAAGTCAATACCCTATACAGGAAACTTCTCAATACTTCTGAGATCTAGTTCTCTTAAGATTTGCTATTAATTGCTTCCTAAAATCACATTAAGATTGTTAAATATGAGTTATGTCTTGATGACATTTTTTGCTCTGACCCACATTACTCAAATTTCCTTTGATTTGCAAAATAACACCAGAACTTACATTAAATAAAATGTAAATTTTTTATAAAAATAATTATTCCAGTAAGCTCCCAAAGCTACTTGTATTAGGAAGAATTACTTTCATAGCTACCCATCACTTCACCCAGAAGAGACATAAATGCATGCTGAACATCTAATTTAATTTAAAACAACTGAAAATCAGCCAGTGCTCTAAAGAACATATGCCACTTTGCTGGACTACAACAGGATGAAATAATTTCAACATGAATATTTTTACCTTTGGGTCATCTCCAAACTGCCCAAACTGTACATCATTTAGCAAGCTTCGAGCTGTTTTAATTATATCTTTACATTTCTTAGGTGTTTCTTCAACCTTTCCCGCTAGGAACAGACAGCAGGCTCCTGTCACCTAAAAAACCAAAGTGCTTTCAAAAAGTTGTCTACATGTAGATATGCAATATAGTATAGCATTGTAAAAGCACTGTAAGTTTCCATTAACAGCTCAGCAGAAGTCTCCCAGGAAAGACTTAATGTGCATATTAATTTCCAATTTTAATAAAGTGGTAATTTAAACTTCTACTTTCTCAAAGGAAAGATACAGATTTTGGAGGACTATCCATTTTATAAAATTTCATTTCAAGGTCAGAAAACCAAAGCACAATTTGTCCTGGTTCAGCATTGTCTGTCAAGTAGTTTTAAGATGGTATTACACTTCTTTTTTTCCTTTCAGTCAACACAGAAGTGCCAGCACTATAGCTGTTACTATTCTCAAAGAACATTCTCAGTAAGACATAACTGCAATGTCAATATTCTTCTAAGTGTAAACAGAAATGTGTAAACAAGCAAGAACAGTGTATTTTAAGCTGTAATGATTAAAAGACAAAATGTTTATTTCCCATCATTCAGAAGGGTGGACAGCAGTAGTACCCAAGTGATTAATCAGTATTTCAAGTAGTCCATTCCTAGTGCAATCACTGAATTAAGTCATCAATATTCTAAATACTTACATATCTTGGAAACTGTTTGAAGGAATGAAACATATAAAACCGATGGAAATAAATTATTCCAGTTGCTAGAGTATCATAATGTCTGTGGTGCAGGATAAGGACTTTCAAACAGGACATAAAAAAAATTTAAAACCAAACATACATGAAGGATTCTGCTTTATCAAGTACCTCAAGTAATTGGCTGTTCAGTGACCAGTCAGAAAACGCTGCAAGTAAAACAGGAGCTTTAGGAAAAAAAAAGCCACAAACCTCTCTAAAGCTGTGTAAATACTGATTCAGCCTAGATGCAGTAGATACCTAAAGCATTTACTGGAGGTGTGCAAAGTCCCACAGAAGGATCCACACAAGGTCATCCTTGTGTTACGCTGTACCTGCTCTAGAGAAGGTCAAAACCAGCAGTAGGTACATGAAGGAACTGAACAATTATCACTTCACATTAAAGTGTTGGTGTGGAGGAAAGTACTAACTATTCACAACTACAGATGCAAATAAAACCTTCTCTTAAAGAAGAGTAAAATTTAATTTTCACCACGTTTTATTAAACAAAGAACTAAGGAGATTAAAAGAAGCATAGAAAAATAGGAAGCAGAAAATTTAAGTGGCTGTCTATGAGAGAGTGGGACAGTTGGGAGGACTTACTAACATGTACAAAGTTGTAAATCTCAAATCAACCGAACAAAAAACCAGCCACCATAAACCAAGACTGAGGAGGCAGAGGTTGGAAGTCTCAGATGCACAGTCCATAGAAAAATGAGTGCAAAATTCAAAATTTGAGAAGTTACACAGATTAATATACTAAGACATTGAGTTTCATAACTGACAAAAGTTATCCTTAATTGGCAAGTCTGTATCATCTTACTTCTCTGTTGCCAAAATGGTTCAGTTGCAACCTTGTTTATCCAAGGAACGGATAAAAATTGTGCAGGAAAACATTCAATCAAAAGGCAAGTAAACGCAAAAATATTTTTTATAAATGATTCAAAAATGGTCGAACAGCTAACTGAGCACGTGACACTTCTTGTACGTTTTATTCTGAAAACCCACCATTCATACAAACATTTCACACCAACTTGAGTTTAAAGGATACAGCCCTAAACGTGTTCCCACATCGAATATGAATCTGGCCCCCTCTCTGCGGTATCGAGCCTCAGTAGCTGGATCAAGCCCTTCTAGCTGGGATGGAGTATGTGCCAAATCTTTCTTATCCCAGTACCAACATGGCTTTGTATGGTCCAGGTTTGCCAAGTTTACAGAAGGGCTGGAATTTTCTTTATTCTCCTTCATTTATTAAAACAGAATTGTCCTTGCTTTTTAAGTTTTCAAAAAGGGTATCTCCAGAGAGTCGCTTCAGGACCTTTAAGAAAAGACAAAAGGATTTCGTTAAAAATGGAGAGGACTTCCCCCCACCCCTTACTGAAAGAAGAGTGAAGAGGAGTAGCGTTTAATCTTGCCCATTGGAAAGGACTTTTTTTGTGCTCAAAGACAAGTAATAAATAACCTTGCCCTTATCCTCGCCATATACTGCAAACACAATCAAAGAAACAGCCATAGGTTATCCTTGCTATTCTCTATTTAGTAAAGAAACTTCATGAATGCATAATAAACAATATCTGCTACTTCTTAGTAGAATAATTTCCACCTACTTTGTCCATAAGAATAGGGAAAAAACAATTCAGTGATGGCAGCAGCAAGATTTGAAAATCTGGGGGGGATCTACTCACTATTGGTAACCCGAAACCAATTGGTGAGGTGAGTCTGAAGGTCCGTTTAAATACCTGCCTGCTCTCACGGATATCCCTGGTGCTAAGAGGAGCAACTGCTGAGCAGAAAGCTTTGGAAAGTGATCTGCACTTGTGTTTACTTGAAGGAAAAAAAGTAACAAAACCAGTGTTCCTTCAGATACCAAAATCAAGACAACTGGTGTAAGTTTTCAGGGTAAGGAGGCATCTAAAATCAGCCTCAAAACAAGGCAGTTGATTACACTCCCAGACTGTGCCAGCCGGCACTTTGTGTACAAACACTCGGATCACAAAGCTCTGCAGCAGCTTTCTGGTGTCTGAATTATGACCGATGTTCAATCACGCCTCAATTTAAAGACAGAATGAAGACTTGCTGTCTATATTTCTTTCAGGCACAAAACCACTCTCACTGCAATTCCACAAACTACAGATACTATGCATTTTACTGCAGTCACCTGCAAGGGTTTGCATAACAAATAGTGATTAACACATGATGCAATATATTCGTTCTGTGCTGAACAGCCACAGAAAAAAAAAAACAAACGTGAAACTCTTATAATCAAGCTGTTGCTTTTCCAGACGTTTCTCTTCCGAAAACGGAAGAGAGATCACGTGAACGGCCAAAAAAACCTCCGATGCCGACAGTCAGCACCTCGCTCAACTCCAAAAACTTTCTCTTTTCCAGAATAAAGGAACCTGTCTTTGCCCCACGATGGCTTCGGAAGGACCTTCACAACGCGTGTTGTCGGTCACAGACAGACGAAAACTGCCACCAAAAAAAAAAGGAAATGGCTACTAAAAACTTTTTCCAGAGCCAACAAAAGCGCGCCGTGCCACGAGCGCACATACTCATCCTATTTACTAGAAAAAGCGCTATTTTTTACTACTGCTAGGGTTCTTCTTCTTTACGACTTATTTCACTTCCTAACATCTAAACAGCTTAAAAAACAATTAACATCGAAAGCGCCCGACGCGACATGATCCGCTTCTATAAGCGCCGAAAGCATTTCCGATCACAGAACTGGGAATGAATGAAAACCATCACCCCGCAAACATCCCAAACGAACCATCTCCAAGGTCCCAACCCAGCCCGCACCGCCCGGGAAGAACAACGAAAGCTTTTCCTTGTCTCTTTACGCGCCCCATTAATCCGGAGGGGAGCTCTGGAGCTCGATCGCGGCTTTTTTTCCACCTTACCTGGGACGACCCCGCCGACCGCGAGCACGGCTC
>NW_021940750.1:30769045-30908947 GCF_001715985.3 Manacus vitellinus | reverse complement strand
TTTTTTTATTTTATTTTTTTTTTCTTTTTTTTGGTGGGTGTTGAGCCACGTTTTTTTGGAATGAACTCCTACTTCTCTACTCCAGTCCGCAGCTTTCCCGGAGAGGCCCCTTCGCCGTGCTTGCAGCGCTGGGGTCTGACTCACTGTGTGGCTCCTCTGGCTGGAGAGGAGTGCTCTGGTTCCTTTCCTTTCTCGCCCCGTCTGCAGCCTGCTTTAGTAATGGGGTTAAGCCTTTGGAGGAAAAAAGGTGGGGTTTAAAATTACAGTAAACCATCTAAACTGTTCATCCTTCAGGGGCGTTACTCCTAAAGCAGTCTTGGTGTTCTAGGCTTCCCCTGTTGCCACAAGAGCTGCTGAGATGGCCCATCTGAGGAACCCTCCTTCCTCTTCCTTCTTACGCAGCAGCACTTGGTTAGAGTTGCTTAAGCCGAGGCTTTGCCTTGCCTTTAGTTCTTAGCAACTTCCTAAATTTTGAATTTGTTGTGTGATTTTTTTTTACCATAAGGGGATGTTCAGCCATCAGGATAAGCTCTGTTCTTCCTTTTGGAAGTTGTCTCTCACAGCGTAGTTGAAGGCTGCTCTTCCCCCAAGCGTGGTGTCTGCTCTTCTGGGTGGACTTGTCCGTAGGACCTAAGCTTGCTCATGAGATCAAGTAGAAGGCGAATTGTCTTTGACCCTTCTAAGAGCATGTAATGTAAGCAAGCACCTGTCTCTTCGATTGGCAGCTTTGTTCTGTGACAATTGCTACAAATGTTAGCTCAATGTCTCACAAGTGTTTTTTGCTCTCAGTTGTTGTGAGCTCATAACTCACAACAGTGAAATATAAGTATTTTGTAGGTGAGTAAACAGCTGTGGCATTCTGTGTGTCCGCTATCAGGTTCCTGGTATAAAATAGTAAGCCAGCGTGCAAGTTGTTAGAGGGAAAGGCGTGATGAGCTTGAAGGCGGGGGTGTTTCCTGATATGTTTGCTCAATTAAGTAATTTAATAGGGTAGAGATTCAAGCGTGCCAGCTTGTGCTTTAATAAAGTTTACGGTTATGTTTAGCAGGCTGGATTGAAGTATATATTGAAGCACAGTTGAAAATATATTCTTGACATGGTGTGCCAAGAAAGAGATTTAGGGTTTTGGAGGAAGAAATGCCACAAACCCTGGAATCATTCATAATCTGGATGTCACTGTTCCTAGAGGTGGCCTGGTCTCTGGTTGAAGTCAGATGTGCCTTGAAATAGATTTCCGATTTCGGTATGGTACATAAAAGTAAACCATGTAACGCCTCTCTGCATGCAGAAATGTACATCTGGATGATATTTTTATTGTAATAAATATAATCTATTTAGACATGTCTACTGTATCTGTAATACATCATAGTTGTGCTGATCATGTAGCTCAACTGATGAACTGGGTGGTTTCAGCGTTCTAGGGGTTGCTCTTTGAAAAAGAAAGAGGCACTTTAAGGGTACTGGAGATCTTGGGTGATCTGTATCTTTTCAGACTGTCAGTGCTTTTTAAAGGAGACCTCACAATGCCTGTGGCTTAAGCACTGAGAGCTTTTGGAGGCCTGGGGGATTCTGTTAAGTCTGACCATGTTGGTGGCTGAAGTCAGTGTGTGTTTGCTTCCTTCTCAATGAGGAGTTATATTTTATACAGTGAGGTTAATATTTCCTAAATTAATAACATATTTAGAAACATGTAAATAAAAACACTACAGGAAGGGTTTTAATTCTGCTCAAAAGGAATTAAGAGAAAAAAAGTTTATGGGAGTCTTCCAGAGGAACAAAACTCAAGCAAAGAAATGAAATTACAAAAGTGGTTTGGCAAAGTGGTAGAGTTTAACAGCTTCTTTTGTGCAAAGAGTAAATATTTTTTCTTTCCTGGTCAAATAGCTGTCTGAGGAGCTGGCTCAAGGGAGAGACAGGGGAGTTATTAATCTTTAAGAAAGAGTTTGTTTCCTGTGGAGCAGTTAGTAAACTATCTTCCCTTAGAAGATGAATGAGGTGTTTATAGTAAGAAGCACCCTTTGTGCCTAAAGAGAGCTTTCATGGAAGGTGAAGGGACGTAGGGACAATCCTGTAGTAAATAATATAATAGTTCAGAATTAGCAAGCTGATAAAAGTGATTTAAGAAATACATTTCTTTGAGCTGTTCTCTTGGATGTGGCCATTTTTCTTTGTCTTTCAGCATTTTGTGTTACCTTCAAATTAATAATTTCTTACCAGAAGTTTATATTTAATTCATGAGGCAGTCTTGTATTTAGTATCTAGCTAGATTCAAATGGGGGGGGGAAATAATGTCAAAATGACACTACTTAATTTTTTTGGCATATTAGGAGCATCCCAAATAAGAATATTGTCAAGACATTTTTTTTTTTTTATCATTCTAATTATAAGAGTAGGTCTTCTGGAATTTGATTCCCAGCAATTAGCTATATTTTTTGGAGTTGGTGCTTTTTTTAAGTGCACAAAATAAACATTTAGCTAATTTTAATAACTTCTTTTGATATTATTTTGTAGGTTTGGCTTCGTCTCAGTAACACAGCAATATTTATCTACCATCATTCTTTCCTTAACCTGAAATGAAAATGAGATGAGCAAAGTTTGTTCTTTGCAGGAGAGATGTATGCAGTGTATACAGCAGTGGTTCAGTCTTTCCTCTTTTCCATATGTTTTAGGCTTGTGCTCATGTTGGCAAACCTGTGGTGATACAGCTTGTTATAGCAAATGGGATTATTAGTTTGACTCTGGCCATCCTTTGCCAGCTAACTTAGAGACACTTCAGTTTTCTGTGTTTGGTTTTATATGTCTAATAATGTTTTAACCTAGACTACTAGGTGTGAAATGTAAGAAAGGATCTCTCAAATTTGAAAGTACAGCAGGAGTTCATTGCTCCATAAAAATGCCCTGCTAGTGTTTTCTGGCCTTAGTCTTGTGTATTTGGAGGTAGACTTTGAAGAGACTTGTTTGTAGTAATTAAGAGGCAAGTTCATGCCCAAGTGTGTTTTAACACTGCTTTGCATTTTTGCTCTTGCCCTTCCTCTGCTGTAACCTTCTCTGCTCCCTTTTTCTTTTTTAGCTGCTCTGCCCTACATTGGCTCTTGCTTGCATCTCTTCTACCAAAGGACTTATTCCAGTTGCTCCATCTACCCCTGTCTGTCCTTTACCACTTCCCATACTGTTCAGCAAGTCTGCTAGTGCTTTTTCTTTCTTTGAAATAGGGAAGAATTAGGGCTGTAGTCTTGCATTTCAATTCTACTGCTCTGGCCTGGTAACAGATCCCAGACTTGTCAATTCAGGGAGAATTCCACCTGTATTTCTAGTCTGGGCTGAAGCATGCAGAGATGGGAATGACTGCTTGAGATCAGTTTTATCTCCAGTGAGTACATGCAAACAGGTGTTTACATGCCCTGAAATTGGCCAGATGTAGGTAAAACACAAGGCAGAAATAAAGGAAAAGGCATGTTTCTGAGAATGTAGCTGCTAATGTCCTATTAAATATCAAAATACAGTATAACCTCTAATTTGAGAGAAGGATTTTTACTTTTCAAGAGGATTTGTTGAGCCTGATGCTAAAGGCTGCTATATATTGGGGGATGATAGAAAAGTATCTACTTCCTGGCTTATTTTATTCTTGGATGTATTCCCAATATCTCTGATTGAATTGGCTGACCTGTTCTGGAAGTGCCTGAACAGCAGTGCTTGAACACCATGGTTTTCTACCAGTGTTTTAATATAGGCCAAAATTGTTTTTGTAACTGAAGATGGACTGTAAACTCTATCAGTTCTATTTAGTTGCTTTTTAATTGTTTCTGTTAAGAGTGTGATAACCTGTACTGAAAGGAGAGGAGTCCATCTCTGGGGCTCTTGTGTCAGCAGTCTGATTCTAGCTTTTTGCATGCAGATCAGTTTGTAGGTTGTGCTTTCTAAATGCTTGTATATATTTTAGAACATCAAAAATAGTGATGGAATTATTTCAGTAAAACTAAGTCTCTTACATTGCAAATGCTGCCTGTATTTCTTAGTTAATAAATGTAGCAGAATCTTGCTTTGCCTTTAATGCTTTATGGCACCACTGCCCAAAGTTTTCATGTAGTGTTTTAGTAGAGTAGGAAGAGGATGTGATGTGTGGGTTTTTACTTCCATGGAACCTGTCTTTCTCAGTGTGCCCATTCTGATGGTAAGTTCAGGGAATATGAGTTACTTTGTGGGGAGGGGTTGGTGCCAACCAAGCATGAGGTTGTTTCCTGCCTGCGCCAGGTCCTCTGGGAGTTCGATTAATTGTCTTTATGGCCACTCTTGGAGGTACTTAGTTATCTTTACCTGATGACAGAGTTTATAGATGTAGCCACATAATAACTTCAGGAACTGAGAGAAGAAGCTTTTGCATTTAAAAACTTTTGCATTAAAACATTTCTGACAAGGACTTCTGAAAGATCTGGTTTTACAGGTTTGCCTCTAGGTAATTCAAGTAAACAGTGTCTTAGTGTCTGCAATTATATAATTTGTGAATCTGTGTGTATACTTTGTCCCCCTGTTCAGGTCATCTGTGAGGGTGATAATCAGTGTTAGTCCCAGTATTAATGCCTGTGTGACTGGCCTCTGGCTGAACTTTGTGCCATTCACCACAACCTCTTGAACCCAGCAGTGCTGGCAGTTTTCAGTCCACCTCACTGTTCACTTATTCAGTTGGTAATTCATCAGATTGTCTATGAGTATGTGATGGTAGATGTTGTCAAAGGCCTTACTAGTGTGGAGGTGAACAGCATCCACTGCTCTCCCATCAAGGTTACAGTGTTGGTCAGGCACCACTTCCCCTTCATAAATCCATGCTGACTATTCCCAGTCACCCTGCCCTTCATTTGTACGGGAATGGCTTCAAAGTTTACTTGCTTTGACAGCTTCCTTCCACTCAGCACTGATGAGGCCACATCTGGAGTGCAGTGTCCAGTTCTGAGCCTCCCAGTGTGAGAGAGGTGGAGTTACTGAAGAGGCTCCTGTAGAGGACCACCAAAATGGTTAAGGGACTTTCCTCATATGAAGAAAGGCTGAGGGAGCTGAGACTGTTCAACCGAGAATAAAGAAGCTCAGCAGGGTCTTCTCAGTGTGTATAAATACCCGATAAGGAGACTGCAGGGAAGGCAGAACCAGGCTTTTCTCAGGGCTGCCCAGTGACAAGAGGTGACTGAAAGAGAGGATGTTCCCTCTGACCATCAGAAAACACATTTTTAGTTAAACCCTGGCTAGTGACCGAGTCTCCATGGTTTGAACAAGTCAGTCTCCAGTGGTCCTTTTCAGTGTGAGGGTTTTCTTTTAAAGTTTGTTTAAATGTTTATTTTCCCAACCCTTTTTCACTGAGGATAAGTCTTCATTACACCAGGTCTCAGGGCCTGGGGTTCCTGAAGGCAGGTCTTATTATTAAAGAAAACATAGAATACCAAAGTCCTTTTTCTGTCTCCTTTGTCACCAGGTCCCCTGGCCCCATTCAACAGCAGGTTCACACCTTGCCTAGTCTTTCTTTAGCTCCTGATGCACCTGTAGAAGCCATTCTTACTGTCTTTTTTGTACTTTATGTCCCTTGCCAGATTCAACTCCAAATGGACTTTAGCTTTCCTGTCCCCAACCCTGCATGCTCAGAGTGCCTTGATTTCTCCTGAGTAACCTGGCCCTGCTTCCACCTGTTCTGTTTCTTTGTTTGAGTTTTGTCAGGAGTATCTTGTCCGTTCATGCAGACCTCTGGCCATCTTCACTTAACATCCTGCACATAGGAGCATTCCTGAGATCACTTCCTGAGGAAGTGATCATTTAAATCTTGCCTCTTAAGATGTTAAAAATGGTGGAGTAGTAGCAGAATAGCTTTCTTTCCATCTTTCAGTTTTCAATTATAAACTCTTAGAAGAGGTGAAAGTAGTAAGCCACTAGAGCATATTTTGTGAAACAGATGCCTGAATAAACAAATACCAAGTTATTCTCTTGCATCAAATCTCTGGTTCCAGGAAGCTATATAAGATTTGTTGGAGCATCTGATGTTACTTATTTCCCCCCTAAATACAACAGAATATGATTTATCATTTTGAAAACTATCATCCGAAGATAAAAGTGTTTAGGCATATAGATGATTTTCTTATGTTTTTGATACCTGTATAGACAGCATTTCAGGATTTATGTCAAAATGCTTCTGTTTTACTGCTTTGATAGTCACCACACCTTTTTCTGTTTTTGCTTTTCCAGACATTCACTGGGCTATAATGAATTGTCACCAATATGCTCTTCCATTGACTATTGAGAGTGGGATAGAGGTTGATACTAATATTCATAAAGTTGGTTTTCTTAATTCTTCAAAACTAGTGATAAAATTTTCAGATCTTCCAGTCTTTGCTGGTGCCCTGCAGATATTTGCAGGTTTATTTATTCAGTTTTGCCAATTGGACGCTTGACTTGAAAGCATTTCTTTAATGCATCTGCATAGTTTCTTTCTTGTTGAAATGTTATTAAGAAATAGCTACTGGCCTGTATCTAAAAGCCTGTGACTCATTTGTCCAGATTTTAGGTTTTTACAAAAAACAAAGCTGACTTTTCAAAGCAGGCTCACAACCTTCAGAGTCAATACTCCACTGCCTTGTACAGACCATGGCATCTGGGTGGTCTGTGAGCTTCCAGGTGGCTTGGTTACAGCTGCTAGGATTCAGGAAACTGGTGAATGATTAATTTCAACAGTCTTGTGGCTCTCCATTGATAACCTCTGTAATCCCCCAGCCCTTTTATAACTACTGCTGCTCACTGTGGAGGGTAACACTGCCTGGGTTTGGATATTCCTGCTATGTCTTCATGTTTGGAGACTGTCGTATGTGTATCAGTGATCTTGTAATGGGATAATCTTTTCTTTGGAAGCTGCCTTTTTCCAATGAAGTAGAACTCAGCAGGAAGCTGAGCTGTGTTTGGGTGAATGTCTTTGCTCAAGGAACTTTGCATACTGGAATAGTATTTTTAGACTTGCAGAAAGTAGTAAGAGTTGGCTGGTGAAGAAAGAAATGGTTGGCTACTTTGGATGACCACCTACAACGTTTCATCTTCCCCTTTGCTAAGCAGAGTTGCATTGATAGCATATTAATATGTTAACTCTCCTTAAAATAGAGAAGCATCCATTTCCTCTGGAGTATGCTGCACCTGATTCTGTCAGTCAGGAGCAAGTAAAATGGATGTTGTCAGACCAGTTTGAGAAGCTTTGTGTGCTGATACAGTGAGTACACTGATAAAACTGTAAAACAGTTGCAGAAAATGACTGTTGGATTTTCATGTGGTTGTCAGATTCAGGTTGTATCTGTTCTCTGCCCCTTTTTCCAAAAGTCAGCATTCAAGAAGTTATTTCTCACTTTGTTCTCAGCTGATGCTTTGGAATACTAGTGAGCTCTGTAAGGGCTCATGAAATTACAATTTTTGCATTTGTCAATGCCCTATTAGAAAATAGAGTTCCTGCTTTCAAGACAATGACAGATACTGTTGTAATTTCCTTCTGTCACTGTAGGATGCCTGGCCTGTACAACCTGTTTCTTGTGCTTCTTGAGTCTTTGAATTCATGCCTGAATATGAAAAACTGGCCCATTGCACTTTAAGTTTGGACATTTAGAAGACAAAAATAAAATAGACTAATACGATAACTGCTTGCTCTGTTTTGTAATATCTTGGAGTTGGTCTCTGCAAGTGGTTTGGGTGTATGAGTAGAGTTTCATATAATGATATGAACAGCCAAACCCCTTGCAAACTCTAGTAAATAGTGATTGTAGACTTAAAAATATGGCATATGCAGAGTTTGAAAGTGGGAGGGTAATGCAGTGATGCCACTTCTATTTGTTTCACCAGGGTTTTACTGTTGCACTCCCAAGAAAGCAAAATTCTGTGCAACTTTGAGGAACATTTTACTTTCTGTAAAGATAAAGTTGTATCTTTTCCAGAAAACTCTCAAATGGCAGATCAGGTTAATAACAAAAAGCTGGTTTGAACACATTTCTGCAGACTTCTGTCCTGACAGTATGTGACACATTGGCCTAAGGCACAGGCCATGAACAGTCTAGTTTTGGAAAGTACTGTTGCTCCCAGAGTGCATTTTTCTCTGGTGAATAGAGATTTACCAGTTATCACCTGCAGCAAGATGTCAGGAGCAGCTTCACTGCAATTGTCATGATATTTGTATTCAGTTCTGTCCTTTGTCCTCTTTAAGGAAGAATCACTTGGTCTGAGTGGAAGTCATCTCTATCTACAAATTTGCCAGACTAGTAGATAATGGTTCTATCTGTGGAAGCAGGAAACTCAGCTACAAGAACTGGGAATCGTAATAGCACTAACAACCAGTCTTGTCAGGAGTCATGCTGCTGCTTTTCCCCTTGTTCTTGAGATGATATTTGTTAGGAACAAATTTTCATTTTGGGCTGATGGATATAAATTTCATCTTGCAGGTGTGACTTGTTGGTTAATGCAATGTCCAGTTTGTGGTCCTTTACTGCAGAAGACATGGTGGTGTTCCTGGTGAGGCAGACGGGCTCTGGCTGTGGTAGGAGTCCTTAAGGCTGCTGCTTGAACTTAAGGCTGCTGCTTGGAGGGGTTGAAGGCAAGACAAACTCAGGCTTTGTAGAGGTTCTCAGAGAGACTACAGAAATCATTGCAGCTCCTTATCTGAACATCTTGGAATACTGCTTGTAGGGTCTGGTCAGTTCTACTCTGGGTTTCAGTGCATGCCTAGGGGTCAAAGGGATAGGTTGGTGACAGGGCTAGGGTTTGCATCAAATTAGGGCTGGAAAACATTTTCAGCAGGCATGTTAACAGTGTATTAGTATACTAGAGGCAGTTATCTTGTGAAAACATGCTGGTCAATCTTTCTGCCTTAATGTGAAGAGGAGGGGTTTGTTGAGAAAGTTGTGTGGCCTTCCTAGATGTGTTTTGGAACTAATGTGGGCCCTGTACTTTGTAATGTGTGTAATGTTTCTGCTTTGGTCTATGTTGTCACCTGCAAGCATACAAAAAAGTTCTACCATCATTCTTCTGAACAGTTTACAGTATCTTGTGGTCTACATACACTTCAGTTATTACTTTATCAAAATCTGAAGCCATGTAACACTTACTATTGCTGCATCTTTCTTGTTTCTGAGTCCAATAAATGTCCATTTTGAAAGCTTCCTTATTTCAAACCATTGCAGCGTTTGAGTTAAACGTGGAGGGGACTGTAAGGGCTCAAGTTGCCAACTGAATACCATGAGATATAAAGGGGCTTTAAAGAATATGTTACTTTGCTTTCGAGGCCTAGAATAAAAAGATCAAAAATCTGCTGGTATTTCACCTGAAACTTCTAGGCACACTTTCTAGAATAGCCACCATTTTAACCACTAGCTAGGGAGGGGGCTTAAGGCTAGTGGGTTTGGAAGACTTTCCAACAGTTGCTAAGCCTTCAATTACATCACTTATAAGGCATTCATACCAGAAGCTTCTTAAGTTCTTTTTTTTGCAATGTGCAAAGCACTTAAATGTTGTCAGAAGTTCCTCACCCAACTGTCAAAACAGTATTCTTTTGGGATTTAGAAATGTGGAGTGTGTGTTTTCTAAGGTGTTTTCTAAGGACACTAAAATCACAGTGGCTTGAAGTGTAGTTGTAACTGGGCTTGAGGGCTGTGGTCTCTCTCAGCAAAATAAAGCAGCTCTGTAATAAATTTATTGGTAAAATGTTTCTCTTAAGCTATTAAAGAGCATCCCCAGAGTACTTCTTACCACTTGCATTGCAGTAAATCTGTACACTGCAACAATTTATACATTGGCAACCATTGTATGACCTTGCCATATAACAAAGCACTCAGTTCTCCTCAAACTTCCCATGGGTACACGTGGAATGAATTATAGTAATGCTCATTCATTGTTTCCACGAATGTCCAGTAATACATTTTTATATAAATTTATACAACTAGCTGATGTCACTCTGCACCCAGAGCAGGAAGGCAGGCAGGTGTACCATCTGACTGGGTAATAGTACAGCACACTCCCACAGAGGTGCACTGCCACTCCAAACTTTTTGCCTCCCTGTGACCATGAACTCAGTCCTATTTCAACATGAGCTGTCAGATGTCTTTCAGAACTACACAAGGCACACAATATAATTTAGGAGCAAGCACATTAACTGGTGTAGATATCCCCACATGTCTTTGAAAGGTTAAGAAAAGGTACACAAATATCCACTGGAATTCTCCAAACTTACCTTTTCCTGGTTCACACTCCTTTGTGCTACAGTTCCTGGCTGCATCCTGGAAGCCCTGGGCATTAAATAGGCATTTCTGGACCATGCAGATGTTTTGTTTGTTGTGGTCTGATAGTGATCCTAAGACTGCTGGTCAGGGTGAAGTGCCAGCAGTACCACCTCTGACTACATCTTTAAGGCATTCATCTGCTGCAGAAGCTTGATGGAACAGCTGTGCTTCACTGTTAGCTAGAGAAAAATACAGCAGTTACTTTAAAACTGCTTAGATTCCCTTCCGTAAGAACAGGGTGTTCCAGGAAGCAACACAAAACTGTAGCTGAATTCAGATATCTATAATTTCAAGCACAGTTTAATTGTGCACACTGGGTAGTGTCAGTTCAGTGTCCAAATATAGGTACTTAAGTGGTTTTTTGGTTCCAGCAGTGGTATTGAAACATTCAACCAATTTAAGTTGTTACAAGACATGAATGTATAATGAAAACTCTTTTTAAGAGCAAGAATTGCTTATGTTGCCACGTAGCACAGAACAGGTCTTAAAGCTTGTAGATACTTGTTTTCTGCTGTAGATATCATCTTCCTTTCCTCCTTTTCATGAGTGATTTGCCAGAGGTTTCTTGCCACTTTGTGTACATATTGCGAGGACTTTGCGGGTAGGAAGTTCTTTTAAATGAAAGGGATGTGGTGTATCTGATGTACAGTTACATCTGCATCACCTGGCTGCTTGGAGGACTAACTTCAACATGGGAATTAATTACATTAGAAGGGCCCAGGGACTGTGGCCATCCCTTTTATAGATCTGCTGCCTATGCCGAGACTGGAGATGTGGGTTTTTTAGTATGATGGTCCTACATAATTATCTGATTGGAAAGGAGCAGCCCAGGAGGCAATAGTAAATCGTATTGGAATCGCAGTATGTGTAGAAAACAAGAGGGGAGTCAAAGGTGTTAAGACAAAAACTAAGCAGAACTGATAGTGCATAGCAGTAATCATGGGCCCAATTGCTACTAGGTTGCTTGAGGGCATTCCACTTAGGTGGAATTATTGTTGCAATTAAACAGTAGTCCTTGGCATTAAGTGTCTTCAGCTTTAAATCTCTTCCTTGAAGACAGTCCAGTTAATTGGAAAATATGTTATTGCCTAGTTTTGTATTATTTATGCCATTGACTATAATGCAATTAAAAAAGGACTTAAGAAAACCTATGCAGTGTTACCCAAGATTTTTTTTTCTTTAACTATTCAGGCAGGCTCTGTTTCTTCTGCTCTAGCTGTTATATGAAGCAGGTACAATAAGTATACAGTGATATGTATCAATATGCATCAATCTTTTCTGTGCATCGTACAGAATTTAGTAATAATAAAAAAATCTGATGCTACAAACACATACCTTTTTTCTTTTTTTTCCCCCCCAATTAACACAAATAGAGGAGTGGGTCAACTTTTTGTTAGAAGTTCTTTCACCTCTTTTTTGGTGGTTAAAATTGCTATGATTCTTAGTGACCGAGACACAGTTGCAGTGAGCCATGCATCATGTACATTTTGAGTTCAAATCAATTCCCATGGAAATATGTACTTGGACACTATCATCCTAAAGTTCATAATTGCATGCAAGGCCTTGTCAAAGTTTTGAAGTATGTGAGCTGTCTTGAATGGGGACAGAACTTCCGCTCTCAGTTGTTCACTCCGGGCAGTGTAATGAGCGCTACAGTGTTTTGTTGCACCTCTGTTAACACAGTATTGCTGAACTTTAACTCCTGCCTTCATAGTCATCAGCAGTGACTAATTTTCTTAGTGTTGTTGCTTAGCCTGACTCCGAGCAAAATACAGGAAATGGTGATAGAAGGTCTCAGTTCTTGATCTCATAAGTCATCGTTGATACTTTGGTTTACATGAAGACACTGCTTGCATGGGTCAAGGAGTCACTGAAATAATGTGCTAAAGTGATTTTGAACCTCATTGGTGCATTGCAGTGGGAAACAAACCAGCTTGCATTAAGACATCACAGGAGCTATTTTGGAAATTTGTGGAATATTTAGATCTTTACAAATCAGTTTAAGTACAGCAAAGGTAGTGTCTAGTTACTAGTTCATGTCTTAGCATATGAATATTTTTAACTAAGCATTTTGTAGTATGTATGTGTACAGGATAACAGGCAAAACCAAAGTAACTTTCTAACTGTAAATCTTGTGTAGCTGTGACATACTGGCTAATAAAGATTTTGAGCCGTATTAACATTTCCATATTTATAGTTTCACCTTTTGTGAATTTTTCTTACGTGAGCATTGGGAGGGTAGATCTTGACAACACCTAATCTTGCATGTTTTGTAGACCAAAATTTTGTCCAAGTTTCTTGTATATGTTGAGCGTGTTTCTTCTGGAATTACAGCTCTTCCAGGATAAAACATGTAACTAGTGTTCTCACAAACATTAAGAATGTATTTTACATCTGGGTGTATTGAAACACAAGTCAATCATGTGACTGTCTTATGCCTTAGAAAACAGCCCAGCTGTAGAATTAAGTAAAAAGATGATCTTATTGAAAAACAGATGGCTTGCAAGAACTGGATTTTTCTGAATAAGTACAAGGGCAAAAGTGTAATCTGACAATGTTATTTTTATTTACTTAGTTGATGGTAACTGTTTTTAAAGCAGTAACAGATGCATACACTGTAACTGTATAACCCATCCCATAGGAGAAGAAACAAAGCATTCATTTGGAAGCATTAAGAATATAGGCATATATTTCTAACGATTTTTTTTTTACCAGTACATTCTTTTCATTAGTGAAAACTAGAGAGACATTTTCAGTATCAGTCTTTTTTTTTTTTTTCCCCTTTGGTTGTTTACTCATTCAATGTTTAAGAATTTATTCATAACCAGTTGCATTTATTTAGATGATTGTACTTTTCATATGGCACTGTGTCTACTTTAAAGAACAGCAAAGCTTTCAACAACTGGCTTGGTAGATTCCTTGAAGAAAATAGATGTTTAGGAGAAGCAAGTAGCCCAGAGACTGTAGACAGGTAAAGGGTACCTACCTCCTGAAGGCCATAAAATCCATCTGCTAACTGATTGTGAAAGAAGAGAAAAGGTGTGGGAAGTAAATACTAGAATCAAAAAACTTGAGGCTTATGGAAAGCTTATCTCAGGAATACTGTTCTTGTTAAGAAGGGAAGGTGACAACCTATTTCATTTGCTTTACCTGAGAGAGGAAATGTACAGGTTTTTGAAATGAAAATAAAAGTGAGTTTGTGTATGAAGTAGGAGAAGCTGACCTGGGTAACTTCACAGGCCTCATGAGTAGGAGAAGCTTACTACATTGCAGCTTGGGCCACAAGAAACAGGGTGAATATACTGGAGAAAAATCCCTCTGTCATGCTTTTCCTGTAGGTCTCTAGCTGTTTTTGATTGCTGTCACTGTTACTTTTCCTCTGGTAAAAGACAGGGTGAGGGGAGAAGAGAAATAAAGAAGGCTAAGATAAGGATGAAAACTGTAGACTTTAAAAAGAAACAGAGCAGAGCAAGTTCTGATCTCACTATTCCTCTGGGAGATGGTTGGTGTTGCTCAGTACAATTTGTCAGAGATGGGAAGATATGAGGGAATATTTTATTTTTTTTTAATTGAGAAACTGGGGAGAAAGACCTGTGACTTTAGGGGATCTCGAATCCAGGGAACAGACATTAGAAAAGGAGGGAGGAATGGTAATCAGAACCTTGTAAGATGGAACTGGAAAAAAATGACACTGTGTAACCAATATATTCGTGTTCCAGGATCTCCTTCTTCTGCAGAACGTGTATCTGGAGATGTGGGCTGCTGCTGGAGATGGTTTTCTTTACTTGATGTTCAAATGGAAAACCTAAGTGTGCTGATCCTTATATTTTATATAGAAAAAAGTGTACAGATTGTTAACTAGCAAGAATGGACTGCATGTGAGGGGTCCAAGTTGTTTTGGGAGAGCAGAAAAAACATAGGGCAAACTGTATCAGTTGTGCTGTGCATTAGACTGATTCTGAACAGTATCTTGCCACAAGGAGCAAGTATATCAAAGCTAGCTCTTAGGGAAGGAAATAGTGTGGGTTATGGCTAAGGGAGTTCTTGGGAAACATAAATTTACATTGTATTTTAAGTGGAATGCAGTCATAAGTGGAAACAATATGGGCTTTTCTATCATTAATCTTATTAGTGCTTTCTGTAGGTCATTTTTGTCAGCATTGTCATCGGTGTTATGGCAATACTTCAGATCCTGTTTAAAAAAAAAAGGCTTCCTTGTTATAACCCCTCTATAATCACAGGAGGTCCCACTTCCAAAAGAACTTGCAGCTTAAATAGAAGAACAGAAACATAGTGGAGGAAGAAAATACACAAACACGGTGAACTAAAATGACATTTGTATTTAGTGCAGCTTTTGGGGCAAGTTTATAGAGGAAATGGAAGAAAAAGGAAAGGGCAGTGGTAGAAGAGGAGAATTAATAGCAAGAAGAGAAGGGGTGGAGTACAGCAAAGGTGAGAGAGGTGGAGGGAAAGGGATTGAATCAGTAACTAATTAGTCATTTATTTAGTGGGAACATTTAGATTAATACCTTAGGAGTGATGAGAATGTTAATGTGGTTTCCAAGTGACATAATGTAGGTGGTTTTCACAAGAAAACATAGCATTCATTGTAACTGTATAAGCTGAGTTTTTCTTAAAGATCACAGATCTCTTCCTCCACCCACACTGTTCTTACACTTCTTGATTTCATGCTTTCTATTTGCTATAGAATGTATTTATCTTTTTAGCCACAGTCATAAGATTCAAGTTTAGAGAAAAAAAACCTTGATCAGTGGAAGCAAAAGATCACATTCTGTGTAAAACTGGTCATATCAAGTGTAAAATTGTGTTCTCCTACATACAGATTGGAGAACTCCTGTCAGTTGCCTAGAGGCATTAAGCTTGTCCCTTAAGACCCTGGGCTTCTTCAACATATGTTGATATAAGAGATGATACACTTCCTTCTCTGCAGTAGAGGGGAAAAGGACTTAATCTAGGCAATCAAACTAGAAGAAAAAATTGCAAGCCTCATTTGTGTGCATCCCACTCATCTGTCCTCCCTATCGATGAAGCCAAGGAACATATCCCACAACCACCTACTTATACTCACCTCTCCTTGCTCTTTGCATGGCTTGAGAATTCCCTCATCTTCCCCTTGTCTGCCCTTGTTGACCTGTATCTGTCCTTCTAATACTGATTCTAGATCTGCATCCCTCGCCTTCTGTGCTAGTGTGTGCCAAGTAGATGTGTGGAGTGGGAACTATTATGTAATAATGAGAACATAATGTAATTAGCATCTACAAGGATCTGAATTAAAGAAGATTCAGTGTTAAGATACTGCATTGAAATATAGTGAGTCCTTGAAGCAAAGTTAAACTTGGATGGATAGCTCTTGCTGTGGGAATTCCTAACTTGATTGGCATTGTAAAAGCTCGGCAAACTTTTGGATAGCTGGTTTACTACTGTGTAAAGTAAAAAGGAATAGCTGAAGCAAATAAGGCTTAGAGGACCATGTCAGTTCTCTTTGCTGCTCAGTCCTTCCTGCTTTACCCACCAACTTGGATGCTTTCAATCGACTTTGACAGTGGGAGAACTCAAATTAGTTGAGGTGGCCCTTTTGCTAGAGAAAAAGCTGTGTTGAAAATAGTATCTGCTTGGTCTGTTTGTTAGTTAGTGAACGTGTGTGCTGATGTTTTTGCCCAACATGTGCAGTTATATTGAAACCTGCAAAAGAAGATGCTGCCTGTCTGGTGTGGTCATGTGGGGTGGGAACTGAAAGCAATGTGGTGTTTCAGAAGAGATGAGGAAGGTAACAGAGCCCTGCAGGGATTCTGAGGCCCTTGGAAAAGAAAGGTAGATACATTTCCAGAAGAAATCAGACTTCATATATTCTACCTCATGTAGGATATTTTTTTAAAACTAGCACAGTTAAATACTTGAAAATTAATAGAGTGTTTGCTCAGCACTGTGACCATATTCACAGTTTTGTAGCAAAGGTTGCAAGAGGTAGGTGTCTTTACAATGCTTTAGGATAGATTTTTTTTCTGTCAAACCCAACTGCAGCTCTAGGTAATGCTGCAGTGAACTCCTTGGTTGGCATGTGAATATGTAAAGCTGGGGGGATCGTTAATGATTAAATGGATTATTTTTTTCTGAAGTATTATTTGGGAAGATCTGTATTTTATCATCCAAGCCTGGCATTGCTTCAATAAGGAAATGTGTTCCTGTGATGTAGTCAAGTTCTCTAATACCATAGATATTAGTTTTCTTAAATAAAATGCTGAAGCAGTCATGTTTTTAAAAATAAAACCCAAAACAACAAAAACACATGCACTGGGTGGCAGTTCTTTAATACTTTGGGGATTTTTCTGCAGGCTTCTCATGGTTACCTTCTAAAGCAGTTGGGTGAACATGCTCACTTTTTAAAGCTGTAACTCAAGAGGAGGCATATTTTTCAGCTCATTAAAATACTATTTGTGTGCAATGGGGAAACAAGTTCAAAGTCTGACACAACACAACTGCACTTAGATAGCAGTATTAGAGAGGGGATGGATCATTTACACCGCTCACTGCCAGTTTTGGCATGGTTCTTTTTGCCAAGCCAGCTGATACACTATATTTGGAAATGTGGCTGCGTTCTGTGTTACCAAGCTTATTCATCACTGCTGTCAGTGTTACTTGCTCTTTGCAGAATGCATTCAGGAATTTTCAACAACGTTCATTTGAAAGAAAACATGGCATAGTATTTAAGAAATGTTCACCAGAAGACAAGCAGAAGACCAAACTCAAAAAGGAAAAAAAAAAAGGAATCCAAATCACTTTTCCACTGAAATATGTACTGCTGCTTCTTCAGATGTTTATCAAGTTTACAGTTCATCTGAAGGATTTTTTGGTTTTTTTCCACATGTTGTGCAGCTATATTTTATATATATCTATTTTATATGTATTTATTGCTTCTGTTGTCATGCATGTACTGGCAAACAGCCTTCTTTTCAGTGCTGTGTGGAGAAGAGGGCTCACTTTATTTCTTTCTAAACAATAGTTTTAGTCACTTGCAAAAAAAGATACTTAGTATCTGAAATTTTATTTAAAATTAAAAAAATACTGGTTTGTTTTTTTCTGAAGATGCAAATCTTTCTTGGAATTCCAGGATTTTTTTTTTGAGTTGAAATTTAACTTTAAAATCTATTTCATGAACTGAATTACAAAACATAGGTTCACAAAGGAACCACACTTACTTTCTCCATATTAGGTCTCCTGCTATCGTTGTAACTCATTTCCTGGTTAAATACAGCAGGGCACTGCTCAACTAAACTGTTTTTTTCTGAGTGCGAAATCAGATTATGCTTTCTGTTTGTTTTCAGAAATTTTGAAAAAACTTTCATAATCTACGTTTTTATATTTTATAAAATGTGATTTTTTTTTTTTAAAATGCTACACAGACTTCATTGTGTTGGTATTTGGAATACATTTTCTAGACAGCTATGTATAGCAGCAAATCCTTTCAAATTATGGCTCTTACTACACAATACAGCTGTCAGATGCATTAGATTTTAAATAGTTGTATCAGTTTCATGTAACTGAGCACTGAATGAGGATAGGTATGTAGGAAGTAGAAACCTGGTTTTCTGATTGGGAATTAGATAAAAAAGAACAGTTTTGATCAAGATGGATGATTCCTTAAAAGGAAATACTTCCTTAACAAGATATCTCAAGATATCAGTCTGCTCATTTTGCTTTTTTTTGTGTGAGAGAGACTTGCTGATTTAATCATGCATGCAGAAAATTTCCTCTCTAGAAATTGTGATGACTAAGAAGCAATAGTTAGACAGGATACATGTATCAAAGGAGAGAGCAGAGATATTTACAGAGCTTATTTCACATTCATATACTGGTAGCAGCCTACTGAAGAAATACATTTCTGATTGCGGTGCCATCAATCTAATGACTCGTGTTCACTGAACGTTTTTTTTTTCCTGTGGTATGTTTGCTGTTTGTTATCTGAGCATTAATAGTAGCTGGGACAGATCTTGCCTTGAATTTTTTACTTGTGTAGAGCAGATTTCAGCTAAGGATATTTTTTTTTGCCTCTGTAACAATATTCATTTATGATAGTAGTGCAAAGACAAAGCATTGTTCGAGTTTTTCTTTTCATCGTATTTGGGAAGCTGAAGTTCACATAATCTAAAATCAGCTTTATCTTTAGGCAATTCTTGGCAATGCTTTCATTGCAAGAGTAGATTCTCCCTACTAACAGGTTTCATACAAGGAAAAATTCAAAATTTAGTGCTGTGTACCATACTTTAACAGCTTCATGCATTGCTGTATTGTTGTTCTGACTGCTTAATGCAGTTTTCATGTCTCCACGTGCAGTTTTCTTTTTTTTCTCTCATAAATCTACTGATGGTTGCTTATATTTCAAGCAGATTTTTTCTCTAAATACAACTTAAAAAAAAGTAAAGAAAAAAGCCTGTAGTATTTTGGTAATTGCGTATACAGAACATTTGCTGAGACTGTTTTTCCCCAGTTTGCTGATTGATAAATTTTCTTCATTCTTAGAAATGAGAAACCAAAGTTGTTCAATCTATATATCTTAATATTTTTGAGTGGCACGATATAAACTATATGTCGAAGTTTATAACTTATAAGATGAAATACAACGTGTGAGTGCTTTAATTTTGTGATCATTCTAAAGATGCAAGGAATTGTGCTTAGAGAGAATGTAGAAAACCATTTGTATGAATCAATACAGAACTGCATTATTCTTGCCCTTAAGATTTTGGACTCCATCTCAAAACCTGCTGTTGGATCCATGACAGACCCATCTGACTTGATTTTTCTTAAGAGCAGAAGAGTCTAAAATAAATGTAACAGGATGGCATATGGGGGAGGAGAACACTCAAGTGAGTAGGTGATGTGCAAATAAAGTCTTTGTGAAGGTGGACCAAGAGCTGTTTATATTTTTACAGTTATGAGAAAATTACTGGGGGGTAAAGAGAAAAAAAAAACAGAAGGAAAGAGTGTATAATGGGAAGATGATGAAAATAAACTTTGAATTCTATATCTTTGCTCACACTGCATTATGGCAGGTTGACCACTTGTACTGATGCTATTTTCAATTGCTACTATTATAAATTCAACATGGATTTCTTGATGATTGTTACTGGCTCCTTCATATGAGCTGAAAAGTGTTAAGAAATCTCATATCAAATGTAACTGTTTGTGGTAGAGCAACAGCTTTCAAGAGGATGTCCAAGTGTTCATTCACAGACTTCAAGGGATGTAACCAGACAGGGATTCCCACACCGAATCTGTGGGATTTCTCCTTACCAGCCTTCACGTGTGGGCTTTTCATGGTAGAAACTGTATTGGGAAAGGAATTAATGCAACTCAAGGGGGACTGATAAAGTTAAGCAGTGCAGTTGGGTTGTTTGAGCCTCTGATATCCGTCAGATGCTAAAATCAGGGGATGTGGGTGAGCCCCAGGACTTCACAGTCTCCATGTACTCGGGTACTCTTGTCCTTGCACTGTATTTAATATGAGAAGATGAAAGTCCTGCTTTGTTTGTCTTCCCTTTGGAAAACACCATATAGTTTTGCCTTATTTTTTTTCCTTTTATGGGGTGTTGCTCTTCAGTCAGTTTTGAGCTCCTTTAATTTTGAATTAATAAGTTAACAATGTTAACCTTAACTTGCTTCCTTATCATTTGAAGTTAATATTTAAAATAAGCCTTGGGTTTGGCAGTTTCTTGTTCCTTCTAATTTTAATGGAAAAGGAAAGCAGCCAGATTATGTCCCTTTCCCACTAGAATTTTTCAGCTGCTGGTCAATAATTAAGGACTTCAAGGCGCTGGGTCAATTAGTTAATGGGACAGGAGCACAGGTGGTGTTTGCCTCAGTTCCTGCAGTAGCAGGGATGAATGAGGAGAGGAGTAGGAAAACTCGTCAATAGGTGGCTAAAGGGTTGGTGCTGCTCGACCACGGGACAAATTCTGTGGTACCTAGTCTGCTAGGGTCAGATGAGCTTCATTTATCTAGCAAGGGCAAGAGGACTCTAGCCTGTAAATTGTCGGGGCCGATCAAGAGGGCTTTAAACTATGTTTGAATGGGGAAGGGGTTGAAACCAGGCTCTCCAGAGATGAGCCTAAGGGGGAAAGCCCGAGTTAGAAGTGAAATCAGCAGCCCAGCTGAAGTGCATGTGCACCAATGCACGCAGTATGGGTAACAAACAAGAGGAGCTGGAAGCCATCGTGCAGCAGGAAAGCTGTGATGTAGTCGCTATCACGGGAACGTGGTGGGATGACTCACCTGACTGGAGTGCTGCCATGGGTGGCTACAATCTCTTCAGAAGGGACAGGCAAGGTAGGAGAGGTGGAGGGGTGGCTCTATATGTTAGAGAGTCTCTTGGCTCTGTAGAACTTGGAGTCAGTAATGATAAGGTTGAGTGCCTGCGAATCAGAATCAGGGGGAAGGCCAACAAGGCTGACATCCTGGTGGGAGTCTGTTACAGACCACCCAACCAGGATGATGAGGGTGATGAATTATTCTACAAGCAGCTGGCAGATGTCTCAAAATCACCAGCCCTTTTGCTCGTGGGTGACTTTAACCTGCTGGATGTCTGTTGGAAACTCAACACAGCAGAGAAGAGGCAGTCCAGGAGATTCCTAGAGTGTATAGAGGATAATTTCCTGCTTTAGCTGGTAAATGAGCCTACCAGGGGTGGGGCCCTGCTAGATCTGCTGTTCACAGAATAGAGCTGGTGGGAGATGTGGTCAGAGACTGTTGGGGGCACAGGGACCATGAAATGATAGTTTTCAATACTCAGGGATGCAAAGAGGGCCATCAATAAAACTTCTACCCTGGACTTCCACAGGGCAGATTTTGGCCTACTCAGAAGACTGGTTCAGAGAGTACCTTGGGAAACAACCCTTGAAAACAAAGGGGTCCAGGAGGGATGGACTTACTTCAGGAAGCAAGTCTTGAACACACAGGAGCAGGCTGTCCCAGTGTGCAAAGCTGGTGGGGAAGACGACCAGCCTGGCTGAACATGGAAATTTTAAAGGAAATTAGGGGCAAAAAAGAGAGCTTACTGACTATGGAAAAAAGGGCTGGCAACTCATGATGAGTTTAGGAATATAGTTAGGTCATGTAGAAAGAAAATTAGAGAGACAAAGGCACAACTTGAACTCAATCTAGCCACTTTTGCTAGGCATAACAAGAAGTACTTCTACAAATACATCGATAACAAAAGGAGGGGCAAGGCAAACCTCCATTCTTTATTGGACATGGTGGGGAGAACATAGTCACCAAAGATGAGGAAAAGGCTGAGGTATTTAACACCTTCTTTGCCTCAGTTTTCAACAGTAAGACAGGTTATCCTCAGGACAACTGGCCTCTGGAGCTGGTAGACAGACGGGAAGCCAAATAGCCCCCCTGTAATCCAGGAGGAAACAGTTGGTGACCTGCTGAGCCACTTGGATACTCACAAGTCTATGGGACCAGATGGGATCCATCCTAGGGTGATGAGGGAGCTGGTAGAAAAGCTTGCCAAGCTGCTCTCCATCATTTACCAACAGTCCTGGCTCTCTGGGGAGGTCCCAGATGAGTAGAAGTTGGCAAATGTCACGCCGATCCACAAGAAGGGCTGCAAGGAGAACCTGGGAAACTACAGACCTGTCAACCTGACCTCAGTGTTACGGGACAGATCATCCTAGGTGCAATCACACAGCACCTACAGGATGGACAAGGGATCAGACCCAACCAGCACGGGTTTAGGAAGGGCAGGTCCTGTCTGACCAACCTGATCTCCTTTTATGATCAGGTGATGCACCTGGTGGATGAGGGGAAGGCTGTGGATGTGTCTACCTGGACTTCAGCAAAGCCTTGGACACTGTCTCCCACAGCATACTCCTGAAAAAGCTGGCAGCCCATGGCTTGGACAGCGAGGCTGGTGAAGGGACTCAAGCACAAGTCCTCTGAGGAGAGGCTGAGGGAGCTGGGGTTTAGCCTGGAAAAGAGGAGGCTCAGGGGAGACCTCATCCCTCTCTGCAACTACCTGAAAAGAGACTGTAGGCATGTGGGGGTTGGTCTCTTCTCCCAGGCAACCAGCAGTAGGACAAGAGGGCATGATCTTAAGCTCTGCCAGGGGAGGTTTAGGTTGGATATTAGGAAGAAATTTTTTACAGAGTAATCAGACATTGGAATGAGCTGCCCAGGGAAGTGGTGGATTCACCATCCCTGGGGGTTTTTAAGATGAGACTGGATGTGGCACTTAGTGCCATGGTCTAGTAACCATGGTAGTTTTGGATCAAGGGTTGGACTTGATGATCTTGGAGGTCTTTTCCAAACCATTTGATTCTGTGAATACATTCCAGTATTAATATGAGCTACTAAAGAACAAAACTTTTTGATAGAGGATGAGAGGAAACTGCACTGACCAAGAATAAAAGGATCCCTTTTATATATGCAAAGTGCTCAGAACACCTGGAATCCAAAGTACTACTTCTGTACAGTAATTTTTAGCATTTTTATGGATTTTACTGTGCAGTGTGTGATAACTTAAAGCTGCTCTGGCTGAGGTGATCTTGATGACTTAGACAGACAGTTGAAATTTTTCAGATATCCAGAGTTACCTGAATGTGTCTTGACTCTCCTCTCACTGCAAAGCAACTGGACATAGAATCCTCTATGCTGTACAGAAAGATATCATTTACCAATATAGACTACTTAGGCTGCCCTTATATGGGTGAAAATTTCAGTTGCATGTAGAATGTAGTTGCAGTAAAATGTAGATGGGAAGGGATCTCTGGAGATTGAGAGGCTTAATTTTCTGCTTTAACTTCAAAGTTAGATCAGGTTGCTTAGGGCCTTGCTGAGTCAAATTTCAAAAATCTCCAAGGTTGCTTGGAGATGCTGTTAAATCTCCATCCTGTTCAGTGCTCAGCTACCCCCATGGTGAGGATTTTCCTTATATCTATTTGGAATTTCCCTTGCAGCACTAAGTCTGTTGCTTGTTGAGCTTTCACTGTGTTTCCCTGAGAATAATCTACCTCTACCTGTTGTATAACTCCCTGTCACATAGGTGAAAGCAGTAGTGGGCTCCTTTTCGTTCTCCAGGCTGACCAAACTTAACTCCCTCACAACGTCTTTCATGTCATGTGTCAGCCCTTTTACTATTTTAGTGGCTTTCCTCTGCATTTGCTCCAGTTTGCCAGTACCTCCTGTGCTGCATTGCCCAAAACTGCAATATTCTAAACATGGTCTTACGAATGCCCAGCAGAAGGGAATAATTGCTTCCCTTGGCCTGCTGTTTGTGCTCTTGCTTATGCAGCTCAAACTACAGTTAGTTTTCACTGATTTTAGGGTGCACTGCTGGCTTGAACTTGCTGTCTCCTAGAGTACTATTTCCAGTCCAGTCTGCAGCAATAAAACTGTATGGGATCTTTTCCTTCCCAAATGCAGGATATTTTACATTTGTCTTTGTTTAACTTAACAAAGTTACTGTTTGCTGCTTCCTCCAATCAGCTGAGGTTCTTCTGAATTGTGTGCCCCCCCTCTAACATGTTGACTGCTTTCCCCATAATTTGCTGAGGATGCTTTCTGTCCTGGCATCCAAATCTGATCATGTTGGCCAGTATCAGCCACTGAGGAATACTGCATCTAACCAGTTGGCATTTAGAATTATTTACAATACCTCTTTAAACTTCATGGTCCAAGGAATTTTTTTGCCTACCTGTTCAGTTCACATCTCCTCAGTTTGACAACCGGGGTGCTATGGAAGATAGTGTTAAAAACCTTGCTTAAGTCAAAGCACTGGCAACCACCAATTCTCCCTGGTCCACAAAGCCACCATTTTCTGCTTAAGGCAGTCAGGTTGGTTGTGCAGGGTTTGCTTTTAAAAGTTTGTTGTCTAATTGCAGTCACATTTATGTCCATCATGCCTGGAAATAGTTTCCTTTTAGGGCTCACTCTACATTTTGTACAGCAAATGAGGTGAGACTCTCTACTATCTAGTTCCCTGGATCCTCTATCCTCTCCTGCCTCCACCTTGCTTTTAGGTTGGATTTTGTTTGTTTGTTTTTAAGTTACCTGTTCCCTGTCATAGGCAGTTACCATGACTTTCCAAAGATGGTAGCCAGCAACCTTCCAGAGACATCAACTAGCTTTCTCAGTACTTTGTATGTTTGCCATCTGGTCCTACATAGGTCCAGCTTACCTAGATAGTCTTCTGATTTGATAGCTACTCTCCCTCAAACTTTGCTACCAGATGCAGAAACCTGGGAAACCTGATAGCAGATCTTGCTGGTAAAGACCATGGTGTTGAGTACCTCAGCTTCTTCTGTACCTTTCATCACTAGGTTGCTTCCCAGTTTAGCAGCTGAATTACACTTTCCCTAGTCTGTCTTCTGCTCATGGTAGAAATATTTTTTCTTGCCTTTCACATCCCTCTTCAATATCAGTTCCAGACAAGCTTTGGCCTCCCTGCTTCAGTTTCTGCTTGCCCAGACAGTGCATCTGTATTCTCCTCCAGCTGCCTGTCCCCACTTCCCCTGTACATATATTTCTGTTTCATTTGAGCTCTGTCAGTGAGAAGTCCTGTGTACAGTCAGCTGGCCTCCTGCTGTGCCTGCTGATTTTCTTGCACGTTGGGAAGGCTTATTTTTGTGCTCAGAGAAGAGAGTTCAAGAAGATGACTGGCTGTCATGTGCTCCTTTGTGGCTTCCCAGGGCATTTTGCTTACCATTCATTCCCTGAGCAATCCCCAGCTTTATCTACTGTGAGTCCAGAGTCTTTACTCTGCTGCTTTCCTTCCTTTCTTTCCTCAAGACTTACACTACAATTTCACAGTTACTGCATCCAAGGCAGGTGTTGGCTGTCTTATGCATGAGCAGTTCTTCCTTGTTCATGAGCACTGGATCCTGCACAACCCCTCCCCTAGAAGGCTGTTCACTGCCAGCATCAGAAACTACTCCCAGTGCATGTCAGAAATTCCCTGGATATTTCACACCCTACTTGCGCTGATGTTCCAGGGAGGTGTTGTGTGATTTAAGTCCTCCATGAGAACAAGGGGCTCTGAATATTGGAAAACAAGCCTAGGATGATGTCCCATTTACTGTGGGAACTGAAAACAGGTTTTTCTTAACTATTTGTGTTGAACCCCAAGAAGCTGCTGCAAAGATATACATACATATGGTATTTTGATTTTATTTTGAAATGAGATGCTTTATTTTTGATTCATTTTGAATTACTGCTGTCGTGCAGTCAAAATACTAATTTAGCTGATGTCTATCGTGCAGCTGATGATGTAAAATAACCTGGTTTTATATTGGATGAATACTTTGGAATCCATAATATTTTTCAAAACTAATAAATTTGCACAAGATTTGAGTAATTTTTTTCTCTCTAAGATTTCTAGTTTCTAATTATCCTGAAGTAATTAATGTGCAACTAGATGAAATATTGCTTTGGATTGAACTGTGTGGCTCTTACATTCAGGCCATACAAATAATATTTGCACATATACCTGTGCAAGAAACCACTCCTCATCTTTTTTTTTTTTTTATAAGTGACTAATAAGAGAAGATCTTGTCCATTCATATTTATCATATTTTGTTTCATAGTAATTGGTGGCACTGTGCTTTCTTAATCTCTTTTAGTTGGAAGATGGGGAAGAAGAGCCGAGTAAAAACTCAGAAGTCGGGTACAGGAGCCACAGCAACAGTATCTCCAAAGGAAATGTTGAATCTAATTAGTGAGTTATTGCAAAGTAAGTTTTGTTTTTATGCTTTTCTGGGAAAAGGGATGGCTTGCAAACCACTCAAAAACATTCTCTTGCTGAAACCAATGAGTTATATTCATTTTCTTTAAGTGACCAAGCTTGCTATTTCAGAGTGCTTAAATTAAGACAGATACTCTGAGATACATACTGAACTGTCTCTGTTAGTATATACCATTACTAGCTTATTTAAATGTGTATGTATTGGACATACCATATTTGTGGCAGCTTTTGGCTTTACATCTCAACACAAGTATAAATACTGGGTGAGATTAGATTTTTAAAGAACTAGATAATTTGACATTGAAGCTTTATCAAAAATGTTTTTCTTGTAGACCTCAAGAATAGCACTATTTCCATTTATCATTTGAACAGTACTTTGAACTGATATTAGAGAAATTAACTGTGTGAAGCAGCAGTACAACTCAGTTCAACTACACAGATATTTTTGTCACTTACATAAATTTTTTGTTGTTGTTGCTGTTAGGAAACTTTTCCTGGTGCTTAGTTCTTGTGTATAGACCAAAGATTTGTTTAATTTGTTGGGGAACTTGGAACTCATCCAGTATTTCTAGTAAAGATGAAAAGCAGAGAGTAATTTCATATGATGATGCTAAAATACTGTCTTACACTCTTTCTACTGTCATTAGTAACTGTGCTGAGCTACGTTTCTTTTTGAAACACAAGTCCAGATTTTAATATCCTGGACACATCAAAATGTTACTTTAGAAAAATTGTAATTTTTCTTAGCATTGCTCACAAAGAGAAGACAAGGAGTTGTCAAAGCAGTTTGATGCTTATGCTATCATTGGCCTCTGCTTTGCTACCAAAAATAAAACATAGATCTAATTTGCTAAGCAAAGACAAGTATCAGCTGTTCTTTTTGTCAAGCTTCCATATTTTATCAGTGCTAAGATTTTTCAGATCAGTTGAGCAAGGTAATCTTCAGCTGTCCACTTGGATTTACATGGCTTAGATCAAGAAATCCACACACTTGGCATTTAGAATATTGGCAGAGACACTGTGGATGTAATCTAAAGCTAAAGCATGGCTTTGTGTTCCTTTGCTTGTCCTTCCAGTATCAATGCATCTGTGAAAACAGTATTGACTAGGCAGGTCAAATGTATGTACCAGCAAATTTCTCAATTACTTAAGGTAAGCTCTGTGCTATTGTTGTCTGCTTTCATTACAGCAAGAGTGATGGCAAGCAGGCTAATGTAAACAGAATGCTTTGCTTGAATTATTGAAAACAGAGACTTTTTTCGTTGTTTGTCTTATTTGGTATACTATCTACTTAATAGCCTGGTTGTTTACCTTTTTTTCTTCCTAGCTTTTTAGACATTTGCTCTTTCTTATGTCGTAAAGAATATTAAAAATAAAATAACTTCAGGTAAGTTATACTGTGAAAATTTCAAAAGCCTGAATTACTAACCTGTCATATAATGGGATGTTTTTAACAGTGGAGATAATTTTATTTGCCATGTAAACATATTTGAAGGACAAGTAGTACTGCAGTTCAGTTAAGTTGCTGTGAAGCCATAACTCTGATGTTAAAATGATAGAATCTACTTTATTAAAGAAAACATTTTTATTTGGCATTTTTACTTCCAGAATGCAGCAGTCCTCCCCCAGGTCCTGGAAAGGAATGGGAAGAATATGTACAGATCCGTTCGCTTGTTGAGAAAATTCGCAAAAAGCAAAAAGGTAAAGATGAAAGACTGTAAGATAACAATGGTTCTGAGTATTGATTTACCTAAAGAATTGTCTGTTAACAGCAAAATGGAATGTTCTTTGTCTTGCCGTTGTTATATAAATATTATGCAATCCTATTATTTTGTGTCAAAAAAGAAATCTTTATTCTCTGACATGCAGTTGCTTTTTACACTTGCAAGTGTTTCTGAAATGTTCTGGTGGGCATGACCACTGGCATTAACCATTTTAATATTCAGAATTCTGAATGGTTATCACAGGCAGGTGATCCTGTGAGAATTCTAAGTAGAAAAAGGAGCTTGAGATTGTGATAAGAAGACAATCTGAAGGACTAGAAGTAAAAGTCCTCAGAGAATAATAGGCCTTTTTGATTCCTGATTGCCTAGTCTGCTGCTCTGCCTCTATAAATCTGGGCATTCTGAACTTAATTTTGTAACTATTTTATTCTTACATCAACACTTTACTGAATGTTGAAGCAGTTTCAGCAATACAACATTGTGACATTAAGTGATGACAAAAATATGTAAATGCACAAAATAAATACATCAGCTAATAAATCTATCTGCTATAATTCAAGCACATAATTAAAATAAAGAAATGCTCATTATACCACAGCTAACATGGAATTTTATTGCCAGCTTTCCTAAATTTAAGGTATACTTATTTTTCAGACTAGTACAGTTTTCTTCCAGTATGACCTGCTACAGCTCGGTGTTGATGATACTTTTTTTCGTATTATTTTTGTCTGTATTTGGAGGCATGCTTTAGAAAAGGCTTTTCCTGCAATTTTAGTTAACCTCTTTTATGACTCATATGTTTTCATGGCTGAGAAATGTCTTTTTAACCTTGCGATGAATAGATTTGGGTTGGACATTCAATAAAGGCTTTAGACAATTATCAGAGGAAGTATCAATTCCTACTGGGAATTCTGAGATGTACAAATTAGTGTATTTTGCCAAAAGTGTCATACTTTGTGCTTTTCTTGACTAGAATATTGGGTTGCAGAACATGAACTAAAATCATTTTCAGTAGAGAAAACAATTTGAAAACTGAGTATTTTTAATTTTTAAAATTTTCTTTGACTCATTAGGAAAATATTAAATAATTTTTCAATATAGATTTTCTTCTATATAGGATAGCTATATTTTGTTCAATATAGAAACAACTTGTTCTTCAATAGTGCTTAAATTTAAAGGACCTGATCCTCTCTTTAATTTGGACCACATTGTATATGAGGAACAGAGGTAGAATTTCAAAGATACTTACAGAATGGCCCCAAATACAAGCTGGGTGTTAAAAGCTTCCAGTAACCTTATACAGTAGTAAAAGTTGGAAATCAAAAGGAAAGTCTTGGACAGTATAAACACCTGCCAAGTTCTGTAGAAACTATGCAACTAGTCTTCTAGATTAGTGAGGTCATTACATTCCAAAAAAACTTTATCAATGTTGAATTTTTATACTGCATCATCAAAGACTATAGTTTTAGATGATACTTGCACTTCTAAGTTAACTGCAGATTTAATTGGTTCCGGGGCTTGAAATGCAAAATTTGGAGGCAGGGGATATTTTAAATACACTAATGCTCCTTTCTTAAAATCCTTTTAATCTAAAACCATATTTTATCACCTCTGTTTAACCAAAATGTCTTCAGATGTAAGCATCTTGTCGATGACATTTTGTCACTCATAAAATAGCTGGAGCATTAAGGGGCCTTTGGACACTTCTAAAGTGATCTGCCACTAGATTTTTGGGTTGAAGAGAACACACAGAGGTACAAAAGGAGCTGGCTGAGTATAGCCAGGAACTGTTATGGAGAAATTCAAATCAGATGACAGTAAAGGGGAAAGCTGAGGAAATGAATGAAGCTTGTAATTTCGCTGGTGGATGACATGCCTGTTGGAGAAGCAAAGTGTAAAAATTTGCACAAGCAAGCTCTGTGATGTCAGGAGGATGATCAGTCTCTAGATATTTTAGTAGATCCATATGCTACAGGAAAAGGCTAACTGCCTTGAGATCTGCTTATCACCATTCACAGTGCTGAATTAATGAAATTGCATCTTGCCTCTCAAATTCCTCCTTGTGTCTGTATCAACACGTGGTGGTGATTGCATTTATCATCAATATTAAGCTTGGAAATATTTTCGCTCTTCTTATTTAAAAGGGAAAGGGGGAGGAGAGCTTCATATTTCATCACAGCTCAGTTTAGGTGGTTGTGTTTTTAAGATGAATGGTAAACCAGTTTGGCACAATATTGAAGTTGATGAAAATTGGGTATGACATTTGTATAGTATTGAGTAACACTTAACAGAGACCAGTTCTGACTCAGCTACTTCAAAGTAGCACTGCTGTGGGATAGCAGATAACTTTTTCCATGGGCTTTTATATTGAAGTTCTTTATCTTTCTAGATCCTCTTATTTCTGCATTTGTTTTTTAATAAATTGTGTATATAGGTTTGTCTATTGTCTTTGATGGAAAAAGAGATGACTACTTCCCTGAATTGATAAAGTGGGCAACTGAAAATGGAGCATCCACAGAGGGTTTTGAAATAGCTAACTTTGAAGAGGAGGGATTTGGTTTGAAAGCAACAAGAGAGATAAAGGTGAGCATGTGAACATTTGACTTAGATTAGAAAATCGTGTTTGGAATATGTCTGCAGAGCTCTGAAATGTTTACCACCTTCCCCTCCCCGTTTTTGCTGCTTGTGAACTGCTGTTCTGCTGTTCTCAACTCTGCTTTCTTGAGAAACTAAATTATTTATAAAATTGAGTATTATTTTTTATGACTGCTGATAGTATTGTGAATTTTCAATTAGTCTTCCTTTTTTTCTTCCTCTGTATTGTTTATACTCCTTACCTAATCACCAGAGTACTCTACCCTGTTTATGTATCCATTTCTTCCATGTTTTCTAACTATTTAGTCTCTTCTTTCATGTCCCTTCTTTTAAAGAAGTGGTCTTTTTGCCTCAGAAGAAGGTATTTGCAATACCTATTTTCTAGTGAAAATGAAAAAAACCCAAAATTACGATAATTGTAAGGAATGTCTTTTTATCAGGTAAGGAATATAGACACACACACTTACCTAACTGTTAAAAAGTAAGCATTTAAGATTGTCTTTCTATTCCCATTTTGCAGATGTTACAGCTTTGAAGACCAATCAGCTGTTATAGTAAGAATATTAGAAAATGAGCATAGTATATTCATTTTAGGGCTTTAATAGCTCACAGTTAATAAGCTCCTAGAAATCCTGAGCAGTTCTTCTAGAATAAGAACGACCAATGTGAAAAAACTCGACTGTGAAAAAACATTCGACCACGTAATTATTAGCAGTATAATGTGTCTGATAACTTTAGAGTAATGTGGGCAACCTACATGTTAGCAGTTCCAAACTGAAGCGCTTTATTTTGTAATCTTACCTGTCTGTCTTCAAAGGTTTGTGTAATGCAGATTAGAACATTTGGTTAGCACAATATGAAACATACCTTGTTTGTTTAATTCGAGGTGGAAGAGAAGAAGATTTTTGATTCAGAATATTTTTTATTAAAAAAAAAAGAGAATACAACTTGTAATTTAAAGTCAATGTACATTTGAGAGACTTGGCATGTCATATAAATGCTAACTGACCCTCTGTATTTTTCCTTTCTGTAGGCTGAAGAGTTGTTTCTGTGGGTTCCTAGAAAACTGTTGATGACGGTTGAGTCAGCTAAAAATTCAGTCTTAGGTAAGAGCTTCAGGAAGTTCTTAAGCATGAAATTAATATCTATAGGATCATTCAACAGGAGACTTTCTTTTTTTAGCTGATCTTGTTTATTACAGGACTTGCTTGTCATGCCAACCATCAGGTTTGGAATACCTAGAAGCTTGAAGTGTCAGTGGAATTTAAATTTCCCAGTTTGTTTTTGGCTGAGTGCACTAAATATCTTCCAGAAGTGTGTGTTATTTTGAACACATACAATGTAGCTTGTATAACTCTTGGAGATAAAATGTTCTGAGGTACTGAGAGTATTGTTCTGGTTTCTTTGTGTCTTCCATCATGTGTGTGCACAAGGCATTTGCTGTATTAAAAAACTGGCAACACAATACAATGTAGGCAGCTAAAAATTTTAGAAACCTGAAAAACTTTTTTTTTTCTGTTAAATTCTTACATGTTATTTCATCATGTTAATTTAAGGTAAATCTAAGGTTATATTTTCCATGGACAGTTAATTTAGTACCTCACCTTTTTTGGTTAATTCAGGATCTCTGTATTCTCAAGATCGAATTCTTCAAGCCATGGGCAATATAACGTTGGCATTCCATCTCCTTTGTGAGAGAGCCAACCCCAACTCTTTCTGGCTGCCCTACATTCAGACACTCCCCAGTGAATATGATACTCCTCTCTACTTTGAAGAGGATGAAGTACAGTATCTTCAATCAACTCAGGCCATACATGATGTTTTTAGCCAATATAAAAATACAGCTCGGCAGTATGCCTATTTCTACAAAGTTATTCAGGTAAGCATCTTAAATGTAATACATACATGATGTTCTCATGATCCTTGAGGAAGGTGTGAAAACAGTGATACTAAATAATAGCACAAGAGTGTTACTCTTAAAAGTCTGAATCATTAAAGCAATTTTCCGCTGTTTTTTTGAACTGCTGTTAAAATTTTGCAGTTCAGTAAGTTAATGAGTATATAAGAATGTATTTAGTTGGTTGAGAGAAGTGATTACAGCTCTTTGTTTGAAACTGGGTGAGGCTTCACCTAGAATAAGTACAATTTCGGGCCCACCAGCACAAAAGAGATGTTGGCAAACTGGAATGAGATCAGAGGAGGACTGTTAAGATGTTACTTGCTTCAACCCTTTATCCATATGGGAGACTGAGGGAGCTGGATTTGTTTGTTCTGGGGAAAAGGAGATAAGGGATGATCCAGTCATTGCTTTCATCTTGCTACTGTTAGCTGGTTTCCAGAAGTTTGCCTATGGGAAGTTTTGCTACGTGACCTGCAGAGATCTACAACCTATGCTTCTGTGATTCTTGTAAAAAAAATATAGTTTGCACTTAACAAAGTAAAATTGTAATTGTTAATTGACAGAATAAAACCATTGCATATGTTGTATTTCCAGTGACCGTGGATTAACTGTTTTTTTCTGTTCTGTTTAGCATAATTATTTTGACTGCTTTCAAATACAAAGATAAACCCATCTGGTAACAACTTGAGTATGGAGAGGCTTGGGATGAGTGAACTTTTCATTGTGTTCTGAAGTAATGATTTAAATTGAGTCTCTAAGATAGAAGTGTGTTACTATGACTGATATCTAGACATAATTGATGTTGTAAGTGAATGGTAAAATGTTGTTCTCAAGGGAGTGCTCAATGTCCAAACATCCAAAGCTTTTTGTAGCACAATCTGTATAAAAAGCATATGATTCTATGTGCTGAATTTTCCCAGCAGTGTAATCTAGAGATATTTTCTTTGGCCTTAGGAGAGGCGAGAAGACATAGGCAATTCTATTCTCCTTCAGTGTTACCAGAGCTCCAAAGCTTTTCTATTAACTGTTTTAATTCAACAAAGGTTAAACTATTTTATGTAGCTGTTTGGTGTTTCAAGAACTGCATATGTGTCAAACATAGTGTCAGTTTGCTGAGTGTAAGGAGCAGAGGGATACCTTTTGAAAACTCAAGTAGCTGAAAAAAAACAGGTGAAAGCCAAGTCAGATGCACAAGGAGTAGGGTAGAAACCATGTCTTTGATGTCAGAAGGGAACAAAATTCTTTCTTCCATGTATCACAATTCAGGAAACGATAGTTCAACCACTCTCTTTTCCTGCCATGTGCTATCCTAGGCTGCCAGTCCACACTTCACCTTCCAGCCTTTCACTTTGTCTCTCAAAGTGTACTGCTTGAGCAAACAGAGCTTCTAAATGTTGTGTCTTTAGAACATCTTTTTACCCATAAAAAGGTCTTCCGTTATTAGCAGAATATTGTGGAACATTATCCAATTCTTCCAACTGCTATTCTTGCTCTTGCAGTATTTAATCAGGAAGCTGAACTATCACTATGACTAGTTCCATTATTTTCATTGACTAGTCCTGTGTGTGAGAGGTTATGTGACCACAACATTAATTAAAAAAACTGAAATACAGTTTTACAGATAAATGAGATCTGAAATAAAATCCTTGATTTTGACTGCTTTGTTACAGTATTTCAGAACCTCTTCTCAGTGACTGATGAATATAAAAAGACTGATATCAAAGTGATGCAAACACAGCTGAAGAAAGTAAATAAAATGCAGTAATGTGACATCAGTTGAAGCATGAAATATCTATTATGTGAAAAGCATCTTAAATGTTTGACAAAACATTTTTGTTTGAAAGTTTCCTGTGGCACATAATCTGTTAAAAGGATAGCAAATGCATGCTATTTCTCTTATTGTCCCCTAAAGTTAATGAAGGATTGTTTGTATAGCATTTAAGCTAATGTGGTCAAAGTAACATCTCACTAAAAAATAATTTATATCCCACATCAAAGTCTACTGTTGACTGTTAAGAAAAGGGACAGTTTGAACAAAGAGAATAATGTACATTAGATGACTTCAGGGGCAGAATGTCTTTAGAACTCCAGTGATGGGGATGTGCTATACATGGTAACAAGCCTTTAATACTGTGCACTGTTATATTTTCTGGTTTAAATTTGCAATTCTATAGAAGTTGATATGGGAGCTCATGAGGAAGACTTCTCAGACTGATATTGTTGAGACTGATTTAGTTTGGTTTGATCTGCAGCAGTGGGAAGCTTTTGTGGAAATAATGTTCAAATAAATGGCTATCTTCTCTTTGAGCTTTACATTAGTATACTCACGAAAGTATTTAGTATACTCTTGCCTTTTGTATGAACTGTTAAAATGCAGATTCTGGTCAGATGTGGTCAGAAAACTAGATCAGATTTTTTTTTCTTATTCTCCTGAAAAATGCTTTTATTGCTTGTTTTGTGTTCTTGTATAATATAGATGTTGTTTCACATTGAATGTGAGCATGAAGGTAGATCAAGTAGGAATCATTTGCTTTATTTACTTTTCTTTTGAGAAGGAGATGTAATAAATATTAGGTAAATTTTAAGTGTGTTCTGGTTGTTTGGTGCCTTACTTCAGCACTGCCAAGTAACCACATTTCAGCTGAATGTTTCTTTACTAGTATTCAGTAAATATCCCATTAGAAAGTTATATAAATTCAGCTGGCTTCAGGAGTGCCAAGTGTACGTACTGGGTACCTATTATTAATGATTTTGGTGAAAATTTTTCCGTAAGTTTTAAAAATTTTTGATCTCTGTTTCTGCTATCAAAAATAAGAGATTGTAATTTATGAAATGGTGGGGAAAAAAAGTTAATAGAGAAAAAATAAAAGCCTCTATCTTCCCTAAAAACAAAGTGCCATTTTTTATTATTCAGAAAAGCTAAAATTAATTTTAGTATCAGCTTGCATGCACTCATATCATTTCGTGAACAAAGCTGACCCACAAAGTACTGGTACTAAGTGTAATTCATGAGCATATGGAAAAGGGAAGAAGTAGCAAGAGAAAAATTTGTCATATAAATGAAAAAAGCAAAGCAAACCAACTTATCTATTAAAAGCAGTGTACTCTGTAAGCTTTATGTAAGTGAATGTTTGATTTGGTTGTTTACCATCATTTCATTCAGTACTACTACTGCTTTAGTGTAAGTCTTTTAATGAAAGCTGTCCTGTGTGACCAGGATTTTGATACTGCTTTCAATATGCAGACTAATTTTTTTTTAAGTGTATAAATACATTTTTTGTAATACAAAAATCTTAAAACTATACTTACTTTATTGATAGTTGTTCTACTGCAGAAAGTAATACTAGCAGCATCTTAAAGTAAAAGTTGTTTTGTTGATATTTGAAGATACTCAAAAAGGGACTATTTTGTGCAGGCAAAATATTTTAATTGCAGCATTTTTAGTCTAAAAAATATTTCTGATGGCTTGGGGAATAAAAGAGTTAACAAATCATTTTTTCAAATGCTTCATTTTCTTTTCAAATAGGATTGATAGACTGTTATTAAAATAATTTGGCTTCTGATAGGTGTGCAGTTTTAAACTTTATTTGAGAAGTGCTGTTTTGTTTCCTTAACTTCTCCATAAGGGTGACTGCTGCAGTTCTAACTCTTTCTCCAAGTGCTTAGTCTGGGTACACGTGAAGAATGGGCAGATTTATGAATTTCACAGCTGTTGCAAGCTAAACTGTTGTCTGGTTTGATAAGCAGAAACAGGTGGGATGTTAAGCGGACAAAAATAAACCCTTGAGCATGTTAGCCAGGCTCTATAAACCACACTGACACCTCTCTAAACATATGTAATTCGATAACTAAAAAATAGTTAAAAGTTCTTACAGATGTACTTTAAAGGTGCATTTGGCCTCTGCGTTGCTATCAAAATACAGGGAATGGTCAAAAGACTGCTTTCATTGCTGCAGACCTGTAGTTTGCAAGATGTTTTTGTAGTTTGTTCCAAAGAGAAATTCTGTAAGCTGCAGGGTTTTCTCTTCTCAGGGGAAGAGAAAGGAAGGTATGTATGTGATTTCCATTAACATTTATGGGCATTGCATGCCTGCTGAAGGGTGAACAAAGCCCAGATATTTATGTCTTAATGTTAAAATTTTTGTACACTGAAATGTGGTATAATAGGCACAAGAGGGAGCCATATAGTTTACAGACATTCACAGTGAAATTATATTCCTAAAGAAAACACAATCAAGTTTGAACCTCTTTTGAAAGACTATACAGTGGTCTTCATGTTTGATTTTTCCAGTGTATCTGTGTGCCCCTGATTCAGAGGGGCTTTTGTAAGTTAAAACAAGACATGAAGACAAAGAGTGCACTTAGAGAAGGTGGAAGGGCCCAAACTATTTATAGTTTGAACACAATAGGTCTGAAGCAGCATTGTATCTTTTCCCCAGCTCTAATAAAGGCTGTTATTACCTGCCTTAAATAAAAGGCAATTTTATGATAATTTTAGTTGACTTTTAAAATCTTTGAAGTGATAAGTCTGAAACCAGCAGAGCCCATTAGGTAGCCATAGCTTTTGCCATGGCAGCCAGTATATGCATTCAGTGGCACTCTGTGTGTAAGTGGTATCTGCATGTAGCTGCCTCTCATGTGCTGGAAAAAAGATCAGTTTTGCAGGTCTGTCCAGGATGGCAGTCTGGGATTGATTTAGAGAGTGTTTTCAGCCTGTAGTCTTTGGTCCACTGAGGGACTGCAGCTTTTTCTGAAGAGCACCAGCAAGCTGTCTGTCCATAAAGAAAACAAACAAACATCCAAACTCAAACCAGTATGGGTGACATCGTAGTGGACATCTGCTATAAGCTGCCTGTTCAGGAGGAAGGAAGGAGGGGATGAGACCTTCTACACACAGCTAAAAATAGCCTCATGTTTGCAAGGTGCTTCAACCACCCTGGTATTTGTTAAAGGAACAACACAACAGGGCATAAGCAATCCAGGAGGTGTGTGAAGAGCATTGATGACAGCTTCCTTGTCCAAGCAATAGAGGAGCCAGTAGAGAAGTGCTACTTCCATTCATTGACCTCATACTTACAAACAAGGAAGGATTTGTCGGGGATGTGAAGGCTGAAGACAGCCTTGGCTGTAGTGACCATGAGGTGGTAGATTTCAGGATCTTGAGAGAAGGGAGCAGACCAAAAAGCAAGGTCACAATGCTGGACTTCAGGAGAGCAGTATTGGCCACTTCATGGATCTGCATGAAGAGTTCTGTGGGTTAAGGCTTTGGAGGGAAGAAGCACCCAAGAAAGAAAATGTAGTTAATATGGATAGATCACCTCCTTAAGGTCAAGAGCATTCCATCCCAAAAAGCAAGAAGTCAGGCCAAAATGCCAGGAAACCTGTACAGATGAACATGGAGCTCCTGGCAAAAACTCAGACGCTAAAAGGAAGCATGGAGAGGGTGAAAGCAGGGACAGGTAACCTGGAAACAATATGGAGACATTGTCCAGTTATCCAGGGATGTGGTTAGGAAAGCTAAAGCCCAGCAGTGACTGAATCTGGCAAGGGATGTCAAAGGCAACCAAGAGGGCTTCTATACGTACATAAGTGACAAAAGGAAGACTAAGGGAGATGTAGGCCTGTTGCTGTATGGCACAGGGGACCTGGTGACACAGAACATGGAAAAAGCTGAGGTACCAAATGCCTTCCTTTGCCTCAGTCTTTACTAGTAAGACCAACCTTCAGGAATCCCAGGTACCGTTCACCAGGAAAAAAGGCTGGAACAAGGATGATGTACCCTTGGTGGAAGAGGATCAGGTCAGGGAATATTTAAGCAAACCAGGACCCAGTCCATGGGCCCTGATGGGATGCACTGACAAGTGCTGAGGGTTATTTTGAGGTGACTCACATGCCCAAGGGTCAGGATGCCATCTGGAGGTCCTGGACAAGCTTGAGAAGTCAGCCCATGGGAACCTTATGAAGTTCAACAGGGCAAAATGCAAGGTGATGCACCTGTGTTGGGGCAAGCCATGCTGTCAATATGGCTGTGGGTTAAAGGGATTGAGAGCAGCCCTGCAGAGATGGACTTGGGGGTGCTGGTGAGTGAGAAGCTCGACGTGACCAAGCAACGTGTGCTTGCAACTCGAAGACCCAATTGTACCCTGGACTGCATCAAAAGCAGAGTGGGCAACAGGTTGAGGGAGGTGATTCAACCCTTCTGCTCTGGTGAAACCCCAACTGGAGTACTGTACACCCAGCTCTGGGGTCCCCAGCACAGGAAGGACATGCAGCTTTTGGAGCAGGTCCAGAGGACAGCTACAGAATGATCAGGGGGCTGGAGCGCCCCTCCTGTGAGGAAATGCTGAGAGCTGGCACTGTTCATCCTGGAGAAGGTTGCAAGGAGACCCTAGTGCAGCCTTTCAGTACTTAAATGGGGCTTATAAGAAAGACGGGGACAAACTTTTTAGCAGGGCTTGTTGGCAAGAATACAAGGGGTAATAAGTTTAAACTAAGAGAGGGTTGATTTAGACTACATCTAAGGAAGAGACGGTGAAACACTGGCACAGGTTGCTCGGAGAGGTTGTAGATGCCCATTAGTAGAAACATTCAAGGTGAGGTTGGATGGGGCTCTGAGCAACCTGATCTGGTTAAAGATGTCCCTGCTCATCACGGTTGGGATTGGACAAGGTGATGCTTAAAGGTCCTTTCCAGCACAAACTCTATGACTCTCGATGATCTTTGAGTGATCATGATGACTGGGAGAAGTTCCTGAGGACTGGAAGAAAGCAAATGCCACTCCTGTCCTCAGGGTAGAAGGAGGACCTAGGCAACAAACCTGTCAGCCTCACTTCAGTCCTTGGGAAGGTGCCGTCCAGTAGGACTTTGACAGGCTGGAGAAATTGGCTGCCAGTTGATGAAGTTCAGCAAGAAGTGCAAAGTCCTGAACTTGGAGTGAAATAATCCCATTAGTATGTTTGGGGACAAGTTGAAGGTGAGCCAGCAATATGTCCTTGCAGCAAAAAAGGGCTAAAGGCATCCTGGACTGCATTAGGAGTGTTGGCAGCAGGTTGAGTGAGGTGATCCTTCTCTACTCGCCTCTGGTGAGGCCACACCCAGAATGCTGTGTCCTGCACTGGGTTCCCTAATAGAAGAAAGATCAGTAAGAATTTTAGAATTAAACCAAATGGAGAAAGCAAAGTCACCTATTTAAGTAACATTTTAGCAAGTAAGTTTAATTTTCTTTGACTCGGTTTTATGCTTCTTTGAAAAGTTAATGAGCAAATACTTGCCAGTGCTTTCTTTGCCTTCTGTCAAGCTACTCTTTCTCAAGAAGGCAGAAGCTGCCCCATGAATCACACCCTTTTTTAAAATATTTTTTTTTAATATAGAATCTGTTTGATAGAAGTGGTTTGAAGTTTTTAGATTATCTGTAGTTTTCTTTCATCCAGTATTCCACAGGAACACATTCATACTAGTTTTCTGACTAGCGTGTATTGACATCTGGACACTGTTTGTGAAAGTGTTATTGTAGTCCCATTGTGAATACAAGCTTTACAGTAATCCATCCAAAGATGTTTTGATCTGTTTATGTGCCGTATTGGACAGAGAACTTAATTTCCTGGAGGCTGTAATCCCTTTTGATCAGATACTAAATTTGATTTATTATTCATATAAAATTTGACTAATTGATTTAGCGTGAATGAAATTCTAAAATCCAGTCATTAGCTGTTGGAGACTGGAATATCATTTTAGTTAGGATGTTCAACACATCAAATTCTAGATTTCAAAATAATATTATAGCATCATCTTTAAAACTCTTCATTTTTGGTTGTATTAGCTGAGAATTCACATCTCTAGCTTAATTTTTACACCAGTTTTTGAAGTTGTGATGATGCTTTCAATATGACTTATGCTGCTCTTACGTTATTTTTCTGTGCTGTTTTTAATCTATCCTTTTGCAATAAGCATATGATTTTCCAGGTCAGCGTGAAGTAGAACGTCTGGTGTCTCTCTGTACTTGGCTTGAAGATACCACCATTTAACTTTCGTGTGCTAAATGATAATTGAGTTGAATGCAGACAAGTATCCTGCCTTTTAAAACACTTTATTCAAATGTTTGGAAGTTCTTTATTATTTTTAAGTTGATACAATCGAGAATATTTTAATGCTTCTAAAGAGTTCAACCAATATGCAGTCAAAAGCAAATATGTTTGGAAGCAGAATTGTTTTGCTTCTCTACTAGGTAGGTCTTTAGGATTCTCAGTTTTCCCCCCTACTTGATTTATACTCATTGGCATACCAGTCAAATAGCTTTTTTCAGAAGTGATGTCAGCAACACTGTGAAAAATGGGTAGAAGAAAGATGGCACAGTTGTAAACCCTGTAAAATCTTTACCTTTTGTTTACTTCTCTGCTATACATGTCACCTTAAGGAGAGATTAAAAATTGCATGGCGTGAGCAGCTACAAAGGTATTTAATTTGCTTTGTCTGAATTTCAGTGCCTCAGTTGTTCTGCTTGATCAATAATAAATCAATAGGCAGTTAATAATAGAATATATTTATGTTTTTCTGTGTTTTTCTTCTGTGAAGGCCAAAATATTGTATTAATCTGTTTTGCTGGCAACAAGCTGAAGATTGACAGTATGCTTGTACTGTACCACTTAGTGTATCTACTGTAAGGTGGTTTAGGCTTTGCAAGCGTGTGCCAAATTCCTGATTTTCGTGTCACTTCTGGTATATCCCACCCCCGGCTACGATGACAGTAACAGCAGATCCTGGGGCTTCGCTGGGCCATCCCTGTGGCTGCCCCACTCCATCGCAGAAGCAGCTCCAGGCTTTGCTGGGTTGCGTCTGTCCCTCTCAGACAAATGAAGAGCTCAAGTCCTTACGTGGGTGGGAGGTCTGCTGCCTCCTTCCCCTGTTCCTTCCTTGCCTTCCACAGGAACACGGCGACAGCTCTGGGCTTTGAGCCAGCCGGACACAGGAGGAGGTGTTTGGCTGTTCGGGCAGCGTTTGCTCCTCAAACAGCTGTTCCCTATCTCCTCCAAGGAAAAGGTGGCAGGCCATATGGAGGCATCCTGTGGTCCAGATTCAGGCGATGGGCGCCAGTTGGACCGTGCTGGCCTAGGCACGTCCTACTTGAAGTCTGCTATTTCTTACAGTCAAAATGCTCCTAAGTTGGAGGACAGACAGGATAAAACATATCTTTCATTTTGGATATAGATGTTGTCTTTCTTTGTACAGTCATTGTTAAGAACTCCTAATCAGTAGGTTTTAATTTATTTTATATTCTGGATGGTTTGGATTCTCTTATACTCGCCTAAACGCCTGCTTTCCTCCAGAGAAGCAGAGATGTACTTCAAAGCATATATGCCAGTGCAAAACAAAATTTGTTTCTGCACAGTTTAAATCACATTTGGGAGGAATAATACGTTCTCTTGTTAGTATTATGGGCTTTTAAGGCATTTTTTTTGAAGATGGGGTTCTCAACCATTCTTCTGCTTGAGAATGCAGATAAGCATCTCTTTTTACAGCCAATAGAGTGGGGACAGTTTTTTGTTTGATTTTCTGTTAGTTGCTTTTATTTTTATTTTTTTAACTGAGTTGCACTTTCCGGGACATTTGAGTTTATCCCCGGAGATGTTGTCTGTGTCTGTTGTGGAAGTGAGTGCCTCAGCAGACATCAGGAGATTATCATGCACTTACAAGTATACTTTCTCATATAAAGTTTGTACTTATTGTGCAGATTCAATATTTTTCTTGATATAACAGCAGTTACAAATGTTCCATAAATTTAAAATATGATAACAAGCTGATGTTTCTTAGAGTGAAATACTCAAAGGATGTATTCTTTAAGCACTGCAAAATTATACAGGGTACTTATCTTTGTTAAAATTAGTAATTTAACTAAATTACAAAGTGGATTATCCTCTTCAGTCAGACCCAATGCTAATACTCCACACAGTAGGACATTGATATGTTGCTAAGTAAACCAAAGTTTATTTGGTTTTGTACTACGGTTTGAATGTGAGTTGAAAAGGAAATGACAAGTTTTTAGTTTACAGTGTGTGCCACTGTAGTCCCAGTACATCTGGTTCCAGGACTTACCATGCCCCATGTGCCATAGCAGTTTTGCAGCGGGGATGATCATGATCCAAGCTTCCACCTAAATGGCTCCTGGTGTGATTTGTTTGTAGGCTTGAGTAGTTGATTCACAGGTAACCAAACTTTGGCCATACTGCATAATATTGGTGCTTGTTAGGAAACTCTTTGGTTGTGAAGTGGTTATGAATAGAAAATACTGTCCCTGTCCTTTCAAAGAAGTTCGCTTCAGGCTTTCCATCAGAGCATTTTATTTGTGGCTTGTGATTCACTCAATTAATAGTAGAGTTGTAGGATGAATTTGTGCATGAACATAGTGCCTGTGCATTGCACTAAACAGAATCATAGAATATTCTGAGTTGGAAGGGACCCACAAGGATCATCAAAGTCCAGCTCCTGAAATTAACAAGGTAAAATGTTTCCTGAAATGAAAAATGCTCAAGGTAAACCTTACACCTCAGGGACAGCCTAAAGAGTAAATGATATGTTGTGGTTTGCAGACATAGACCCTTGTGAAGAAGCTATTTACTGTAGATGTCTTACGGTACCTGTGTGCATGAAGCACTGCAGACTGAACCTATCAATCTAAGGCTCAAAATGAACAATAAACTCATATTTCATAAGGAGATTTAGCACAGGAGATAATGGACCTAGTGTGTCTTTCTGTTACGTGAATGGGCATGGGAGGGAGTGGAGAATCTGTCTCGCTGCAAAACATGTCCAGTCTCAGCCTGGCTTCTCCCACTTCAGCCCTTAATGGGGCTCTAAGTGGTTTTGTGAAAGGACAAGAAAACTTGGTCACTAATTTAAATACTTTGAGCGTCTTCTGTTTTAGGAAAGACTAGTATTATGTATGTTAAAGAAGTATTCTGTAAATGGAGTGATCAAGAAGTGGATGTTGAGAACTCCACTGCTGTCTTGCCTGTTTAATAAAGGAGATGCCACAGGATTGTAGGCAGGGCACTCAGTTGCAGTCAATTCAGAATTGTTTCTGTGTACACTGTCAACCAAATGGTAACGTCCACTTTGTGTGTGAAGTGGGTTGTCAGTCCTTCAGACCCTTGAGTTAGTAGTTAATGGTCAGAGTGTCTGTTATGCCACTGCTGTTTCATTAACTAAGAACAATTTTGCAGGTAGAAGGTACGAAAAAAGGGACCGTGCAGTTAAATTCCATTGCACCAGAAGGAGTCATTCCACTTTGCTTCCGCTGCATGAATCCCCTAATAGTCTGGAACAGTGCTTTCTTGTGTATATTGGCATAAAGTAAATAAAAATTGCTGACATAAAGAATAAGCAAGAATGTTATTTAGATTTAATAAGTTTCAATCCTGTGGTACCTTTTTTATTTTAAGCTTCATTCTATTAGGTTTTGCAAAGTAGAGTCATCTCTCTTCCCTCAGAAAAGTCGTATAACAGCACAAGTTTGTGGATGTTATTCTTAGTGTTTCATGAATTGGGCTGTTTGAAAATTCCAGAGCATGCCTCTGTACTTATAAACTGTTATTACCAAGTGAAATAATCTTTGGCTTTGTCTCCAGTCCTGTACAGTGAACTGACTTCCCTCATTAGGTTAGGCAGCGTATGTCCAATGGAAAAAGTGAATTCTTGTTTCCCTGTAGATTGCTAGGATCCTCCATTCTGAATTCTTTATTTTACTTAGCTTTAGGGCAGTTAAAGCCTCAGCAGCTCCACAGAGAGGAGTTTCTCTTCAAGGCTGCTGCTTCAAAGGATTTCCAGAGCTGGGAAAGGGACAGTAACCAGCAAATGCTGACAGATCTTCCTGCTTCTGGCCCTGAAAGTGTGTGTGTGTTTGTGTTTTTGTACACCTACACATTGGCCTGAAACCATCAAGTAGCATCCACCAAGGCTCATAACGAAATCTCCCCATGTTAATGAGTACATTGAAAAGGGGAGAATGCGCAAAGAAGAGGAGGAAAAAATTGTTTGGTCAAAAGCAACTAACCCTTGGGGTTTATGTTCAAAGGAATGAAAGTTAACAAGGTGGAAGCTTAGACTGGTTTGGGCTTTAACTGTTTCAAGCACCCATAGTGTTTTGGGGGCTGTGAGGGGAGTGCAATGATGGCCTCAGTATAATCTCAACACTTGTTATCATACTTTTCTGAGATAGAAATGGAGCTGTCTCCACTTCAATGGGATACAAGAGGTTTTTGAAAATACTGAAATTTCATTTAGTAATACTGATGCAGTGATTACCCACAACTTTGCCTTGGACTTTTGAGTACTTGAAATATTCTTCACAGAAATCCAAGCATCTCTGTGTCTATAAGCTCAGGAAACCAAACAAAGCAAGGATTTTTTTTATCTTTTTTTTTTTTTTTAACTAGGTGTTACAGTGGAGTAGTAGGTGACTCCGATGGTCACTTTATCTCAGCTAAAAGGTGGTGCCCTTTTATAAAAAAACCTAGCTTTGATCACATCCAGTGATTCAGGTAATTTTTTTTTACTTGGATTATACAGGGGTTAATAGCACAAAGGAATATACTGGTCAATATGACTTCACATCAAAATACATTAGCTCTTTTCAAGGCATCTAGTAGTGTAGATAAGAACACAGATTTAACACTATGTAAACTTTAAATTTTCCTTCTACTGAGACATTTTATTGTGTGTTACAGTAATAGGACTTGTACTTTCCATCACTTGGTAAACAAGCAAATATTAAGCTAATTTTAATGGAAATTGCCCATCAAGATTAGGAGCTCTGATAAATGAGCTTTAGCATTTTATGATTGAATAGGGGAGGGGGTTACTGCCTCTGATAGTCTGGCCACTCTTTTACAGGGGTCTAATGCCCTTAGGCTGGACAGCAGAAGTGAAGGTTATGTGGCTTCTCAGCCAGAAAGGCACACCCCCTTTCTCCACTGCAGCCTTCATGCCATTCAAATGAAAACGAGCCCTCTCAAAAGTGGAGGAGTCCCCGAGCATCTAGTCTGTGGGACTTGAGAATCATTATCTTGTGATGTCCATCCAAAAACGTGTTGGGGAAATTATTGGCACAGGGGCCCCTATGGTGCGTGGGGGGCTGTTGCTTACTTGAGAGACATTAAACATGAGGCATGAACCCCTGGATGTTGCTGCTTCACAGAAAGAGAAAAAAATGTCTGGAAGTGTCCTTTTAATTTTTTTTTTCCTTTTCTCCCACCCCCTCCCCCCCCTCTCTGATTGCCATACTGAGTAACTGGCTTCTAGTCTGATAATGTTTTAGGTGACTAGAATAACAGTCTGTCTCTTTCCACAGTGGCTGCAGACAATCTGGCAGCAATCACTGTTACTTTTTAATATTTCTGGTTATTTTGAGATATCCTCCAAATGTCTCAAAGAAGGCTTGGAACACTGAAGGGGAAAAAAGCATTTTTTTTATTCCTTTTTTTTTTTTTTAGGAATAGCAGCATCAGGAGGAAAATGAAATTCAGCATGCCACTATTTGTTTTTGCAGTGGTCATCACCCTGATTGCCAGCTCTGACAATATTTTCACAGAAAGGGTAACGAAATAGATGGTATTTGTTCTTTATAATAACTCTTTCAGTAGAATGTCAGGACCTGCATCTAAATGAATATATTCACATTTTCATGTTCCCATTTTTTATTTAAAGCTTCCCCTCCCAACTTTCTGAAACTACTTCATACAGACTTGGTAAGTTAAAATTAGGGTTCATGCAGTGGATAATGTCACATTTGAAAGCTAATCTGTAGAGACCTAGCTGCGTGAACCTGTAAAAGCTAGATCTGATTTTTTTTACGTATTAAGTGTTTGTTTAGTTTAAATATGTCTGTATCTTTTTTGATCAGTCTGAGCAATTTGCATGCTATGCAGCAGTCATCTTCTATACTTTATTAAATATCTGTCAATTATAAATATCAAGGTTTTACATTAATGTCAAGATAGTACATCAAAAATTCATGGAATATGTGACTTTTTTCAAGGGTATTTAATACTTAATGCATTTGTGTCATTTTTCTTTCTAGATATATTGACAGGTTTTATTAAGTGTTTGTTAGGGAGATTTCTTTTTTACCAAGGGACTATAAAGAGAAGCTGCATACTAAATCAAATTTTTAATCAGAATATTGTTCCTTTTTGTGTGTCTTCAGATTCTTGTAATCTATAGGGTTTTTAAGTTACATAGTAAAATAGACCAAGTCAGAAATCTAACATGACCAAATATGCTGACATATCTTAACTTTAAAATAGCCACTAGAATATTGTACTATGGAATGCTATAAATATGGTAATTATATACACTGGGATTTTATTCTGCCTTGTGTCTTTTTAAGACCATATATTTTGTCCTTTATTGTAATTTACTGTTGGTTTTATGTGAATTACGTACAGGTAGTGTCCATATAGGGGCAGCACCTCAGTTCCACAGATTTACAAATGGGGACAGTTACAGAGCATTTTGTGGCATCCGGGATCTTTGGTGGCATCCAGAATCTTTGCCTGTGGGTTGGGTGTTCAAGTTGGATGTTACAGAGGGATTGCCTGTGTCAAATGAACAATTGACCTCACTGCAGTCCACTGATCTGACACACGTTTGTCACAGAGAGGACAATGACAACATGTATATATATCTTGCGTCCTGTGGTTGTTTGCTCCAAGTTTGGGTCAAAGCTGTTGGCTCGTGCTCCCGGTCCGGGGCTGGGCACAGGGAATGTCTGCAGCCGTCGCTTTTAGGCTGTTGAGCCCAGCGCAGTCTCTGTGATGCCTTTTCACTTCTAGTGCATTATGACCATAGCGATTATTGCCCTTGCAAAAACAACACGTTCTGCTGATAGCCGCTGCTTGGTGGGTGGGAGGGGAGCAGAAGAGGGCAGATCAGACAGACGGGGGTATTTGCGTTCCCAGCGTCTTTCTCCTGCAATGAAGCCGCCGGACCCCGCTCGGACGGGGGTTCGCTTGCTTACCCCGGAGGAGCGTTTTCCGGAGCGAGGGTCGGCCGGGCTGTGCGTCCTCGGCAGGCGGTGCCGCGGCCGGGCCGGGCCCGGGCGGCCCGCTGGGGGGCCGCAGTGCCGGCCCGCGCGGGCCGCTGTCCGCGGGCACGGCCCGGGGGGCGGCGGGAGCGGGATCCGAGCGCCGGGATGAGGGCATGGTCTGCAGGGAACCGACCGAGGGCGACCCGGGGGTTAAGTGTAAAATGTCTCCTGAAAACTTGAGGTGCAGAACGAGACCCCGAGTCCTCGCACCGATCGCCACGGACCGCGTGGAAAAGCGGTCTAAAGGGAAACGGAGGGGCTGATGCTCGCACTGTTGGTGGGTTTTCCCTGCTTAATTTATCAAGCTACTGTTTATTAATTAAAATACTAACAATAAAAGTTGCAATTAAATTGTCATAAATCAATACTATACGGTGGCATTTGTTTGTAAGAATTATTTCCAGCTGAAGGCTGAGTTTCCACGTTCACTTCTGGACTCGGGTGCAGAACTACAGCGAAGGTGCCTCCTGAAATGTCTTGGTTTGGGTCTCAGTCCTGGGCTTGTGCTGAACGTTTTTGTGAGAAGAAATAACTCGGTGTGCAATGCGTTGCTAGAATTAAACTCGAAGGGATTTGTTATGCAATGACCGTGTCATCGATGTGAGTGAAAATCATACGAAAAGGCAGAGTGCTGTAAAAGGAAAAAATAAAAGAATGAGGGGAGGGACAGGAGCTACTGGAATTGTTAACTTCAGTCGTGTTCTGGAGAAAGCCCATCCAAAGGGTTAACCGGAGGGGCTGAGGGAGACCAGCCACCTGGGACCTCACACCCAATTGGCAGTCTTTTGTAATATATAATTTGCCTAAAATTGCGCACTGAGCACAAGCTTTTGTTTTCTAATTGATTTACGGTTTGAGCCACTTTTACCTCATCCCCTACTGTCCTGCACACAGTGCCAGCAAGTACATTACAGTGAGAAATGATAAATTACCGCGTACTTGTGATGCTAATGCATCAAGAGTAAAAAACTGCTACTACATAGAGCTTCATGCATTAAGAGCGTAGGAAAGATAGAGCTGTGCAAAAAATCATTTGTATCTTCTGAAATAACCGTTTGATCATTTACTTCAATTCATCTTGGAGACCTAATTGAACCTGAAGGTTAAAATTTATGCTATTATGGCTTTCCATTTGTGAATTGGAACAAAGTTCTAAAGAAAATGTGTGAATGTTGGCTTAAAGCTACCTGTATCTTCGAGACTTTTAATAAGTTAATTAGTCAGAAAAGTAACAGGTATCACACATTCTTAAAGCCTTTAGAAATTAAATATTTGCTTGTTAATGACAACTGCATTATGCATTTTCAAATGACATGGCTCCACTTTTAGGTAGGAGTATGCGTACATGGCTTCATGTAGATACTGTCTAATCAGTGTTTTTCACCAGAGCTATTTAAATATTTTAATCTGTTTTTGTTTCAGAGGTATAGTGCAACTTTTACTGAATAACACGATTATAGGTATCAAGGGAGAATTGAAAATCTTGTATAATATTTCTTGCATTTGTGAAATACCTTACTGATATCCCAGAGGAGAGGAAAATGTGGAAGTTGGTGAAAGCTAATGTACGCTTGTTGTGGGATTTCTTTCCTCCACTGTGCATCAAAGGCTGGATTTTGTTTTACCTTCACATCCTCAGTCCACCTTAAATTTTTTTTATTTTTGTACAATGTCTGTGGGTTCCAGTCTTGAAATATGAAGAAACAGATTTATGGCGGCTGCTGGGCACAACAAATTAAGTTGACAGTGATGTATGAGAGCATAATAGCATGATGATCCCTCTGTAGCGCGGCTGGACGCCTCCTGCTTCATTTGGCTCTTGTTAGGATCTGTTAGGCAGCTAAATAATGAAATTCTGCTGACTGATTTCTGATTTCTCTTTTCTTCCTCTTTTCACCTTTTTATGCAACTTACATTTTGCAGACCCATCCTAATGCCAGCAAACTGCCCTTAAAGGATTCTTTCACTTATGACGACTACAGGTTGGTCTGTCTTTTAATTCTTCTTTTTTTCTTTCTTTCTTTTCTTTTTTTAATATGGTGAACTGTGGGGCCTTGGAAATTCTTCATTGGTGGGAAAACCCTATTGTCACTGAAATGTTTAGTGTAGGATTTGATACCGATACACCTCCTTAATGAAGAAGAAAATAAAATAAATATGTGGATTTTAATTGTTACAGAAGAATAGTCATTATGAGCAGTTAATTTAGCTAACTGGCACACATAGTCTGAGATGACTAAGGTAATTCTTTGTTTCTTAAGAAAATAATTCAGTTGATGTTGAAGGAGTTTTGGGGTTTGGGGAATTTATTTTTAATTTCTTTTTTTTTTTTTAATAAAAGCCTTTACGACCACAGAGTAGTAAAAGCTAATATGTAGAGCTGTTGCTGTTGAACAGGAGAGCTGGAGAACAGAAGATATTCACATGAAGCATGAGTGTCACTTGGAGGTGCTATAAGGGGTGACAAACTTAAGATAAAAAGAATAATAATTAAGATAATGAGAGCTTTAATTCTGTTAAATGATTAAAAGAGCATGAATAAAAGGCATTCATGAGGGATTTTTTAGCCTAGTTGTACTGCTGGGTAAGTCTATGAAAGTGGAATTTCGAAAGCACACCTCCTTCACTTACAGGGTCACTGAGAAACACGCCAACTTACATGCGAAGTGGTCTAAACTTTTACAGACAAATTACTACAATTAACAAGAAGCATATTGCTATTATATTTCAAACAGTGTTTGTTTATCAAAATTATCCACAGTTTTAACTTTCTTTTTAGAAATTAGGTAGATTTCAGTTTGACACTGTCTTTCTAAGCAATCTGTAGTCCTTCTGAAGAAATCCTTCTGGAAGTCTAATTCCGTATATTAAATATGTGTTAGTGTTGGAGTCTGTGGGAATTAAATTTATTTTGACCTTCTGGTGGCATTCCTTTTTTTTTTCCCCCTCCAAAAAACCCGCAACACATCTGTGTATTAAGGCCAGACCATGGTGAAACTAAAATTCTTTTTTTTTCCTTTGATGTTTAATATTCATTTTTTGTCAGATATAAAATAAAAAATGAAATTTTAGAAAATACTGAAATGTTAAGCTCTTATAAAGATTTTTATGTTTGAATAGGTAGCTGTCATTTAATTTACTTCACCTGACTTAGAAGAGTTTTGAATGATGTCTGTGTACTAAACTGTGTTATGCTCTTTTCATGCTTTTTACCTGGATATCTGTTTGGAATATTGCAGATTTTTTTTCTCTCAATTCTGTTAAGCAGAAAATTTAGCAATACTGATCTAAGCCAAAAGCTTGCAAACTGAAGAGAAACACTTAACAAAATACCATGCATGTGTCAGGTGGTGACACTGGTTTCCAGTTCACTCAGTACATAAGCTTTTTAGAGAGTGAGTGGTAGAATACACGCTGGCTCTTACAAAAGTCTACACACAGATGAGAGTTCCTGCTACTGAGCAGTGAACTGCTCTGAAAGGTGCAGGAATAGCTGACCCCAGGTTTGGGATGTGTAGTGGGAGATACGTGTGCAGTGAAGGGCTGGGGAAGCAGAAGGTGACGTAGGAGTGGATCCTGGTTGGGGAATGGAACCAATGGAAGGTATGAAGGTTCTCTTGCAAACAGCACAGAAGAGGGCATTTGGTCTATGTGCATGTCTTGGAAACCTGGGAGCTGCTGCTTTTCCTGCGAGTTATATCGCCTTCTATAGTGCCTGTAGTCAGGGTGATCTTTAATAAAACTAAGTTTGGAAACTCCCAGTCTAAATGCTTTCTTCAGGTGGGACTATGGCCAATCTTATTTTACTGTTTTGAACATTGACCATCTACTGTTTTTAACTTTTGCAGATGGGCAGTTTCCTCTGTTATGACACGGCAGAACCAGATTCCAACAGAAGATGGTTCCAGAGTTACACTTGCTCTGATACCTTTGTGGGACATGTGTAATCATACTAATGGACTGGTAAGGATTTCTTCAGTGTTGCTGAAAGACTTTAGGGCTTAAGTATTAAGCATTTCAAGTGCTGTAGAACAGTTTAGTAATATTTTGCATTATGCTTCTTAACACAGGTATGTTCTCTTCCCAAGTGACCCTAAAAACCCAATATCTGAAAGAAAGGTTTGTCAGTTTCTCAAATGTCTTACGATAGCTTTTCAGGGAGAGCTTTGTTCATCTAGAGAAAACTTTTCAAGTGATTGGACACTTGTGTAAAGTTAGGTCTTATATGCATGTTATATACCTATACGTACTTTTAAAAGTTTTTGTTAATACCTTTTTTTCCAGACAAGCCTGAATAGTCTCCTGACATGGCCCTTTGTTTTTGATGGGCTGAAAATGGTTCACAATACTGGACAGATTTGTTCTGAGAACAGAAAGCAGAGATTGATGGAGGTTGCCTCTTGTAGCTACCACTAGGGAAAGTGGTTAGAGATTTGCAACTAAGAAATACTGCCTGCTCTCCTAACCATGCCCAAAGAGTCTTGTTATGGAGAAGGCAACAAGAAGAACAAAGCCGGGTTCAACAAAAACAGTACATCTGTTAGTACATCAAAGAAACAAAATGCAAAAATACTACTTTAGGGCATATTAAACATTTAAAAGGTGACATATGTATATAGAAACTCAGACCTGCTGACATTTTGGCTTACGTGCGCCAGTTCAGAAAATGAGTTCCTGGTTTCATTAACAGGCCAGTTAATGCTGAAGTGAGGACACCCAGAAGAGGGTGGCTTATCAATGTTATTTAGTCATGCTCATATGCAGTTCAAAATTCATACCCTCTATTTGTGTTTTCAGTAGATAGTATTATTTATTGTAAGCACTGAATATGACCATACTGTTCATGGTCATATTTCTTTTGGTTCTTTTGTGGGAGAGTTGACGCGAGCATTAGACCAGCAGCATGTGTTAGTGTTGTTGGTATAAGTAAAGTCTGTTTTAAATAAATAAATTGTAAAGCAACTTGTTTTTCACTTGACATTTAGCTAATTTAGTGTTACTATGACTGTACCAATTACAGCACGGTAGGCTAGGCTACGAAGTTGCAAGTGTTTGGGGTTTATTATTTATTTATTTTTCCTTATTGCAAGGTGATTAGATGTTGTTCATTAACAGTGATTCTTGCCTTTGCATATTTGTTCTGCAATCTCACAGCTTTGGTTTAGAAATAAAGTTCATATGAGAGTCTCCAGTATAAAGAAAATTGCTTAAAATTTAGAAATGTGTGTTTTTATAATACAAGTGGTAGCTGCAAGCATCAGTACTTCCTGTACCCTTTTCCTGCTGGGCATCTCTTTCAGATGCTTTTGCAGAGACTTGTCTGTATTCATTAGACAACTGTTAATGAATGCCTTCAAAGTTGGGATTAGAGGAAAGAGGAAGAGAATTAAGGTTCTGAGAGGGAAAAAATTAAGTAACATATATTAAAAGAGCAGCATATTTATGTTGTTTTACTCATTCAAACTTCTATTTAAATTGATAAAGTAATTTTTATTTTTATTATGCTCTTTAACAATGGGTTTGATATAGAGCCAGCCTCTGGAGCCAAACTTGCTAATACAGTAGTAGATCAGGACTGGAAACATTTTTTTATGCTGAAATGTATCCTAAAGGACGGGGGGGGTTGTGCTGAACTTAAATGTTTTGTACGTATGTAAAGACTTCAGTCATTTATTTCATAGTTCTACAGAAAATAGTTTAAGTGGATATACATTTAGGAAGGATAGAAAACTGTAATATTACTAATGGGTTAAGGAAAGCTACTTAACAATTTTTGTTGTGTGCTAGTTCCATGTACTATTAGAAATGGGAGGGGGAAACTGCTAAGATAACTGTAAGCTGTCTGTATTGTAGTTTATATTATTCTAGAGTGAGATGAAGGTGAACTGAGCTCTAATCATAGCACAACCCTTTAAAATACGTGAAGGAAATCGTTATTCATTGCAGGACAGTAAGAAAAGATGGCACTGAATGCACACCCCTGTCTACTTTATTCCAAATGTAGAGCTGAAATACTTCTTGAGTCAATCAGCTACTGTATGTCCCTGTTCTCGCTTTATTCCAAAAGGCCTCTTTCCATGATCTAGATAATAAAATGCTCTATGGATCTTAACTGGAGCTAGGTCCATCCAGCTTTTTGTTGCTTCTGACACTATTAATTAGATCAACCTGCCTCTAAGAACTATTTCAAAATGGTTGTCTTCCTGCATTTCTCATTGTTATTCTTTAGTGGGATTGTATTTTGACAGTCAGAGGTTGATTACCAGTTCTGACAGAGCTTTGAATAAGCTACATTCTGCCTGTTGGGCTGGGTCCATCCTTAATCACTGACCAAGCAGACTATTGCATGCTTTATACACAACTTGAAATTCATGTATCAGTCTGCTTCAGAAATAAACTGAAGGGATGCAATTTGTCAGCTATCATGTGGGAAGAGAAGTAAACACCCTGTTAATTCTCTTACGTGACTGCTATTAAAAGAAAGAGGAAATAAGAATCTAGCACTCCATTATGCTTTGTAGAAAAATCTTTCAGAAGTGCTGCTGGGTTTCGTGCATTGTTGTTTTTTGGTTTTTTTTTTAAAGGCAAAAATAAATTTTAAAAAAATCAGTACTCTAGTGAAGCATGCTTAAACTGACAGAATGCTCCTCTTAAAATACTGGAATTTCTCCAATCTGTGAAAGTCTCCTGTTCCACCAGCATTTCAAGGGACTGGAATGGACTTTTCACATTCAGAAATATTTCATTGAGTTTACGCACTAAGAAAATTTCAGGATAGGTCAAGAGTTCCTGTTTTTGAATGAAAGGTGTTCAAGTACTGCAGCTTATGTTTCTCAGTGGACTGTATTGCATGACTCTCGTGGTCTCTTCTGATCTCAACATACCATGAACCCATTGGTGGACCTGCAGTGGTGGCACCCACACGCAGGTGTCTGCAGGGCTGGGCTACCTGTGCTTGGGGCTGCCTGTGCTTGGGGCTGCCATTTGGGATTTGCTCCATCAGAGGCAAGTTCCCCAGGCTCACTTTGAAAGCGCTGTTTTGGCTGACAAGTGCACATTTGATGCAAGCAGTGCAAAACTATTAATGTGTAAGCCATCAACCAGGCTTTCAATATAATCTGTGGAGTTCTGTCTTTGGACAAGCTGCATCCAAGATGGGAATCAGGGTATACTGCAGCTCACATCAGCCAGCTTACAAAAAAAGTATGTTTTCATTTTCAAAGGCTGAGAGAGAATCTTTGGCTTCTTCCCAGTTTTTCCCCAGGCCCAGAGCATATTTTTCCATAAGTTAGCTCTGTCAGTGTTGAATTCAGACTACCCACCATAAAAGTTGCTCTCTGATTTTTCAGCAGCTTGTGTTCCATCCTGTGGCTGCATCTTTGGCAATAATATTAAAAAATGTGTTGTTCGTCACTTTATAAAAATATTACATTTTTAGGTTAGCTTTACTTGTTAGTGTGACCCCTTTACAGTTTAGTAATTGTTTTTGGAAAAATACAGGTTTGTTAAGAGAGTTTATCCTCTTCCATTGCCTGCTACCATCACAAAAATCCTTTTAGCATTTTAAGAGTATTACTTAACTTTTAGATAAAGGGATTATTTTCAAGTAAATTATAATTCTCTGAAGATTGTATCCCCTAAAGATCCATAGTTATCTAATCCTTTTTCATTGAGAGATCAAAAATGTGTTGGCAGTTGAAGGATAAAGCACAGCATATAGAGCTGTCAGTGCCTTGCTCCCTTGGGCCTCATGGCAATGACTGAAAGCACCAGAACTTTATAACAAGCTGCTGGCTTTAGCATGGCACTTTGTGGCCTATGGAGGCTACTTCCCTCAGAGCCTTCTGCTCACTTCAGGTAGGTTATTTCCTTTAATGCGAAGATTGCTCAGGAGTTGTAAAGCCAACACTACCAGCTATATTCTGACATGCAGAGAAAGAAATGTATGCAATTTCTGTTGTTAATATCTATTTCCAATATGAAATTTTGTCAATGGTGGGAGAGACAAATATAAAATGCTAAAAGTGCTTTTGCCACTCTTTCCTTGGATAGATCACTACAGGCTACAATCTAGAAGATGACCGGTGTGAATGTGTGGCACTTCAGGATTTCAAGGCTGGAGAACAGGTAGTGTGAACAGTTATCTACATAATTGTTCTTTCATTAAGTTCTGTGGACACTTGGTAACTCCCTACAAAATTTTGATAACAGAGTGGTGTGGGTTAAACCCTGCTACATTTGCATTTTAATATGCTGAGCTAATTCTGTGTGAAAATAGTACCAAACTAAACAAGTGTACATTTTTCAGAATAAAATAGTTTTTATCACTTGGTAGACCCCAACTATAGGAGAGTTTGATTCCTCATATTTTAGAGAACTAGTTGAAATATTTAATTACTGGTAAGTGCACATACACAGGCATCAGGCTTGATATTCTGGAGGAGCTTAATAAAAGACCATATGCAAAGGACCAAAGATAAATATTTTTTAGATTTGGAGCAGTACTTTGTCTGCAATAGTGGATTGTTGAGTCTTTCTTAACAATCTTACTGGTTTGTTTCTTGTTAGTGTTCATTCATTTAAGAGGCAAAATGCAGTAGAGTTGCCAGTCATTTTACCCATGTTGTCATTGTCATGCTTAGTGAAAATGAGAAATGACCTAAAAATATACTCCCTCCCTCTCACACAGGCATGCATGCCTTTACCTCTTCACCCTGAAATACAGGGAGAGTCTTGTAAAGATGCATGGAACAGTTCAGAATCCAGTATTTTGATCAGAACTGCTAAGAAACAAAAACAAGTGTTCAAACTAGTGATGCGCTGAAGACAGTGGTTTCAGGAGTGTAGGAAATCTCCTGTGCTGTGTCAGCAGCCAACCTAAACCCTCAAGTGTAGTAGCACTCCTTTTTTTCCTACTGCTTGAGCAACTGCAGTCAGCATGGCCAGACAAAGGCTTTGTCTATGAAACATCCTGAAATGTTTTATAACTCAGTCTCTGAGTTATTACATTTACTGTATAATCTTGCCAGTCTTACAATTTATAGTATTTTGGGTTTTGTTTTTCTTATGTATTGTTACCTTGTTTAGCAAGGAAGTGTCTGGAATTTTTTTTTAATGTGTCTTTCCAGGGGTATATTTATCCTCATTGCTATGCTGGGGTTTACAGTGATTGTGTATTTTTGCTCTCAGAATTTGTTATGGTAGTCAAATATTTGCTGTTTTTTCCAGCAGTGGTGTGGTGAGTTAAAAGGGGTCCACAGTTTTTCCAGAAGTGATCCAATTTATAATTTTCCACAGCTGGCAATGGCATATAACTGTTCTGACCGGTCTCTCCATTTCAATTATAGAGGCTTCCTCTATTTCAATTTTATTTTAGTAGTTTCACTTTGTCTGCTATTTATCAGAGTTGGTTTTTTTTAAATTTCTGTGCAAACTTTAACTGTTAGTGACATCTTTAAAGCACTGTAATTATATAATGCTTCAGTCCTTTAATATACTGTACAGATGTTATTTCTTACAATTTCAGCAGGAAGAGTGTATGATCCATGCTTTTACTACTAAAAAATGTGAGGCAGTAAAGTCCACAGAATCTATCGAACACTGACCTGAAATAAAGCAACTTTCTCATTCTGTTTATTTGGATTTTTTTCCAAAACAGTCACGGAGCATAAGAGTATACTGTATAATCTACGCATGATATGTGACTTTTAGTTTAATATGAGATGTATCACATTAGTTTTAAAACGTGAGAGGGTTAGCATCTCTTTCCTTAACCACTGCCTTAATATGCCTGGGCATGTCACGTGTTCATCATATGAGTGTGTTATTTACAGTATAATGTTTACTATAATTTAATATCATCCTTAAGCATTTAGTGCTTAGGATAAATAGTTCTAATATAAAATTGAAAACAAAGAAAGTAAATGGCATCATTGCTGTTATTGAGCCCTTTAGAGAGCACTGTGCCTTTCCCTGTCAGCTAGAGAGAAATGGAAGCTTGCAGGCATCCAGAGCGTTGCTGTACCCTGAGGTTCAGAAAGGAGTTCTGTAGCTGTTGAAACTTCCTTTTCTAATTGACAATTCTGTTATCAAACAGAAGTGGGAAAATATCCTCTTGATGTGGGAGAAGACAATTGGTACTCTGACCTCTAGTCCCATGCATGCACTTCATACAGCCTAGCCCTGAGTTAAACACATTCTGCAGGTTATATTTAGGAACTTCTTTTTTAATGTGAAATAATGTAACCTGTATGCTTTAGATGAAAGAGTTCAGAGTAAAAGGCAAATATAAGTACTGCCTGAACAGAGCTCAGATCTCTCTGTATGATACGCTGTGGTATATCCATAGCTTAAGGTAACATTAAAATGAAAGCAAAGTTGATCCATCAGCAGTATAGGTTACTCCTTTGGGTGGACATTTGGTTGGGGAAAATGACTCCAGAAACACCATTTCTTTTAAGGGGCCTTCCTTGTCTTTTATTTTTTTAGCCTTTATAAGGCATAGGACCTTTGAAAGCTTATTTCCATATACTGATACTTTATGACAGCATGAGAAAACAAATCATTTTTATTTTAAAGTATGGAATAAGAACTTCTCTCAAAGTCTCTGTTACGTGGATATGTTTAAATCTACCTCTAAAGTATAATTGCCACACTATATACACCATTTGTATCGATACCAGAAAACAAAGCATGTTTCTTTATATAACCAAATATACCTTGTACTCAGAATAGTAACTCTTTTGGGAAATAACTTTCAAATTATGTCAGTTTTGTGAGCTGATCTTAAGCTTTTTTCCTGTCCCTTCACTTCTCTTTTCATCCTTCTAGATTTACATTTTTTATGGCACTCGGTCAAACGCTGAATTTGTGATCCACAGTGGTTTTTTCTTTGATAATAATTCACATGACAGAGTGAAAATAAAGCTTGGCGTGAGTAAAAGTGACAGGCTGTATGCTATGAAGGCAGAGGTCTTAGCTCGTGCTGGTATCCCAACGTAAGTAAAACACAATGCCATGGGTTTTTTAAAACGTTTCCAAGGTATATAGTGTCCAGTAGAGCATATACAAGACTGTTCTATGATAGTTTTCTTAGGTGTAATATTTCTCCTGTTTGTATAGCAAATTAAATTATTGTAATAATATTTACAGAAGTTCTCTGAGCTGTATTATCATCTAATTTTAACCATATATAAGGAAAAAAGCCTTTGCTTTAATAACCATTTTAACAAAAACAGAGGAAAGATTAATTTGAAGCAATCTGTGGTTTTTCTTTCTTTTCTATCCCTTGCAGACATACTACAGTATGTGAATCACAGCATTTTCCTTTAGTCTTTCAGTCCAGAGGGTACTATTAGGAGCAGCAGACATGAAACATTGCATTTTCATGAATTTATTATGAAAGCTGTGTAAAATAATTTTAAGTGTAAAATTGTAGAGATAATTATTCTTTTCAGAAATTTCTTTTCAATTTCCCAGGTTAGGGAAGCTTTTCAGTTTGAACTAGTATTACCTACTTTTTTTTTTAAAGTTACTTTTGTAACAGTACATTTACTTTAAGGTCTTTTATGTAGAAATAAGTTCAAAGATATGACAATTTAACTTGCATTTACTGTTGTTGTATGATTGTTTCTTTTATTAGTTCTAGTGTTTTTGCCTTGCACGCCACTGAGCCTGCAATCTCTGCCCAGCTTTTGGCTTTCCTTCGAGTGTTTTGTATGAGTGAAGGTAGGATGTTTTATGAAGATAACCTAATTTATGTTTGTCTTGTTGTGGGGGTTTTTTTGGTTGTTTTTTTTTTGTTAGCCCAGAAATTGATAGACATTTATATAAAACATTAAGCTAGAAGATCGGAAAAGTCGAGGAGTTTAAGTTAAAAAGGAATCTATAAGCTAGTGAGAAACCCAATTTTTAGCTATGCTTTCTGAGGGAATATTTCAGTAACTCCTAAAGCATGAGATGATACAATTTTTTATTTCTTTTAATCTCCCAGGCTGTTGTGAATGAGTGAGCTTTCAAGCTTGATCTCTAGTTCTTAGGTTTCAAAATAGTTCACGGAACAAGATCATGCAAGGCCTAGGGGTTTACATGCTTAAAATCATAGCATATTAGCCATCACTGCTGGAAGCATTTAAGTATGGAATTGGAATATTCTGTACTGTTGGAGAAATATGGAAGAGACATTTCAAAGTTGAGTATTTTCAATATTTTGGTAATTCTTAATTTAAAACCAATTTCTGTATTTGCAAACTGTATTTGTACTGTTTCCAGAGTACTTTGTACTCATGTTACTTTTTTGTGGGGTAAAAATATGTGTACAATTAATAAATATTCACCTAATTTGTGCATAATATTCATAATGGTTGCTTGCTGGTTAGATGTAGCTTTGACAGTGAGAGAGTTTGTCATGATAGTGAGAGAGTTCTCTTGCAGTTAGGGAAACTGTGCAGGTGATGTGGATTTTAGTACCAGTAGGAATACTGAAGTTGTTGAGTTTCTGCATGTGCTCTATTTGCTTTCTTTAATAAAACCAGCATACCTTATTTAGTATCATGTCTTCAGTTGCTCCTGTCATTAATTTTTTAGAACTTATAAAGAAATTAGAATATATTGGAATAGTTCATTTGGAAGGGAGCTACAATAGTCATCTATTCCAATTGCCTGACAGTTCTGGGAAGTAAACTCAAGTAAAGAAAATTTTAGGATGCTAATGAGGAAGTGAATTTTGACTTGGAGAGGAAAATACATCCAGTGAACATTTTAATTGCATTTCTCTGGTATATGATTGTGCTCAGATTATTCTTATGTCTTAAATACTGTATAAGAAAATACCAAGAACCTACATGCAAGCTCTTGGTGAAGTTTGTGATAACTGCTTTGCAGGAGTGAAATTTATTAATTGAAAGATTAATGGAATTTGTCTAATGTCAAGGAGCTGATTAAATGTTTTCTGCTCTGTGTGAGGTTTGATGGATGTCTTTTCTGACCACCTGTAGGACGTTTCTGCTACTGAAAAAGATTACCAAAACAATAGGAAAATTAATTCCACTGCTTTTTACATGCTCTTTGGCCTGTTCCTTTTATTATCAAAAAGTTCACTGAACTCTTTAAACATTTAGTCCCTTTTGTTTATCAAGTATTTTACAGAACATTCCATCTCACTGTCACAGGCTTCTGCTGTGTATGAGGGGCTGTGATTTATAAAGTATCTTTATTTCCAAGTGGAGCAGAATGCCGATTTTCGGCTGACCTCAAGACTTTCAGTTGTCTCTTTGAGCCAAACCCTAGAAATAACCAGCATATCTGATAATTCTTATTTGAGGAGAGGTTTATTTTTTGTTAGCTGCTCAAAGCAGATTGTTTTTTAACAGATTGGTTTTGTACTTATTGTAGAAGAGCTGAAGGAACACTTGATAGGTGAGCATGCCATTGACAAAATCTTCACTTTGGGCAACTCTGAGTTTCCTGTTAGCTGGGACAATGAAGTTAAACTTTGGACATTCCTCGAAGCCAGAGCGTCCCTTCTTTTGAAAACCTATAAAACAACTGTGGAGGTAAAGTCATCATTATGTGTAATTTAGGTGTCTGAACTGTTCTGTGTTCTGTCCTTCATCTTGTCTTTGCAAACTTCAATCTGAATGTTAGTACATAATTCATTCTGTACTTTTTAAAGTGTAGAAACAGTTTTGCATTATCTAAGGAAAATCAAATAAGATTGCAAAAAAGAAAATTTTGTTAATGTAATTTTGTTAATGTATTTTTTCTTTGATTCTCCAAATAGAGACTACCTGCTTTTTTCTCTGCAAATAAGATGGGGAATCAGTTTCAACTTGTTGTCTGGAGTTGCATTCTACAGTCTGCAAAGAAATGCACTACTATTGCAAGTGTATAAGTGAACCTACACGTTGCATATATTTGTGAAGTCACCTGACTTCGCTTGTTATGCAGACTGATTTATGGAGAGAAATTTTGGGCTTCTTTACAAATTCATGATAAATTTGACTGGGACTCCTTGCAGACCCCCTCATGTCCATTTGTCTCAGCCTGGAAATCCTGGTGTCACTGTTAACAGAAAGAGAGGAAAGGTGAAGGATTGTTTTATTGTGTTGGTTGTTACTAACAAACCTGCTTTTTTTTTCCTAACAGGGTGATAAGTCCTTCTTGGAGACTCATGACCTTACTCCACATGCGGTCATGGCTATCAAATTGCGCTTGGGTGAAAAAGAGATCTTGGAGAAAGCAGTGAAGAGTGCAGCTGCCAGCCGAGAGTATTATACCAAACAAATGGCAGATGGAGCTCCGCTTCCTAAGTATGAAGAGAGCAATATTGCCTTGTTGGAGAACACTGTGGCAGACTCTAGACTCCCTATTGTCCTGAGAAACCTAGAAGATGTGGAAGAGCAAGGGGACTTAAAGATTGATGAAGCCATTGATGCTGAAGTCACAGAGAATGGGTTTGTAAACAGTGAAAACTCTCTATTTAATGGGACCAAATCTGAAAGTGAAAATCTAAATAAAGAGAAAAGCAACAGAGGGACTGAAGCTGCCAAAGAATCTTCTTCAGAAAGTAATGATGAGGTTAAAGAATAGTCCTAAAATTTTACTTTCTTGTGAAATTAAACTAGCTGAAGTTTATGAACAGTGCATTTATGTTGGTGTGTTTCTTTGTTAACATTTCTCTTTCTGCAGAGAAAAATGGTTTTGCTGCTTTATATAAAATTGAATTTTAAGTTATTTAAAAGATTTAGCATCCCTTTTCAATTAAGATTGCCATCTTGCTTTCAGGCAAAAACTGGGGAAAGAGGTGCCTTTGGAAGATTTTGCAGCCCTTTGTTGAACCAAATGTATTTTCTTCCTGGGGAAGAATTAAGCTCTTCTATCTGCTGTGCGTTTGTTGTTCTGTCACTCTGAGTACCGAAATTAAAAGCTTGCACTGCCTCCTGCCAAGAAAAGCAGAAGGCAGGACTGACTCGGTATTCAGCATGAAGGTGGGAGAGCATTACAGCAGAAAACTGGATGAGAGGATCAGAAACTTGTGAGACTGGAGGAAAACCTGTTTAAAATCAGGTGTACCAGTCCAGAAAAAGGTAAGGTGGCAACCTTATGATTGGTAGTTTTAAATGTTGATGAGAATCCAAACTGTATACACTTTAAGTGATCTCTGAAGATTTCAGTTTACTTTCTCTTCTGTTTACTGTATAAAAGTATCTCATCTTCTTCAGTCAGAGTTAGGCTGCTACAGTACAACATTCACCAACTTTTAAAGGCTGACTACTTTTTATTTCCAGGCAGTACTTTTTATTTACAAGGTTGGCAGAGCTTCTGGAGATTTTGAAAACGGATAGGCCAAGCCACAGCTTTAAACTGTACTCATCAAAGTGAGGTCGCTTCCCAGCTTCTTCAGATTTTCACAACTAGCTAGAGATTTTCAAAGCTACACTTTTGACTAAACCATTATTAAAAGGAAAATGTTATTAATATTCCTGTCTGCTACTCCTTCATTTCTGTGGTGTAGGATGTAACACTGATGTGACATGGTTACCTGATCTTACTCAGCTTTGTCTTTTGGTTAAGATATTAATTGATACTGCTTTCTCAAAGGAAATGGCAAGCAGGCTGATGTAATTTTGGCCCAAGTCCAGACTCAGCCAAGTATGCCTTGAGCTTTGCCATTTAGATTGTATCTTCATCTGATGCACATTTCTTGGGATACCTCCACAGGTTAAGCAGGTCTACTGTCACCAGCAGTTTTGGTCACCCTCATACTATATGTTTTAACTTCTCGGTGGAAACAATACAACCCTAGCACTGTGCAATATCAGAACAAGGGTAATTCCAAGGCCTGACTTTGAAATTACCTGGGTATTGGGAGGAGAGGAGGGTGGAATATTTTTATTTTGTTGGTGAATTTAGGGGAGTATAAAGTGATTTAATTCTGTTCTCAATATTAAGGACTCTGTCTTTTGCCTTTGTATCCTTAAGTTCTCGATAATGGATAGAATGGAAAGCTTGGACGGTTGTTCAAAGCTCAGTAGAGGTTGCGAACTGCTCATCCAAGATCAGCTGCAGTAAAATCTCTTTTGGCATATTCATAGTTTTATTAGATTTTACTTCTCTTATACTGCAACTTGGAAAATGTGCTTTTGCATCAGTCTTTGGTGCAATACACGTTTAAGTAGTGACTTTCAGGTTGTCATAGCAGTTCTGGTGTTCAGCTAGTATCAGTGCGGGGAAAATAGAAAAAATAGTTTTTTAAAAAATATTTCACTAAGAATGGCACGTTGCCATTGCACCTTGGATATTGCTTCATCACTAACAAGATGCTGGACCAGTATTTTTGTAACTATATGCTGCCTTTGGTAGAATGTTATAAATTGTTGTCTTGACAATTTAAATGTCATACAAAAGTCATTACATTTTGGTTTTTATTAGGACCAATATTCCATTTCTGTTTCTGCCACTTACATTGCACAACATTGTACTAGATATTATGATGCAATTCTGAAACTAGCCTTCCCTGAAAATTATAACTGTAATTCAGAATTTAAATGCTTTGATTCAATCTGATACACTGTATTTTGTTCCAGTATTTGCTAATATCTATGGCTTAGCAAAGCCTGTGGTCACCACAGGACAGAATGTGTGGGTTTTCTTGAATAAAATATAGTTCTACCATGTCTTCACTAGTGAGTGTATTATACAACCAAAACCTCTACCTGCTACTGACTGCTGTATCTTTTGGGGTCTGTGGGAAGAGGAATACCTGTTCAGGTATACAGATAAAGATTAAAGGAGAAATAGCTGGGGGGGTAGGGGGGAAGAAAAATATTCTAGTAAACAGAAAGGGAAAGTGTTCTATTGAATGCATGGTCAAATTCTTACTTTTCATTTGTTAGTGTTACTTAGAAAAATATGTTACACACAATAAAAATAGTGCGTAATCTAATTTTGTAATTTGCATTTTTCCTCTATGCATGTGATGGTTCCTCAGAAGCACTAACCTAAAACTTAAGCTTTTGAAAACTGAGGTGGAAACAAAAAAAATTGGCACTGATGAGCCCTTATTACCATCTGTCATGAAAACAGACCTTTCAAAGCATTTTAAAGTTAACTTTCTTCATACTGTTTGGTTAAGAGGCTGTTCACACTAATCCCAGGCTAAATGCCAAATCTTGCTTCTGTTTAGCTATCTAAAGTATTCCTGTAAGAAAGACATCACTTGGATTTCTCGGACTGTTCTCCAAAAGCAAAACAGGGGAAAAAAAAACCTTTTGAATTTTACATGAACCTACCTACTGATAAATCGTTTCCCTAACAACCTATAACTAGTTTGGCTCGGTATGTGAGATGGTGTCCATATCCCTCTGTTGATAAAGTCAAATATACAAAATTGAGCAACAACCTCCACTCTGAAAAATGTTTGTAAATTGTAAATGCAACCTTAGCTTAAGTACTGTCATCAGTGAGGGAGAAATGAGAGTCTTCTGACTGTGGAGGTGAGATGGTTTATGTTCTTGGCTAGAATAAGTATTCTTTCCTTTGAACATCATTAAAAGATGGTATGTGTAGAAAATCTGTGCAACTCAACAGTGACTGCCTTCTTGAGGCTAATTTGCCTTTAGAGAGGAATGATCATCATGGAGTCATGAAATCTTCCATGATTCAGTGGTACTCTGGAAGATTTAGGTTACACAGACTTTTCTATTTCACATGTTTAGAAACAGGATTTAATATCTGCTGCTGTCCCTTCCATCCACTCTTATTTTATAGAAAGACATGCAAAGTAATTATGAAACATTATTTGAAATATTTTCAGTCAGACACAAGAAAAGTGCTCCCAAAATCCACTGCTCTTTTCTCATTTTATGGACTGAAAGTCAGTCCAACTATTTCTTGTACTCTGCCAGGCAGGAGTTTTCAGGAAAAAACATGCTCTGCCGAATTTATCTGATGAAGCAATACCCATCCCTTTTTCTCTAGAAGATTTTTAACTGATCCTTATTGAAGTCAGATATGACCACATGATTTTCACATAATTACTATCTATATTTAATAGTTTCTATCATGTTTTCTTCTTTGTATGCATTGTGTGCTGTGCAAAGTACAGCACATTAAATTGGTGACTCATGGTTAGAAGAGCTTTCTTAGCTTTTCTCAGTTTCTACATCTATTTCCTAACAAATGCCACAAGTTTGGAAACCATGTGGAGGATTTTTCAGCTAAAATAAAAAAAATAAATCTTAATCCATAATTAAGAAAAAAAAAGCCACAAATAGTCCTGGTTTCTGGACCTGGTGTCATTTTTAATCATGGAAGATTAAGCTAGATAGGGAAGGAAAGCAAGGAGATGTCCTTTCTGAAGTGGAAGATAAGAACTGGACAAGTGAACAGCAGCTAGCTTGTCTGGGAGGCAGAGGTTGCTGTTCTGAAGAATATGAACTTTAGGAATTATTTCAGTGAGTGTTCTAGAATAAAAGCATCTCCAGTTAGTTCTGTAATTACTGTGAGATTTTGATTTCACAATTAGACAAGGGCTTCACTTCCCCTAGGAACTGGTGAAAACATACAGATTGCAAACTGTTGTGTTGTGCTGACCTGGCAGCAAAGAGCAGATGTAAGTGGCTGCTGCCTTGCTGTCAGTGCAGTGCTGGGGCAGCCAGAGGGAGTCTGGGTTGGAGTCATTGTTGTCCATTAACTTTTCCTCTGCCATTGTGGGACAACTGCTCGACTCTAGGGGGTAAGGAAAGGCTTTGCTAATCCAACATGGAAGGATTGGACAAAGCCACAGAGAGTGGTGTGAAAATAGAAGATAGCGTTGTATTCAGGGCACTGACCTGAAACAACGTGCCTAGACTTAGAGACCTTCATTCACATGATATTTTTGGGTATAGGACAGTTTTATTATATAAAGTTGATCAAGCACAGAAGAGGCTTTTGAACCTGAGTCTTCTGTCTTTCCAGCTTGGAGAAACCAGACAATCATTTTCCAATTAAATCCAGTTCAGACATGGCAAAGTAGATGATGCTGACCACCACATCCTGTGCCTTTGAGCACCTTAACATGAATTGGAATGAAACAGATCTCTGTAGCCCTTTGAGACTTGACTTTGCTTCTTCAGAAAGGTGTTTAAAATGTGCATGAGGATAGGGAATAGAATCTTGCATGTGTGAGTAATGTTGATTTCCCATCTGAATCACCATTATTTAAGCACAGATTCAAATACCAGAAGAATTAGATAGCTGAACTTAAAACACTTGTGTTTTATTTATTATTACTGTTCTTAAAAAATGGGCCAACTTGACAGCCACGAACACACAGGTCATATGCCCTTTGAATAGGATCAACAGGGCCAAAAAGCACATTTCCCTGTAGCAACCCATACATGAGAAAAGACCAAGAGTAGCTTAATTCCATCTTGGTTCCTTGTTTCACTTACAGATGTTACTGACCAGGTAGCCTCTTGCTTTGTGTTGGGCTGGGGCTGCTTGCCCACTCCTTTGGTGCAGTCGCTATGCATCGGAAAGTGTGGGTTGTCCTCTTGGCCCATGCATCAGTTTGACATGGTGCTCTGGAAGTCAGTTGATTTTGCATTGTGCTGCTGACTTGGATCCATGCAAATGGAGTATTTATTTATTTCTTTTAGCTTTCTTTTTGAAAATGCTGTTTGATTTAAATATGCTGCAGTTTGCTGTCATATTCACAAAAGTTGTCTGTTTCTCCTCTATAAGGCTGAAATTTGGAAACTGTGTAGGTGTCCTGTACCCAGCAATTGCCTTATGATATGGGTTAAGGGAAATTCCATTCCCTTTGTTTCATTCTGTGCTGGTTCACCGCTTTCAGTGCTGTTAGTAAGGCTCCTAATTTCAGCGCTAGTAAGTGGGGTTGTATACAGATTTGTGGTCCAAAGGTATGAATAATGTGCCTTAAAATTGACTCTCCATGCTGAAACAGGCATGCACAAATAGCCTCCTATGAACTGCAAAGGAATTTTTAGATTGCCTTGAATATGTGTAAGAAAGTCCCACTGCCTCGCAGCAATTAATTCAAGTGATTGGATGCTAGGAATGGTTTATTATAATTGCACACAGGTAGTAATTTATTAGGGTGGCTGTTTCTTTTGGCATATGTCAAGAAGGTCAGAGTTTAGACTTTTTTGGACATTAACCTAGTCTTCTGAAACTCTGAAGTTCCACTTTTTGGTCATTAATTTCGTACATGCTGAGATTGTGACAATTAACCCACTTAATAAAGGTCAAGTTTCAATTTTTTCCAATTTCTGGAACACTTAACTTTATTCCTTCTTGAAAATGGGCAGATACAGAATGATAAATAGTTATTAAATGAGAACGAAGATGTAGTTCTGCTGTCAAGATACTGTTGAATGGTTAGTAACAAAAGGACCAGAACTGCTGTGGATTTGAAATAAAAGGAATAGCGTAAAACGGACTACAGGTAAATGAAATAGAAAAGTATACATCACAGTAAGCTGTTTAAAATCATTTCCACCTATGTCCCTGTTAACTTACTCTGCCTTAGCTTCTAATTATGCAAATCCGTAATTTGTCCCTTTAATTTTTTTCACGTGTGATTTTTTCCACAGCTCTAACACAGCATCTAACCACAGCTGAAAGGCATAAAAAAGCAAAGTAAGGAAACAGTGATGATGTTTTCAGATGACCAAAGCCTAGTTATACTGCATTCTTTAATAATACCTGTATTTCAATAAGCCACAAAATGAGTTAAAAGTAGTGGCATCAATTCCTAAAGGATACATTGGCATGTTTTGTCTCTTAAGCTATTGCTTAAAAATTACATTGACATTTTTGAAACCTCTGAAAAGTATCTATCAAAAAGAATATTTATTAATTTTAAATTGTATCATCCACTGAAGAAGTGTTTGCTGATGAATCAGAACTAGTCATTTGCTATGTTAATAAAATCATTGCATCTTTAGTATTATGTCAGTGCTGAGTGATTTTTGGAAACCTATTTTTTACATACATTTTTTAAGTTTTTAGGCATTGATTAAGATAGTGAATCCTTCTGTAGTATTACTGCAGCAGTGTATAGGCTGGGGCTGAACACTTCAGTGCAGGAATGACATACGAGCCTTTCAAATAATAAGAAGCTGTGGATTGAAAATAATAGTGTTTCCTGTATAATTTTTTCATTAAGTAGTGCAAGTACTACTACCCAAACCTTAAAAATGGCTATATAATTGTCACTAATTCTCAGTCCTGTGCTGCTGAATAGGCTCACATCAAGTACAGGGGTACAAACTGTCCAGTACTATTAACGTGTGCACCAATGTAATTGCACAGCATTTATATTTGAATATTATCACTCAAGATTAGATGAAATTATTTCCTCCTGGAAAAAAAAAAAGTGGTTTTTGAGTTTAAAATGCAACACAGTTTGGCACTGTTGTGGCTTATTTTTCACAGGAGAGGTCTAGCTGTTGCTTTAAAAACTCTTGCGTTGTCCCCAGAGGTTTTTACACATGCACAGTCTCACTTGAGGTACTCTCTGCTCTTTCTCCCTTTGAGAGGAGTTATTAACCTGTGCTAATGCTGTCTAAATGCTCACTAGTTAGTAGCAATACTTGTGGGACAGATGATTTAGAGTCACTTGATTCAAAATATTTTCAGCTAAAACTAAGTAATAATTTCAAATGATCAAATGTCATCTGCTGCAAGAAGCAAATACACAGCACAGTGATAGTTATCAAGCTTACTCTCAGCAAAGTATATCCATCTTTTCTTTGGATTTTACCTTTGGGAGTAGTAATATTCTCTGACAGAACAATTCAGACATCTTAAGCTGAGTTTCAAGAAGCAGCAGCATTTTTTCTCAGTGGTATGAGGTTCAACAGGTAAGAACTTCAGCCTAAAAATGATGTGCAGGCTTGAGGTGGACCTCATGCCTTTGCATCAGAAGAAATTAGCTAGTCTTTTCCTCTTCTTTCTCTTTATTAAGAAAGCTATTTTTGTCATCCATATTGGGCAACTGTATAAAAATAGGCAAGTTTTATATCTTGGCAGGATTAAATGAGAAGTATGTATGTCTTTTTTTCATATCCTTGAATATCAAAGCAAGACAAGCCTATTTAGGAACTAGAATTTTATTGCTTAACATATATTTGCATCCCGCAGTGAAGACATTCACTTTCATGGCACGTTTTCTCCCGATGGTTTCTAAATGCCTTGCAGCTCTCACAAAGCTGAATTTTTGCAGTACTTTTCTGAGATGAAGAAGCATTATTATGTTTTCTGACATGAAGAAGGGACTACAATAAGGTGGCAGAGCCTGCATCTGTGGTGCTGGTCACAAGAGATGGTTTCATTTTCAGGTTCATGTGAAATAATAGTTTTATGAACAAACTAAAAGGTTGTTTCTAGAAAGAGGAAAAGAGATGTACCTGCTACATGTTTAGAACAAATGTTTACTAAAATAAGCAGTTCCTCTTTAGGAACAGAAGATATTTAAGCATTGCGGGTTTTTTCTCCCTAGTCATGGATTGAGGGAAGAAAGTATTGCTATAACAGCAGGGCTGTGCTAAGCCTCGCCCAAGGACAGACTGGCATTCACAGGTGTAATTGTACCTGTTCTGATCTGGCATCTTCCCTGGGTTTGGTCAGTGATGGCAACTGCAAATAACTTAGAAAACACTGAGGAACATCCCATTTCCAAGAAGATATAAAGAGTCAAATACAGAAAACAAAGTCAAGGTGGAACTTCTATATGAGAGAACCTCTAAAGACTCTTTGAGGTAATGAGTAGTTGTGATACAGATATAAAAAGTAACAAAAGGTGTTTAAGGAAAGGCATAACTGTTGAGTTATTGACAAAAATGTTCTCTCAGGGATGTGTTAGTCTAAACTGCACAAATCTGTAGGAAAGGGTGAGATTTAGCATATCTTCCTTGTGTAGAAAACTGAAAACATTTGATGTATCAAGACATCCTATTTTGATGTTTCAAGGCTCTGATTTGTTAAAAAAACAAAACCTGGGCAGCAACATGATCTCTGCATTTCCCTACATGTTGCTTAAACATTTTTCAAGTTACTTAAGTGTTAACTGTGAAGAATTTGTTGGTCATCTTCAAACCTGGCAAAATTATGGAAAGCTCAGAGATTGCTGCGTTCCATTAAAATCACCAGTCTGATAGTGCTCTGCTTTAAGGACAGACCTGCTTCATAAGCTTATATGTTGTTATCTTACAGAAAATCCATGTGGAGACAGCCCTAATCACAGTTCGTGGTCAGCCATGAAAGTCAGAAGAAGCGTGCCTGGTTCACAAAAGCAACTTGAGTTTAAAACCTCTGATTTGGATTTGAAATTACCTTTTGAGAGTGTAAGGTAGTATGATTCTGTGACTTCAACCCATTTCTTTGAAATGTTGAAGTCAAAGATTGAAAGAGATCAATATTTTAATAGCTTTTTGTCCTCTGGTACAAGTGATCAAGAATGAATTTTGCTGCAAAGTGAAGAACAAACTTGGATCTGAATTGGAAAGTTGATTTTTGGTCCAGGCACAGTACCATTCATCCTCCTTTACATAGGAGGACAAGAGGCAGTCTGAAAAGCAGAGAACCTCAAACTGACCCGATAAAACATAGTTGACCACTGACACTTCATGCTATAGCAAACAAAACAAGAAACCCACCACTTAGGAGGCGTCTGAAAAGGCAAAGCATTGTTCTCAATGCTTCAAATTTCTCTTAAAGGAAATAGGCAAAGTTAAGATGACAATTAGTCCTCAGCCCTAAGATTACAAGCAGATTTAGATTGAGGGGGGAAGGTAGAAACTTAGCCTCTGGGCAGGTAATTACATGGTTGTCTGAGGAGCAAGGTTTTTGCATTGCTTTTGATGCTTTTTCTATACATGACAGAATGGAAGTTCAGTGGTCTGGGCTGGATTTCCTACATTCCTCAAAAGACCAGTTAGACTGAGTCTTTGATAACAGGCTCATCAGTTTGGCAATATGGAGCTTGAGGAAGTGTGCATAAGTTTCCCTCCTATTTTATTTTATTTGACAAGCTTTTTTTGAAGATCAGAGCACACTTACAATTTTTATAGAACTCCTAAATCATTAAGCTTATTGCATATGCTTACAAATGGTTTTTGTAATCTGATCAGTTTTTTCATATGCTGGGTTTATGTCAGGTAAACTGGAATAAATGCAGGCTCTTGCTCCTGACTCCCATCTGATTATTAATATCCCCATGAACACTTGCTGGCAAACTGAGTTAACTCTCTCTGACTTGAAATAGCCACTAAATAAGATCCACATGCTTTTAAGCTATCGGACGTTTTTAGTCTAATATCAAGTCAAATGCAGCATGTAAGTGATATACCAACCTTGGTAGAGGTTGATATGGCTGTCCATCATCTTCAGCTTTCATGGGCTCCTAAAAAGTACAGCTGCTTTGGTTAGCTGGCACCTGGCTATAGGACCTCACCAGTTATGAAGGAGAAGGACACACATAGAGCAGGTGCCACCAAGGTGTTTTTAAGGCTGATATGAGATAATACATACAGAATGATAGTAATGAGTCTGTTAAAACCTCAAACATAGAAATGTTAAACCTAATAACCCTAAAAATCTGAAGTGTGTCAATTTTTCTGGTTTTTAGTTTGTTGGTTTTTTTGAACATCTTTCATATTTGCAAGATCTCTAAAGAAACCCATGCCCTCTCTCATAATAGGATAGATATGGTACTTACTGGAATGAGATCTCTCATTTTGTTCCATTTCAAACCAAATAAATGTGCTCTAGAGATCATGGAAGTCTGTAAAGGGATTTACCTCCAAAGCTAACAAGCCAACCATGGAACAAAAGGAGAACAGCCCTAGTTCGAAGTCAGTATGTTGGCAGTCTGAGTGTCAGTTTTTCCTTTTGTAAAGCATGCTGCAGTATTCTGGAGCAAGGGCCTCATTCAGTGGTGCAGGATCTCTACCTTTGCTCTTCCTTTTTCTCTTTTCATTGACATTCAGAGAAAATGGGCATTGGGTACAGTCTTTGCTGTGTCATTCTCCACCCCTGTGAGCAGTTTCAGATGTTGTACTGTTTCTGGTTCAGGTGGGTCATAGGAAAAGATTATTTCATTAGTAAATGCAAGAACTGCAGAAGGAATTGGTATTAGCTAAATCTCAAGCCAGAACCTTGGATTTGAGCTCCAGATTATCCACTCAACCCACAGCAGGGAACAGCTGACTAACTGTGCTTCCAGAAGTGCCTAACTTCAGACATGACTGAGCCAAGCTCACAGGGTAGTTTTATCCCCAATTTCAGCACAAGTACTGTCACCCTTTTTTCATAAAAGGACCTGACCATTTCCTGTGCTCTCTGAGGGGTTTGGAAAAAAAACCCAGAACCAAGCATAACACACTAATTCACAAACTGTTCTGTTATGTTACTGCCTGAATCTTGTCAGGCAGTGGCTGGTGCCACTTTCAGAGCACTACTTCTTAATTCTCTCTTCTTCATACTTATCTCACTTTAGAGAGTGTGAAATTTTTCAGTTCATTATGTTCTGAACTGTTATTTAATTGAAGCCCCTAATGTTCAGTCAGTACACACTGCACACAGTCATTTAAAATATTCCAGCAGTGCACATTTTTTATAAGTGGTTCAATTGGAAGTGATCAAGGTTTGAGACTTGCAGCCTATAAAGGCTTCTGCTGTGGAAATGTGAAGTGCTGCTCTCAATAATTTCAAACTGCTTCCTAAGCAGGCCTTCTGTTCTGACTCTCTTAAACTGCAGCATAATTTCTCAGCACAGTTTATGCCCAGAACCTTCATTTAATGGCTCGCACAGAAAGGAGCAAGTTGCAGGATTTGGCGGAGCCCACTCACTGGCTGTCAAGCATGGTGGGAAGCCCTGCTCCCTAAACAGAGAGACTTGGTTGGGAGATTTTTGTTTTGCTCACCCCATCTTGTCCAGGGGTACTGGAACAGAGTATCTGCCCCCCACTGTCCTTTCTTCTGCATGGTGTTTGCCATGCTTGCAGCTTTGTCCTCAGCTCCATGACATCTGGTGTGACTGAAGTGCGAGCACAAAGAGTCTCTCTAAATGAATTTCTTCCAGCAGTGCACACTGAAACTCCAGTGTTTTAAGGTTTCTTCTTTCCCCAGAAGAAACTAGGATGAACCATGGCATCAGGGAGCTCAGAGCACAGCCAACTGCAGTCTCACTGCCCTGGAGTGAAGCTGTGGTGCAGGGAAGGTACTGCCATGGATAAGGTGCAGCAGTGCAGCTCCTTAAAGTAACTCTGCCTCTGTGTTTGGACATGGCTGCTACCTGTGACAACACAGACTGCAAGCTTGCTTTTTTTCCCCTATTCCACAACCTGTGTGTTGATGATAAAAGGAAATGTGTCGGGGATGGTTGTCTTCAATCTTCCCAAGCCTGATTCTGTGCAGCAAAGAAAAGGCTCTGCTTGTGGGGGAGAAAGTGAAGCTTACCACCTCCTTTCTTCTGCTACTTGGAGCAAATCATACACTGGGCTTACTAGCAGTCTGTTGTGGTGGGGCAGGCTAGTAGCAGGGGTAGATGAAGAGTCTCCATTACTTTTCATAGTTCATATTTAGAGCTGAAGATGAGTCAGAGATTCCAGCTTTATTGAAAGTGCTCAGTAATCTCTAGTAATGACCTAGTCTGACTAAAGAACAAGCACTCATTAAAGGTCATTTTCCAAGTACTGTCATCCTCTACTTTAATTAATATCAGCCATATATGATGTTGTCAGTGGCTTCAAATTTTTTTGCAAGGGAAGACTGGACTTCCAGTGACACTTTTAATGAAAAAATGTAAATCATCTCTCATGAATGATGTAATCGAGGTATTTATTAGCTAACCCTGGGCTGCAGGGGAACACCTATTGAAACAAGCTGTGAATCTTGGATGATATTGTAGGAGTGAGAAGTCTTCTCCAGTAACCAGTAAGCTGCTATTAGCTACGGGCATGTCTGAAGAGGCCTGGTAGCCAAAAAGACCATGAAAAAGACAATGAAGTACAAGGAGGCAGGGTCTACACTACTGATGCTTAATAGAAATATAGAACAAGTAGCTCAGGAACCAGCTGGGAAGCTGTTTCCTTGAAGATCCTTATCCTGATCCTTTAAAAAGATTAATGAAAGCCCCAAAGCCTGAGCAGGTGCTATTATATCCTTTCCAGAATGCACTAGGAGTAACCACACCAGCTCTAGATTTATACCTTAAGGCTGGAAGGGTCCACTAGATCACTGACCCTGACCCCCTCAGCTGAATTCAGTTATCTGATACACATCCATAATGTGCATTTGTCCAAGACAAATGCTGATACAATGATAGGAAAAGATGGTGATTCTGTTGCTATTCTTGGCAGCTTGTTTCAATATTTGATGACTCTCACTTTCAAAAACAAAATTTTCCTATTGCTTTAGGTCCTAATGGTAGATTTTGTGCTGCTTTGTTTTGCTGGATGCAAAAGCTCTCTCTTTAGTCCCTGGAAATTTCCCTCTGTGAATATACTTGTATGGAATAGTCAAGTTTACCTCCCAGGCTTCTTTTGATGAGACAGGCACAGAAGGACTCTTGCTGAAAGTTTCCTCCAGCCTGAGAGTCATTTTAGGATGTCCCCTCTGTGTTCCTCTAATTTTTCAGTACTTTCCAAAGATTCCTCAACTGGTATGTATGCTGTTGCTCATAACACCAAGGCTGTTTATGGTGGTATTTATGTTTTTAATTGCCATTTTACCTGGTCAAATATCAAAGTGCTTCAATAGTCCTTTTTGTCTTAATATTACTTTGACAGTCTCATGAATTCCATACTCATTGTTTCCATCACAACTACTGATGATACAGTTCACAGGTGGAGCCTATATTTTGGTTTCTAGGCATCTGGATTTGAATTCTGGTGCATTAAAAAGTTCTCAGGTTTCATTGTCCCTTTTAACAAGTATGTTGGACCAGAATGTAAAAGCCCCATGATTATCTTAATTTATTGTACCTGAAATTGTTACATTTTCTTCAGTTAATTTTTTTAGATGAATTTCCTTATTTTTATAAGTCCAGTGTTGGTGGTTTTTTGATCTCCTTAGGTTTGTGTGCTGCATGCCATGTTCTGACAAGAAATTCTACAGTCAAGTTTAATGTCTTCTGGAATATTTTTACTTACATGGATAAAAATAGGGACATGTTCTCCAGTACATTTTTTGGATCAGAGATTGCTAAACTCCACACTTTTCACATTTAGTCATAATTTTAGAAAAATAACATTACAGAACTGCTTGCAAAGTTTATGAAGTTCAGCTCCAAATTCAGTTTTTCCCAATAGTGGGTTGAATCAAAACTTGTCTCTCCAGGTACTTTCACTTTTTACTGTGGGTAAGGACTGTACAGAATAGGTATTTGTGGCTCTTGTTAAATATGGTCATGCTCAGGAGCTAGTTTATACAGCCATTCAGTAAGGAAGAACATGGATCATCTGCTCTAGGCAATTCTTGAGGCAGGCATCTCCTAGAAATGGTCTGAAAGAAATGCCTCTGCTCAGTCAGGCAAGTGTCAGGCCAGAGATATTTGCAAACAGAGCTGCAAATATCTTACCAGGGTCTCTGCAAGCCTTCACAACCATAGAATCACAGAATGGTTTGGGTTGGAAGGAACCTGAAATATCATCTTGTTCCAACCCCCTTGCAGTAGGCAGGGACACCTTCCACTAGACCAGGTTGCTCAGAGTCCCACTCAACCTGGCCTTGAGCACTTTCAGAGATGGGGCATCCACAGCTTCTCTGGGCAACCTGTTCCAGTGCCTCACCACCTTCACAGTAAAGAATTTCTTCCTAATATCTGATCTAAACATCCCATATTTCAGTCTGAAGACATCCCCCCTTGTCCTATCCCTTGTAAACAACCTCTTTACAGCTCTCTTGTAGGCCCCTTTAGGTACTGAAAGGCCTCAATAAGGTTTCCCTGGAGCCTTCTCTTCTCCAGGCTAAACATCCCAATTCTCTCAGCCTTTCCTTGTTGGAGAGGGGCTCCATCCCTCTAATCATCTTCATGGCCCTCCTCTAGACTCACTCCAACAGGTCCACATCCTTCTTATGCTGGGGGCCCCAGAGCCAGATGCAGCACTTCAGGTGGGGTCTCACAAGAGCAGAGTCGAGGAGAAGAATCACCTCCCTGGACCTGCTGGTCATGCTGGTTTTGATGCAGCCCAGGGTATGGTTGGCTCTCTGGGCTGCTCCATCGAAGCTCACCTGCAGAAAAAGCCATGGACATGAATTGGGCAAGGGAAGGATCTGATCTGAGTAGGTTACTGCCAAACCACACACATGTGGAGCAGAGGTCCAGCCCTGCCCCCCCCATCCTGAGCCAGGCTTTTCATGTCCTCTTTAGTTCAGACTTTTTCTCAGTTCCTCCTGCACTTTCATTCAGCCACCCCACTGTGTACCTGCCATCAAAGATGCCACAATCTCTGCCCTTCACATATGTCTTTCACACATATCTCACACAGAATCCAAACACAAACCCAAGGACTTAGGTGATTTAAAAGTGTGAAGTATTTCCTGGTTTTCATGGCCTTGTGATGCACATTTTGTATGTATATGTGGATGTCAGCTTGTAGCAGCTTCTTGTGATGTTGAAAACACATCCTAGTAAGCTTTGCAAACAGGTGAGGAAAGGAAAATGTGTCACTATTTGTACTGAACTGATGCTGGAGGCCATGGCAAATAGGTGACCCATCACACTAGAACCAAATTCCAAAGAGCTCATAACCTAATGGCCAGTCATTGTTTTGTGTGAACATTACATTCCACTGTTCCAATTCTGCAGCAAACTCTGGAATAGAAGATTTCTAAATGAAAGATCACAACTCTTTCCAGTGTATATGCCCCATTAATATCCAAAACCTCTGGTTCATGCTTATAAACGTAATGAGCTAATAATCTCCGTTTCATCATGAGGCTGTATTTGTACTCAAAAACTTGCAGTAAAGATTGCAATGACAGATTTATATAGCATTTAAAAAAATCTTGGAAGCAGTTTGAAGCTTGTTTAGTTAGGATCAAGCAGAATCATTATTGGCACTCTGAGGCTAAAATTTTTCCCTACTCTCTTCCAAAGCTTAAACCAAATGAATAATACTTTTTTTTTTTTAAAGTTCAAAATAACTCTTCATTTTGACCTGAGTCCATTGTAACTACCTTGTGTCTGAATCATAAAAACCTTAGTAACAGCTACCCTAATTCCGAAGATGGGTTGCATACTATGGTCAGGAACCTCTGGATCAGTAAATCTGATTCCCTGAAGATACTATTTTTCATATTTATCTATAATTCCCTTCATAAACTCATAAAGTTGCACTTTAAAATCTGTTATGTTTCTTGATTCCAGTGCCTGTACTTAGAACTTGATTCCCAAAGCACTGCTTATATTCTGTGAAGAGTCAGCTCCTGCTGTTGAAAATGGAGTTCTCCAAAACACCAAGAACTGTTCGACAGACATCTCTGTCTTACATGCAACGTGTTAAGCCTAGGTTGGTTTCATGACAAGAAGAGGAAACATGGTCAAAATACAGTGAATGAATGCATATAACAGCACACTGTACTTACAGGTGCAATTAAAGGAGAAATGCTAGCAAGCTCTGTGCATTGTGCCATACCTGCACTGCCTTCACTTAAACTCCTTCTGCTTTCACATTACTTTGACCATCAGCATTTGAGCTGATTTTTATGGAGAGAGTTCCACTAAAATACACATTTTTAAGCAGAGTAATAAGTTTGTATACTCTTTGCATGTAGAGACATAAAATCCAGTTGAAAGCTATTTTAGATGGGTATTCCTGTTTTTTGGGGGGTTTTGGTTTTTTTGTGGGTTTTTTTTTGTGTGTTTTTTTTAATATGCAGATTTCAGTAGACCCTTTTGGTAATATAACCTTAACCAGTTTTAACATCTGTAAATGCCTGAGCTGTCTAGAAACCAAGTTGCTCAGGAGGTGTTGAGTAAAGTTGAAACAATATCTTGCAGTGGCAAGATGTGAAACAACATCATGCAATATCTTGCATGTAAGACAGAGATGTCTGTCGAACCATTCTTGGTGTTTTGGAGAACTCTGTTTTCAGCCAATGAAATTACCATGGAGGTGGTGCTGACTGGGGGGCAGGACATACAGTGATAGTCAAGTGTCCCAGCTCTTCCATGACCTACCCTGAGACCTTGAGAAAGGTGCTGTGTTTTTCTGTGCCTGCTTCTCCACCTATAAAATGACATCTTGAGCTAAGTGCTTTGAGAGTAACAGATACTGTCCAGATTTTACCTAGAAGAATTGAGCTAATTTTGTATCTAGGACATAGCACAGTCAAGCCCTGTCTGGTAATATGGTGGTAGGACAGCACTGGTAATACTGTGAAAGAAACACTTCAAATCTCTGCAGTTTCTTCTTGTAACTGGTGAGTTTAGGCTCAAGGCTACAGTGCCATTTCATGGAATGAGTAAGAAATGCATCTGTTGAGCGATGGCCTAAACTCCCACCCCCAGGAAATTTGGCATCAATGTTTGTAGCCAAGTGTGAGTCATGGTGCCAATGTACCGCAGTGCCACGGTCCACAGCAAATCACAGAATCATTGCCAGAATGGGACAACAGTACTCTGTGCAGAGAAGGCTCTGTGGACCTGCATTTCAGGAATGTTGTCCACTTATGGTGCCAGCCCAGTCATGAAGAGCTGTGCCTATTTGACTCCCTTGGTTAAATCCAGAGGCAGAAATGTTGGAACTAGTTGCTATGGGCAGGCTGACTTCTGAGGAGCCACGTGCTACTTTCTCCAGCACCAGCAACATCCCAAGGAGTGGATGCAAACAAAAGTAGTGCTTCTAATCTCAACACTTGCATTTATCTCAAAATAATTAGCTGAAAGAAAAAACTCCTCCTGTCCTTGCAAAACTGTGAGAAAAGGGAAGTGCATCTAAGACTGCTTCAAATGAAACAGCGAGGCTCAGAGGAATCAGAGAACTCTGCTTGTATGCTGCATTCCTTACTCCTGAGACAAGTTTATGAAGGAATGGAGTGTCTTTAATCATTTAATTTGGCTAATTTAAAACTACATATGCATAATTTATTTACAGAGAGGTAAAAACCTCTAATTCCTGCATTTATTATTGTAACTCACAGTATTAGAGTGATTTTTTTTTTTACTATTGCAATCTGCACACTGCCTGAGAGTGTTAGTGCTCTACACATCATGCTTGAGTGAGCATGTTTGAGGGGGTTTGAGACTCCAATTCACATATACCAGCATCAATAAATTATGTACGTAACTTCCATTTATATACAAAGGCATTGCAGAAATTATAATACAAATTAATTTACAGGGCTTTCACTCCCAGCCATTGTTTTATGCTCCTTGTCTTAAAGAAGAAAAAAAAATAAAAAAAGGATCTTCTATTTCCCACTCCAGAGGGGTTCAGTTTTAATAATACTTCAATAGTACCCTATGTTAAAAGTACATTTGGCTCATTCACAGCAAAACCCAGGGAACTAGCCTTGTTGAAACTACCTCCAAATACAATTTATGCAATCTATTCATGTAAGTGGGACACCTTTTCTAATTCCAGCTCATGGGAATTTAATTGCCAAGTTTGAGCCCTTGTCAGGATATCTGTCACTTTTCAAGGACTTCATGGATGGAAAAAAAATTCAGTGAGGTCCAGCTCTTTTACAAGACTTGACAACTATCCTGACCTTCTCAGTGTGTAAGATGTGAGCCCCAGAAGACCTGGCTGAGGCAAAGTGAGAGAATTGATTCCAGAGCTGCCTCATTCCCAGGTAGCTTTAAATTATGTTCCAGCCTGACCTAGAAGATTTCTCCCATGTAAGTACCAGCCCACTCACCTTTAGATAGCTGAATTTCCCCTCATTCATGAGCTGACCTGGACTGTACTTTGTGCAGCCAGCTTCACAGAAGGCATTGTCTGTCCACCATAATGCCTCTCATCACTAATTCACAGTCCCTTGGCATGTATGAAAGCTTAAATTATTTCCTGCAGTGTGCATTAGCTTGCACATGTCTATGCTGAATTTCATCTTCCATCATGCTGTCTGGTCAAGTCTTTCTGGAACATGTCGTAGCTCCCCATAGTCTTGAGTAACCTAAAAAATTCCGTGTCATCCGGATATTTTGCTAATTCACTATTTACATGCCTACTCCCAGGTCACTAGGAAACATCTCTTACTACAAACTTTGGGCTGACAGGCATAAATCCTTAATGTGTATTGAAACTATGAGCCAATCTAGGGCTTTTTTTTAGTTTGATATATTTGAAGTAGCTTTTAATGGCTTATCAGTAGCTGTTGAAGGTGGTGAAATCTCTGGTAGCGCTGCAGATTCTGCTTTCTTGAGCTGGGATTGCCATCGGACACAGTGGGGCTGACATTCTGCTCCCCTAGACTAGAAATAAGCTCTTTCCTAAACCTGCATGGGATTTGAGACTCTTCCCTTCACTGTATTTTTCCTGTGTAGGAAGGATGACAACTCCCATAGGCGGCAGCAGCTACTCATGGTGCAGAAGGAGAAATATATGTCTCTATTCTAGGAAATTGGGTTGAACTGTTTCCCTGGAGGTGGTTGGCACAAGAGGAAGAAACAGGAGCTGATGGAGGTAGCCAAGACCACGCTCAGGGGCAGAAGGGATGTGGGCCAGTCCTGGCTGTTGTTGAGAACAAGATTATCTCCCCTAACTCTGCTTGTGTAGTGAGGAAGTTATGGAAGTTACAGGTTTACCTGTTTGCTCTCCTTATAAATGCTAAAACCAATATATAGTGATGTGTTTCTTTTTCCTAAAAATGGGCTGTGTTGAATGTAGAAGGTACACTGCCTAACAGTGTCCCTTTGGAAGGACAATGGCCTCATCCTTTTAATGTGTGATGCACCTCCAAAGCGTCATTTAATCCACCTGGTTCCCTACTTGCCATTGTAGAAACTCTCTGGTTTACTTTGTTTACTCTCTCTTTCTTTCTAAGCCATAGGAATATATGTCAATACTAGTAGTTACAAAGATGGATGTGCTGTGGGCTATAGGCTGCTTTAGAGGAGAGGAGAGGATCTGGGCAATGAAGGTGATGTAGGAGCTAATATTTGATTTTGAAATTTTAAGAAGTAAATTTTACAGAGAAGGAGGAATCTCCTTTTTCTCTGTCCCTTCTAAATGATCTCACATGATATAAAATATTTGAGGGTCATGAACTCTCCTGGCAATGTCAGCACCAATTAAAAACATTACCACCAGTGTCTGATGTTATGTCCAGCAGCAGCAAAGAAAAAACAAGAGCTGAACACTCAAGCAGTGAATGATTGCCACCAGCAATGATGCTTTGTTGACAACAATAGAATAGTATCTGTTTCTCAGAGGCTTAGGTATGTGAGACTGATTTGGATTACGGTTGGCAACACTTAGATGGTTATCTTTGCAATCAGAAGAAAAAAGACTTTTAATTACAAGCGCAGTAACACTATCAAGCTGGGGCAAATCCTGTGCTTAATCCTGTGCTACTGCTCTGGGGTTTTACCTGGTTCAGATTCTTGTCTTTGGCTGTCTCCTCATGAAATCACTTCCTGGACTGAATGTTTTTGGTAGAATCATTTTTGCAATAAAATGATGGAGGGCAGAGAAATATTTCACTCTCATGGTAGGCATACTTGCACACTTGGGAAAATACTGCTCTGCCCATGTAAAATCAGGGAGAGTTTAGTCCCTACCTAAACTCCTGGAGAAGGCCACAGAGCTGCACAAGTGCCTTTGCAAACCATCACTCATTTCTACCATGGTAAGGGAATAGGGTCCCCCAACCACCAGCTCAGGCCCTGCTGGGGAAACCAGCAGCGTAATCCCTCCGTGCTGTCCCAGCACCGTGCCAGGTAAAGAAGAGAAAATCTCAGTTTCCAGCTTGCCAACACTTCTGTATGAGGTAATGCTTCTGCGATCTCCTTCCTCTGGTGCCCAGCCTTCCACACATGGGCTGCACTGATCCAGAGTGCCTTGGCAGGGAGATGGTGAGTGCTGTTTCCCCTGGGTGGGGGCTGTGCCTCAGGTGCAGTGAAAACATCTGCTTCCCCAAGATCATCTTCAGTCACCCAGTTCCCAGCCTGGAGGCTCTGGACAGCTCTGCCATAGATTACATCTCCCACGTCATATTGTACCTCATCACCCTCTCCACCCTCCTCCCTGTCCTCCAGCCTTTCCTCTCCCCTCCTGCCCTCAGCCACCCTCTGGCTTCCTCCCTGCCCCTCCAGCCATCCCCATCTGCATTCCTCTCGTCTGCCCTATTTGCCTCCCACCACAGCATCTAACAGACCGTGTCTTTCTGCAAATGGACTGGGCCAGTCACCCACGGCTCTCCATGGGGTGCTGTTCCCAGCAGGCAGCAAGGAACAGCTGGGAACCCTCCTCCTGTATTTGAGGTGACTTGCAACTCCTCAGGGTTCCATGACCACCGGAGCAGTCTCAGGGAGCTGGAGTTCAGCAGGATTTTGTTTGGGGGCTGAGGAGATAGGGTAAACAGTTTGTGGATTGCCTTGTTAAGAAGGGGTCTTTGGGGTCTATGACTGAGTGGATGAGGCGGTGGGAAGAGGAGCAAGGGACAGGAACCCTGCAGAACAGGACACACTTGAGTCTCAAGGCTGTTTGGGAGCTGTGGTTTCAGGTGCAAGCTCAACCATAAAACAAAGCTGCCTCCAGCACTGCCCTGTCAGAGTATGGAAATGGGGCCAGCCCCTGCTAAAAGGCAGCATAAAGTCCCTTTTCTTCCCATGGGCCTGGGCCAGGCCTGCCCTTACTTGCTTTGCAGAGGACTGCGAGCCCCGGAGGGAGCCCAGCCCTGGAGGGAGCCCAGCCCTGGAAGCTGTGGGATCCCGCCAGCCAGGAGCTCTGCCCATCTCCTCTATCCCACAGAGCCGGTGAAACCTGGCTGGCTCCCCCAGGCCCCGGTGAGCCACATGGTGCGGTGGGTGCTTGCCTGGAGCTGGGGCTTGTGCGGCACTTGGGGTTTGTTAGAGGAGGAGGAGTTTCTCCCTTGACATTTTCACAGCTTGGAAAGGAACAGGAGGGATTGATGACTCTCAGCCCAGCAAAGACAAAGAGGTGATCCTGCCCTACTGGGCTTTGATAAACCCAGGCAACCAGCCACCACTTGTTCTTACAATCACTCACTCCCACATATGCATGAGAAGTGCTATTGTGGGGCTTTTTCAACATTACTGCATACTTATTAACTGATGTGCCTTTGTTTTCTATCAAAAATCTTGTTTCTAAACCTCTCCTTAAAACTCACCACATATACGCACGCACATACTTATTTTTCTGTCAAAGAAATCAGTACTGTAACATTTGAAGGGGAAAGGACAATTTTAAATTACATTTTTTTTTTTTTCTTCTCACCATTTTCTTTCACCAAGTTACTCTTCAGCTCTTAATTTCACAGACATTGTGCTCAGTTTCAGTTGCCTGCAGAGGTCTGTGGAGGTGTGATTGGGCAAACCTTTTGCTAACAAAACCCTCTTCATTTTTTTCTCATAAGCACAGTGTTTGCACCTTGCAAACCTGACACTCGTACTGAGGCATAGATTTGTAACGGTATTTTGGCATCTCCCTCCCAGCAAGTCAGACTTGGAGATTTGGCTTTTCCAGTATGATAGTTTGCTCTTTTATTGGTTGAATTTTCCTTCTTTTGGAGGAATGGCAAATCTGAATTGACTTCTCTGGGAGCAAAATTACAGGAGCACAAGGCAAAATCCTTTACAAATATCACCTTATTAACTGTCTCAGATGCCCATCATGAAAAATAGGCACCTTAACTCATTTTCTCCCCACAGACTCCAAGGTAAAGCAACTGGCTCATAAAATGAGAACCCACTTCTAATTCAGAATGATGTCTACCTGGTTGGATGCAGCAACATGCAGATGTATTGAAGAAAATGTGGCACAGTGGCTTCCTAGCAGGACTTCACAGCTCCCAACCCCTGAGTGCTTTTTAAGCACTAACTCAGTAATTATGCATCATGGACAGGCCTAGTTTTTTGCCATCACTTCTGCATTTCACTGTGACTTTGCAAAATGATCAAGTGATTGAGATCTAGAAAGTTCACGCTCTCTGTCCTGTATTCAGGCTATTGCACAACACTATTGTGTCATTTAGGCACTTACTGAAACTAATTGTGTTTGCTGCTGTCCTGTCTAGAGGACCACAGGGAACAGGACCCTATTGTGCTAATTTCTGGATAAGCACATAATTAGAGTCCCCATGCTGGTGAATATACTAATTAGATGGAAAAAGAGACCCAGAGAGAGCAGGGACACAAAAAGGAGTGCATAATACAGAAACCCAGAATGCCAGGTCAGTGGGCAACTTGGCTTCAGAATGTCCTGCTCCCACTTGAGACCAATCATTGGAATACTGTTCACGGGTGGGAGTCTGTTGGATGCACAAACTACAACTGAGACTGCAGCTCAGTATCTGTGTGTATCCAAAGGGATTGTCAGGCTTGAGATGCTCCGCTTGCTGCATCCTGTAGGATGCTGCATCTGAATAGCATCATTTGTGCCAAGCATCTCCATGAAGGAGCTTGAGACATTATAATTCCAAAACACCCACCAAACCCCAGCAAACTGATGAAATGCAATTGAAATGGCAAAATTCTGATGTGGTCAATTAACCCCCTGCTATGTAGAACCCTGATATCTCTGTATAAATAAAATAAAAGGCAATAGTGCTGGATTGATGGCAGTGATACCATGAGATAGTTTCTTATGAATTATTTATTGGGTGCTGTGATCAGAGCTCTGTTTAGCCTCTGTCCTGCTCTAGGTCATCTCAATTGTACACCCTATGCCCTAACTCAGAGCATTAAGTAGCCATGCCAAAGACAGGATCTTTGCATGACTGCCTCTAGATCCCAACACATACCCGTGTAGCCCCTATAATGGACAAGCACATGTATTATTAAGCAGCAGAAAGCACTTGTACAAGGCTGACGGCACACATGACTTATTTACACTGACCTAAAATAGCAGCACTTTAAATGATACAAACACAGAAGACTTTAAAGTGCTCCATGGAGATTTGTGAATACAGGAGAACCCTTTGGCTAATCCTGAAACATTGTTTTCTTAAAAAGTCGGCTCATTCTCTTTTATGCACCTGCCATTACTTTCCTTACCTAGAAGTGACTTCCTTCAGTTTTCCCTATATATTGGATTATTAGCAGCTTGGTTATTAACAATCCTCCCACTTTTGTTGGCAGATGCAGCCTTCCAGAGCTGACAGTTCCTAAGGGCTTAGAAATACTCTCCCTCAGGCTTGCAGGGTGGTGGATTCATGGGGTTTTCCCTTCTTTTAGCTGGGTTTCCTGATGGAAAGTGGGTTTAAATGGCCCCACTTCAGTTATGCCCACTGGCCAGGCTTGGCACAAGGTGATATCTCTTTGGGTATGGGGGCTGAATGTCCAGTGTCCCTTGAGAGGTGTGTGCCCAGATGAGGAAGGAGGTCTCTGCCAGGGTGGCTGGGGAAGTCTCCTGGGGGTATGCTGGGAGCATGGGTGAAGGCAAGAACCAGTAAAATATTAAAATGTATGTATGTGTGTGCGGGGGGGACCTTAAAGATTATTTAACCAAAAAAAAAACCCCTCAAAGTCTGACTTATATGAAATTTAATTTAATTTATTTTTACACCAGCAGCTGTCAGTTCAAAGAACAAAAACAAAGTAGCCATCTGTGCTTAATTTCATAAATCTACTGTAGATTGTCACATGATAGTGGAACTTGGACAAAAAGATGTCATGTGATTGGGTCCAGTCCCTTTAAAGTCAGGCTTTCATATATTGTCTGATGTAGCTGCAACTGTAGGCATGAGGCCCAACCAAGCAGGCACTGACATGTCATGAACTGAACAGGGTCAATCTGACAAAAACCCTGGTTTCTAGGACTTGTAAAATCTTCCCCTCTTTTCGTGGCAGAAGTGTTTTGTTGGGTTTTTTTCCTAATTATGTTGCCAGTATCTGAGCAAAACGACGAGCTTATTAGATAATAGCAATGCCTATAACATGAAATGTAACATGAAATAACTCCCCTCCCATGAGAGTGGCAGTGGCATGGAAAAAGCAGGGTGCCAGGGAGCTGTGAAGGACTGAGGGTGGTTGCAGAGTCAAGGAGACTCACCTCCCATTGGAAGCTCTTCCCTAGTTCTTTACTTGTGACAAAAAGAGGTTTCTTAAACCTCCACAGAACACAGGTAAATCAGAGAAATGTAAAAAAATGACATTTTCTTTACCCATTTGAGAGGCAGGGCTAATAGGGAAAGTCAGAGTGCGTTTACTCTCTAAAATCATATTACTAAGAAAGTGCAAGGGAGAGAGATCAGAGGGGGTGTAATTAAAATACAGATCAAAAAGTCGCATTTTTCAATTTGCCATGTGAAAAAAAAAAACCCAACAATCAGCTTGTCATATTCTCATTAAATACCAGATGGTTGAGCATGAGTAATAGATCTCTGGCTGACAGAAATCTGCAAACTCTTTTCTTTGGAGAGTTTTTAACTTCAGCAATCTGACCGTATCGAATATTCAATAACACTATCAAGGTGAATGTATTTGTTTAGTATTTACGTGCATATATTTGTCTGTGCGTGCCACAGCGTACGTGCATGTGGGGTGGAAACAAGAGCTGAGCCTCAGAGAAAGTAAAATTAATTCTTAGCAGGTAAATTTGGCTGCCTAACACGCTTTTACTCTTGCACTCAACAGACACAAGAGTTTCCTGAGGTTTTAATGCTTTCCACCTTCTCAGGGATAATTAAGTGATGACCACAGCTATGCTGGAAGGAAAAGGCCACAGCTCCTTTATCTAATGCATCCACATAGCTATAAATTAGGGTGTCACTCTCGCGTTGAGCCCCGCAGATCAATCCCTTTCTCACACCACTGCTGTTACCTCTAGTGGGGATCTGGCAGCTGCCAGCAGCCTGTCCCACTGCCTTTTCCAGGGCCAGCTCACTCCCAGACTAATTCCAGTGAAAGTTTTACCACGTTTGAATTATTTCTCTGGTTTTTGTTCCTAGTGCTGTGTTACACTGACGTTGACAGGATCTGACTGTCAACCACCACTAAGATGGTATGAAGACAGAATTAACAAGATGCTTCTTTTCTTCCCCACATGCTTTACTCTCTCAGTGTGCAACATGGGGCAGCACAGGGACAGTTCAGACTTAACTATATCAGGGGGTGCTCATGGAGGCAACACCATCAGCATTGCTGGTCTGATAGAGCCAAACGCTTATGTAGCTGGTGCCTCTCTTGATCCCAAGTAAAGAGATGAATCCAATTGCTACCTCGCTGGACTTCAGCCATTTGTGAGGCTTGATATCAGCACACTCAAATGACTGGGAGCCCTGAAAGGCCTGTGTAATAAAGGAAACATTTAAGCCTGCCAGCAACACGGGAAATTTCAAAGAAATTCTGCATGTGTGCAGAGGCAGCAGCCATTCTCCTCTTGCCTGCTCCAGCCTGTCGTAGAAGCGAACACACACTGGTCTCTCTTGGAGACCTTGCATTTTATTTTAATTCCATCATCACCACCCCGTGTCCCCCCCCCATCCTGCCTCCCTTTCTTCTTCTTGCTGCTGTTTTCCCTTAATCTTTAAGAAGTCATTTTGAATGAAAGTAGATGATCTGGTCCTTGTATATGGAAAAACAGCAATTACTGTCAAAGAACAACAGTCTTTGCGGTAGGAGTGTGGTAACTTTATTCTCCTGCAAGTTTGGGCTGGACTTAGAGTAATAGACATTAATGCCAGAAAAGAGCTTGTGAGGTTTCTTAGCCTACTCTTTTTGCCAGTAAGGGATATTTCCCTACAGGATATTGTAACCAAGCTTTAATTAAAAAAATTAGAAGGCATTAAAGCAGCACAAAGTAATAGCCTCCTTCGGTGTACCTCACATTACCAACCTGTTAGTCTCAGACCTTCCTCGTTCAACCTACTGACACATCTGTGCTCTTGGCAGATCCAGATCTCACAACACTGTGTTGTTCAGGGATACCTAGAAGTGGTACAGCTACATTAGCACAATAAATTAGCATGGGTAGAGCACCATGCTAATAAGTCTGGATTGCTTCTCGTCCTCAAGCTAGTTCTTTTAGACCTAGCTCATTAAGTGCTATAATGGGCAGTGCAGATGCATCCACACGCTATTCAAATCTTCGGGAATGATGCTGTTATGGGGAGCTCAGAAAATCCATGGGTGGTGGGAACAGTGGTGAAGCTGAAAAGCTTGGGCTCTCCCCGCTAAAGACTTTCAGTTGGTCAAAATAGTGGTGTTTTCTTTTCCTATAACAAGGTTCCCGGGATAAAGTCTTGGTGCCACTGAGATCTGTAGAAATTTTACCACCAGCTACAATAGTTCTAAAACTTATCCTCTTTTTATTTTTCTAGTCAAGAGTAAAAATATTTTTCTGGTGATGATAGGCTAATGTCTCAAAACTGTTGATTTCTTCTTAAATTCCATTCAGGATTGCCAGTGTCACAACATTTTCCTTATGTGCTTTTCGTGTTTTTAGTTAATACCAATATATATTACTGCTTGAATCACCTTTTTTGGGAATTGCCATCTTATCACACCAGCCTCACTTTTCAGCTGTTATTTTTTTCAGGAGTTCACCCCCCATCTCCTTTTTTTCTCTTGGATTGACAAGACTGACAGAGGCACCTGTAAGCATTTGCTTTCTTGATCCTGGCTTTAATGATTAGCTTAAGGAGTCTCATATGCTCCTGTCATGCCTATTGCTACCTCTGTCAACTTTCTTTTCAACACAGCAGACTTTGATTGTGCTTAGAGACAAGGTCTGCAGCACCTGCTTTCAAAGGAAATGGAAAGGCAGATATTCTGCTCATAAAGATTGACTAAGTAATGGAGCCAAGGCTAACGAACTCACCTGGAGATTTCCTATGGCTCTTGAGTCTGTGCTTGTCTAATCTGGGATAATTTACTGAGGGTAAGGTAACAGTATCCTCGCCTGCAGACATTGGCAGTGATTTTTGGCAACTTCCAGGCTGTTGGCTTCTCTTTGAGATCTGTGCACTTTCTAAGTAGCAGACCATGTCCTGCCTACCTTCTGTCTACAGGTAAGGTGGTTTTGGAGAACTGCTGATGAGCCTCTTTCATTAGTTTGCCTACACTGCTTTCATTAAGACAACACATCCAGCCACCGATACTGCAAGAGACACCTAACATGGCACAAACTGGGAGGAAGTTTCCATATGGATATGGCCCACCAGACATTTGTTTCATCTCTCAAGACCTCATGGCCAAGGTCAGAGGCTTGGGCAGAGTTGCAATTTGCAGCGCCTGTCATCAGAACAAAGGAAGTCTTTAAGCTGGTTTTACCACCCTACCAAACCTCTGTGGGCGAGGCAGGAGAGAACAAACTAGTTTTCAGGACCACAGAGGTATACAAATCTGAGGGTAAGCAGATAGGTGTCTGATGACTCGTCTGATATACCTGATTAGTGAGAAAGGGTGCTTTTGAGGTTAAGACACTGGAGAGGATTCAGGAAATCTAGATTTGTTTCCCAGCCTCACCATGGATTGCCTGTGGCATCTTGAGTAAATCTGTTCACTTGTACCTCAGCTCTGTGTGTGTGTAAAGAGGGCACAGGGCTCTTTACCTCCTTGCTTTTCTTTCAGAAAGACAGAGCAAGTGCAAGGGTAAGTGTCCCAAACCCACGTGGGCCCTCATCTCACTGGGATCTCTTGATACCATCAGTATGTGAATCACAGAGCTCAAGGGAAGAGAGAAATGTATACTTAACACATGTATGTACAAATGATGAACGGTTCCAGAAGTATCAGTGAAGTATCACAAGTTGGCCACTTCTGGGTACAGTAATCATCTTCCTGGCATCTGTCTCTGGCACTGTCAAACTGTTAATAAAAATTTGAATCAAACCAGGACTGAGTATTTTATTTCATGGTTCACCAGGCAGCTAAGTATTTAAACACCTCATTTTCCTTCCTTCATGCCAATGCATATCCAGGTCCTGTCTGAAAGAATAACAGAATTGAAAAAAATGCAGGGCAAAACAAAACTACCTGGACAACAGGGAGGTACCAGGAAGCAACACTATTTCTCTTTGTTCATTGGTCATACTAACCACATTTATTACATGATCATGTCAGTCATATGGGTCACCTAATATTAATTGTTAGATGGGCCTAAGGAGATGTCACTGAACACCAGAGGAGTTTGGTGTGATAATTTGTCCATCCTCCTGTTAGATTCAAATTCTCTCCTTGCTGGCTGAATTCTAAATACAACCAGTTCCAGTCACTCAGGCCTCCACACTCTACTGTAACCAAAAAACCCCATTATTATTATTATTATTATTATTATTATTATTATTATTATTATTGTTATTATTATTATTATTATTATTATTTGCAGTAGCAGAAGCACTAGCAGTAAAATTGATGAGTGAGAAGCTCCAGAGATGGCCCATTATGTGCTTTCTTGGTTGATTCAGTGGTCTTTCTACCCTTTTAACCCCTTCTAGATTATTATTCAGAGGTCCTGCTTTGAGGTTCTATCTTGCAATGTCTTGCTCTAAGGCTGTTGTAAGGTACTCTCTCTCGAGTCTCTTTTCTTGGCAAACTCTTGTAGCAGCAGGCTTTGTAGGCAGACTTCTTACATTACATAACCTTTTCCTCTTGATAGGGCATCTGTAGTACCGGAGGGAGGAGGATGCCTGATGCAGACAGGTTTCATCCTCCCACCTTATTTTCATGTCCATGAATTTTCTCCTCTTTAAGAGAACTCTAATACTTCCCCTTGCTACTGAAAGTAGGTAGAGGAACAGTCAATTTTTCCCATCCTTGACAAAATGTTTTCCTGGCACTGTTACTTATTGTGGAGCAAGGAGCACAAACACTATCACTGTTGCAATGATCCAGGAGGAGGAGCAATGCTCCAGCTAGATTTCCTGGCAAGGTATGTGACCCATCAGACATCCACTGACAGCATCAATAGAACTAGTGACATGAGCACCTATGATGGATGCTCCATGTATGGCTGATACTACAATGGTGCAGGAAAACACATGGGTTCATCTCCTGGCACGCTCTGAACTGCTTAGAGGAGTGGGAAATACTATAAGGTCTTCTGGGAACCAGTTCTTTCAAACCTCATAGCCATCTGAGCCCAGCTTCTTAGGACAAGTGTTTTAAACTTGAGTCTCTCATTCTGGGGATATATCCTCATCCTTTAGCCTTACAGAGAAAGGTGAGAGAGTCAAGTTTGGTTTATAAATGAATGCAGGTATTTAATTAGCTACAGTAAAGTAGATCAGATTCAGCAGAATATATTAGGAAAGTCCTGTTTCCAAATACCTGAGAAGGTGGTGGTGAGAACACTCTCCTCAATGGGAGACTAAGGTTCGAATCTGCTTTCTAATCAGATGTGTGGGCGAGGAGAGAGGAGGAAGACTTGAAAGCAATTTCCTACCTCTTATGTGGCTAAAGGAAAAATATGGGGGAGATTACTGTTAGTTGTTTTTTAGTATTTTTTCTTATCTCCAGGAAAGGATTTGGGAGCCAGGACTCCCAAAGGAGATAGGTGCCACCTTCTCTCCCAGCGGTAGCTAAAACTGCCTCTGCTTAATTGCCTCACCACTAAATACTTCTCACCATTCATGCCTGTTCTAGACACTTCTTATCTGTCAGCTTGGGCAGCTTCTTTTTCTGCTCTCCAGCTTCTCTAATTCCATCTCGAGGTATTCTCCCCTACCTGACACCCTGGGATGACTGTGTCTCTAACCCAGAGCTGAGGATTCCAGTATACACTGGGATAGGTGGAAGTTAGGTAGTAAAGCAGTGTGGTTTTCCTCTTTTGGTGTGAAATCCCCTTTTACCTCAGTTATGAACATATAGGACAGTGAGGAAAGCAGTACTTCTGGCTGAAGCATGCCTACAATTAATCAACCCTTATGATCCTCTTTGCCTCAGATCTTCAGTAATAAGTTCCCTTTGACTAAAATGACATGTTTAAGGTCTTTGTGCTGTTAAACTCAACCTGCTTTATACTTTCTGCCATGTGTATGGGACTTGCAGGGAGTTGGTAAGATGTAATGCTTGTACTTCTACTGGTACATGACTCTGGCTTTATGGATCAAAAAATTTTTTAGTTATCAGAAAGGGAAAGATAAACATATTTCTTGAAGGCTTTTTCTTCTAAATGAACAAGTTGGTTTTGTATGGGATGTTTCTCAAATTCTTTTTTTTTTTTCCCATGGAAATTTATATTCTGCCTTCTTACACTTAAATTACATTTATTTTGGTGGAAAATATCCCCATTCTCACACATATTAACCTCCACTATCTTTCTTATGAGAAAAAGTAGAAACAAGGAGGAATAAAGCAGTGAAAAATAACAGGGTTGGCTTGGTTTTCAGACCTGCGACTGACACCAGAGCCTACCTGACAAATAAAATCAGTCACATTTTGTAACATTTTGTTTCACTGCCTTCACTGCTCTGGTTATTCTTCCTCTAGCCCTGGCATTTCAGTAAGAAGAAAGAGGGGGAGAAAAGCGTTAGTCCTTGTTTCAGGACAGAGTCACCCTTCTCCCTGAACCAACTCAAAGGTTATAGCAGCATGCTCCTACCACAGATTACCCTGTAAACACCCCAGGCCCATCCTTGCTGGCCCCAGTGAGGTCCTAACTCTATCCCTTCAGAAGGATGATAATTTTCACTGACCATTGAACAAGTCCTCAGATTCAAAGTTTGCAATGTTACTCCCCACATGCTGATGTCCCTGGTCCTGGCACACGTGTGCATTACATGTGTGCATTTCCCAGTTTTGGTTGCATCACAAGATCAGGTTTTCCACTTCTTACAAAAGGTGATCCACAAGTCTTGTGGATCCAATGGGCATGACACCATTTTCTGCCATGCTGACTATAGTTGTATATCATCTCCCAACTAACCTTTTAAGTGACACACTTCTGCACTCTCTTCTGGATCCAGTAGCTGGTGTTAGGAAGCTCACCAGAGCGTTACTTCTTGGGCTCCTGTTCTGCAGGTCTTCAGGTTAACCTTTCTAGCTTCAATCAAAAAAGATTATCTCAACAGGAATCATACTGTAGGCTTTCCCGGTGCTGATTGTAACCTTTATTGTTGGTTAATTGACAAAAGTGCTTAAAGTCTGCTTCAGAATTTCTGTTTTATAAAAATGTATCCTTTGTTGAAGTATCAATTAGCTGTCTTGGTTCAAAGTTTATTTCTCTTGCGTGCAGCCATTTATTCTGTAATAATTGTCTAGATTCTGACATTAAATATTGTAATTTCTCCTGCTATGTTTAAAACCACTTCCAAAGGCTTCTAAGTTTTATTTCCTTCCCATTTTCTACATAAATAGCTGGAGTTTGTTCATGCTTGGGGAGATTAATAAAACCATAGTGTAGATTGTGAAATTCACCCCAAACCAAAATACAAGTTCCATTCCAAGACCTCCTGCAGGCTCCATTTCTTTAATTAAATATATGCCAAGGTTCCTCTCCATGAAGTAAATATATAAAACTTCATATTTGAGGGCAATTATAAGCTACTGTATTTTGACACGTCTTCACTGCAAATCTTTTAACCTTTATTAAGGCAATTCCGGTTGAATGTATTTCTGCTTGAGATATATATAGCAAAAAAGCTTAATGTCTGTATGAACTTAAGGACAAACTAAGAAGAAATCATCAGAAAAGTAAGTAAGTGAGACCCTGATTTTCGTCCTACCAAAGGCTGTGGCCAGGAAAGGTTCATCATTAGCAAGAGCTACATGACTATACTGAAGCCAGGGAAAGATTTGCATTGTGGAATCTTCACCTTTCTCCATTCACAGTCGGGCTTTGCTGGTGCACAGAACAACTTGTTTCCAACCCTTGTTGCAGTGTTGTCATAGGAAAGGAAAGGAGACAGAGCTGGTTGCAAACAAAGCAGATGCTGTGTGTATGACCCCAGTTAGCCAAGACAAAACCCTCTGCTCCTGCACTCTGTTTTGTATTGAATGGGAGGAAGACATCAGTTGGCTCCTCTTTGGTCAATTTTCTCTATGTCAGTAGTTTCTTCTGGCAGTGGGTAGTATGGACCAAGAGATGGGGGTGTGAGGGTGACCCTGGACAGATGAGCAGGGAAGGATGGGCTGGGAAGAGGAGCTCTGAATGGGGAAGCATTGCTCCAAGGAAGAAATATTTGCAGGTGTGCTGACACTAAAGTAAAGGGCATAGGGGAAACTCCTGGTGTGTATGGTCCTTCTGCTTCAGGAATGGGGGGCTGATGTGCTATCAGTGGCCACATTGTGAGTGGGATGGCCAAGGCAGAGGTGGGTGCTGGGTGTGCAGGAGAGCCATCAAAGTCATGGGCAGTATCCGGGTTCTCACTCCCCGAGGAGGCCAGAGTTGTGCTGACTCTTACATCTTTATCTCAGACCATCAGGTATGCCTGGTATTTTCCTAAAACTGCTCTGGATGTCAGGGGGAAGGGATAGGAAACTTTTCTGGGGAGGCCACAAGAGGGGTTAAAACAGAAGGCATAGGTGGGATTCTGATTCAGATGTGGCCTGGAGAAGCAGAAGCTCCTGCAGCCACCACTGCAGACACTGGTGTGCAGATACATTCATGTGGGAAACCCCTGTGATATGAGAAACATTCTGGCAGGGAAACTGCAACTCCTGCTTGAGCCAGGAGACAACAGTATGCCCACAGTTTTGGTATCATTTTGAGCAAACCCAGCAGTTTTTGGGAGCTGCTGGAGGCTAGGGGTTCTTTGAAAACTATCCACATGGTTCTGCCTTGGGTATAACCTTGAACTTAGCTTTAGTTGGGGTTCTGTCCTAAAACACAGACCAACACATGCTGCACTCTATGTACTATTAGACCAGAACCTGTTCAAACCTACTGACTTGATAGCAGGCTACTAGATGAAAGCAGGGTTAGTTCACTTGTCACCCAGAAATAGAGAGTTCCAGAAGACTTCTTACACAGCTTAGTTTCCAACCCTTTTTTTTTTTTTAAATTCATTATCATCCTACCATGGGAAAGAAAGACAGCAGAATAAAACTTGAAATTGCTACTCTGAGCTGGTCAAAACAGAAGTTGTGTCTCCATAACTCCAACTATCCCTTCAAATACATATGTTGAAACTTTGCCATGGATATTTTTCTGCCTTCTAAGAAAAAACATTTGATGATCCATCTCTAAGAGGATCTCTGACATCAATTGATAATGGATACTGCACACTAAAAAGATTCATTCTGAACAGCTCCTGCCCTACGCAAACCCTAAGCCTGTTTGGCCTGACCTTCTGTGGCTTTTCTTGCCTGCAGAATAACTCATGAAATTTTTAGCATTCCTGCAATCATAACATCTGGGCCTCATTGTTCTATACCTTGGGAAAAAGGGGGGCAATTACAAACACACTTTGAATTCACATCCTCTTTCATCTGGTTTCCTACATGTTTTGAATCAAGATGCTCAAGCATAAATTTCTGCAGGTCATTTCTGGTTGCCCTCCTGAGGGGCAGCCTGCAGATTGAAGGAGGGAGGTGACCCAGCAGAGTGATTCTGCTTCTTTGCGTTGGGCAAGTAAACAGAAAAGTCACTTATTCAAAATATTCTGTGTATTGGGTTTGCATAGCAAGATTTTGGTAGTGAGGGTGGCCATAGGAGAGGCTTCTGTAAGAAGCTACTAGAAGCTTCCCCTGTGTCAAGTGGAGGCAATGCCAGCCAGCTCCAAGCTGGATCCTTGGATACTTGGCCAAGGCCGAGTACATCAGTGACGACTGTGATGCCTCTGGGATAACATATTTAAGAAGGGGAAAAATTTGCTGCGCAGAACAATTGCAGCTGAAGAGAGGACTGAGAATGTGTGAGAGGAACAGTCTGCAGACACTAAGGTCAGTGCAGAAGGAGTGGGAGGAGGTGCTCCATGTGCCAGAGCAGAGATTCCCTTGCAGTTCATGGTTAGGCAGCTGTGCCCTTGCAGCCCATGGAGGTCCACGGTGGAACAGAGATCCACCTGCTGCCCCTGGAGGACCCAATTCAAGAGCAGCAGGATGCCCAAAGGAGGCTGTGACCCCATGGGAAGACTGCCCTGGAACAGGTTCTTGGTAGGACCTGTGGCCCCATGGAGAGATGAGCCCATGTTGGAGGAGGTTTGTTGCCAGGACTTGTGGCCCCGTGGGGGACCTACGCTGGAGCAGCCTATTCCTGAAGGACTGCACCCCATGGCAGGGATCCACATCGGAGCAGTTCATGAAGAGCTGCAGGCCGTGGGAAGGACTCAGAACGCAGAATTTTGTGAAGGACTCTCTCCTGTGGCAGAGACACCATATAGGAGCAAGGGAAGAGTGTGCCGAGTCCTCCCCCTGAGAAGGAAGGAGTGGTAGAGACAACATTTGATGAACTGACTGAAGTCTTCTTTCCCCAGCGCTGTTGGTGGGGATGAAGGAGAGATTAGGGGGATGAAATTAAGCCTGGGAAGAAGGGAGGTGTGGGGAGGAGGTGTTTTTTGAGATTTAGGTTTTATTTCTCATCATCCTTCTCTGATTTCATTGGTGATAAATTAAACCAATTTCCTCAAGTTGAATCTGTTCTTCCCATGATCTCTCCCTATCCTTATTTTGGCACATAAGCCATTCCTTATATTTCCTTTACCCTGTCCAGCTGAGGAGGGAAGTGTCATAGGGGCTTCAATGAGCACCTGACATCCAGCGAGGGTCAACTCACCACGTGCTGGAAAATTTTTGGCAATCTATTAAAAATACCAGATTAGTGATGGTATCTGAATTGTGTTTTCTCTAGTCCCATTCAGAGATCTACAAGAGTTTCTCTCTTGTACATCACTAAATTGTATGCTATGCATGTTAAGATGTCTTGGGCAATTTGAAAAAAATCATCTTCCTATACTTGTTGCAAAGAGAAGTTCCATAGGTTAAAAAAAATATTATGATCCTTGGTATTTTACTCTTCTCCTATCATTTACTTTTGCATCAGCTGCACTTTGCCATGTTACATAGTGTGTAGGAAGTGCCACCAATAACTTGTAAAGTTTCAAGGGTCAGGGGTCACGATGTCAATTCTGATGGACAAAAGCATTAGAGGAGCAAGGCATGTGTCTTGGGGCTGGAAAGGGTAAGATTGTGGTGAAGCCATAGGCTCATTAACTTTAAGAGTACAGTGCTGATTTGTTGTTATAATTTGATAGAGTGCTTGAAAACAAGCAAAAGATCAGTTTGTGTTTGGGAAGGAATAATTCAGCCTCATGCAGATGCCTTTTATTTTTAGAGAAATGTGTCTCCCTTAGACCCTTGTAAAAATAAATTGTGTGGAGCAGAGGGACATTGCCTGCATGCAGAATCAACTATTTGCCAAATGTTTTCTTTGTTTAAAATATGCACTTGCTAGACTGAAGCCCAAACTGCAAAGTTCAAACCAACACTCAAATTCTAAACAGCGCAGACTTTAAAGTCACTGAAGTCCAACTGGGAATCATGGCACTATAAGCAGTCCTGCAGTTAAATTTCTACACCAGCCTTTGCTTACAAAATATCAGAAGAGGTGCAAGTGCTACCACCTGTTTCCTTCATCACCACTCCCAGTTTTTGCAACAGCTCAGTGGTTACTGTGTTCCGCCAGGATGGGGATGACCCAAGTTCGGTTTTTGGAGAGATGGAAAAGCATTTGAGCCCACAGACTCTCAGGGTGTGCTCAGGAGGGTCTCCTTTAGACAGTCCTGCAGCGATTGTTTTCACCAAACGCTAGATTAAAAAAAAAAAAAGAAAAAGAATTTGAGTGTGATTTTTTTTTATCCCAGGCAAGATTACCTAGAAGAGGGAAACATGGTTAGCAAGCCTTGCTCCAGGAAAAACTTCATTAGGGCAGAATACTTTAGCAGGGATTGTAACTAAGAGCTGGAACCAATTTTTTTTTCCCCTAAGTGAACACCTACATCCACGCTAAGTTATTGTCAAGGACATGCTTTGTGTCCCTGTCTGGCTCCATTATCGTCCAGGATTACTGCAGGCAGGGCAGGGCAGGGCAATAACTGATAGCCTGGAGTTGGGAGGGGATGATGGGGTGGGGGAGCAGGGAAGGGGTGTCTCTATCAGTGCAGGAGGGCCCACTCTTTCACATTCCTGCACATTAAGCCATTGGATAGAAGAAAAGGGCAATCAATGACCTGATATTCCTTACCCACCCCAATTTGGTAAGTCCATTAGAGGCCGCTTACTAGACAACACTGTTGATCAGGGCCTGTATTCAATGACAACCTTTGGGGGAATTTTGGGTCTTTAGTTCATTTGGTTAAATATCCTATGAACGATTTCAAAGGCAAGGAGTTATTTGGTGAAGTTGAGGGATTTTTTAAATCTAATTTTTATTTTTAATGAAGTATAAGCCAGAACAACTAGTGATAACTCCACTTTATGGAAACAGGAGGTTTATCATTCAACATCTCACAGCGCATGGTTTGAATCTCCAGAGCTGCTTCTTAGTAATTTTAAGGTGCCTTCAGTGAGTGTTGGGCACCTGGATACTTCTAGATCCTTGGCTCAAAGTGGTCTTTTACAGTGCTGTTCCGTGAACCAGGTTCAAAGCTTTCAGCGGGGAAATCTCCCATGTAAGACTCATGCTTCCTCTGTGATCACTGGTAACCTTTCCCTAAGAGAAAAATCTGCATTACTGTGGCTTGATTTAAATATGCAAGAAGAGTTTGACTTTTTCCTTTACTCTGTAATTAATGTATAAAGTACCTATCTCTTGGCAACATCTCCGGAGTGGTGTGTGACACAGGAGGACTCAGGCCGCCCGGACACCAGAGCTGGGGTTTGCTCCTGTCATGAAAGAGTAAAACAGTACTGGGCAAGAAAAAAGCAAACTGAAGGAAGGCTGCCATGCCAATGATGAGGTGACCTGAAGAGAAAGGCCTGATGTGCCCAACTGGGATGACAGCCACCGAGAGACCCCAGTGGACATCCTCGGGGAAGAAGCTCCATAGATGGAGTCCCCGCCGAGAAGGTTCAAACAGCAAACCCAAGCACAGCAAAACTGTAGAGTTAAAAAAAAGAAAGAAAAAAAGATAGTTTTCATGTTCCATAAGGCTATGATTATGTGATATACATATTTTTATTCAAGATCAAAGCGTTGTTTTTAATAGTTAAATATTCACAGATGCAAATGAGCTTTGATTTGCATAAAGTGATAATTATGTTATTCATTAGGACTTGGTAAATGTTGTGTTCAAATTCCACGATCATTTTGCTTTAGGGTTACTGAAAAACAAGTTCATGAGTTAGAGGAAAAACCTATTGTGAAAGTAAATGGCGGAGTTTATTTCCACCGGGCCGGGATGATTTCCCTACCTCCTACGTTCCCAGGATGGCATGTCCAGTCTAGCCCATTATATCACTAATGTCTGTGGGGAGGCCCAAGGCTGCTGTCCCTGCAAGGTCATCTGTCAATGCCAGCCGGGGAGGGGGAGCTGTCAGTCTCCCGGTGTCATTGTCCCTTCCCAGCTGCCCCGTCGCGCACTGCACGGCCGGCTCGGGGCTGCGGGAGAGCTCCCGCTTCCCTCCCGCTTCCCTCCCCGCTTCCCTCCCCGCTTCCCTCCCCGCTCACACGCGCCTTCCCCTGGGTCAGGAGGAACAATGGAGCAAGGAGGACAGGGCAAGCCTGCGCCGAGCTGCAGACACTTGATAAATGGGTGGGCAGGCGGCAAGTGACAATATGCAGACAAGTGATATCATTTGCAAATGGATCCGGCAAGGGAAGCAAGAATACAGAGAGGGTGGAAGACAAAGTCAGGGGCACGAAAAAGGTTTCTCATTAACCCTTGCGGGAGGGTGGGAAATATGCTAGCTCAGCTCTCTGGGAAAGAAAAGAATGGGAACACTGCTTTTTGGTCCATCACCTGCCACCTTCCTCCCACAAGGAAGGCACATCACACTCATTGCCTTCTTAAAAAACACATTTTTAATATCTGTGGCCTTCTGTCTTGATGCATAGAGATAAACATCTTGGAATTACCTGGGATTTACTTTCCTTAACTCCTTCTTTGGAGAGATTTCCATGTCCTTGTTCAGAAGCTAAGGTCAGTGCCTCAGAATCAGGCCCGGTGCTTGGGCTGCACTGACCTTGCCATTTAGATGCCCCAGTGCTGGCATTGCCCCACACAATATTGCAGTCCCAAAAACCTGGTGAATCAGCATCCCAGGAAGACACATCCCACTGGCAGGCCAGCAGAGACAGGAAGGGATCAGGACTGCTGCAGGTGCAAATGGTTCTTTAGGAGGGGCTTACTGAGCCAGACAAGTTGGCAAACAGGAGAGGTGGTACGTAGGTTTTAATTATTTCTGTATGTAAAGACTTTGCAAAGGTCAGTCATGAGATTAAATGATGTCCTTTCCCCCAAACCCTTTCTAAAGACTGGAACGAGAAGCAGTCATCATCAAGCAGATTGAATCTGAAAAGAACTGGACAGTATTAAGCTGTAGGACTAAAATTTTTTTAAATTATTTTTCATTAAAGAACTGGTTTTTGCCTCTCCTAATGGCCCACAATCTCCATCTTTCTTGTATGTTTCTATTTTTTCTGGCCCCAATCAAACAAGAAGCTTTATACCCACGCTATTTGCTTCCAATGAACGCAGTCTGTGTTCACACACCACGACATTTGCTTTCCTGTCTCATAAGCCCAGTGGTGCCAGTGGAGTTGATCCCACCCTACCGTTCTCAGGCTGTCATGGTGCATGCCAAAGAGGTTGGGTCATCTGCTTGGAGAACATGTTCGGAGATGGATGCTGGGACAGAGCATCAGCTCTGCAAATGAACCCTATGCAGAATTTCTATGACCATCAGACATGGGGAGTCTGGGTAGCTTCTGTGTTTACAAAAGCGGTGTCACCTACAGTCACATACTGTGTGTAGAGGAAATGCTATGACCATGTTTTGGGTTTATATTTTGTTCCTTGTATGGAGGAGGTTTTTGAGGGGTGGTAAGAGCTGAACAGATCTGTAGGATGCTCTCTAGCTGTCACAAATTGTTCTCTGCTTATGACAGAACCACTGTCCTGCATGTCTGAAGGTGTTTCCAGCACAGAGCTACCAAATCATCTAAACTCCAAGAGCAGCCCCCTGTTCCATGACAGGTAGCACTGGCTTGCAGTCAACACTGGTAAAATGAATTAGATCGGGATATGATTCTTCCGTGGTGAGATTTCCAACCAGGCTTGTGCCATGATAGAGGTTCTCAGAGTACATTATTTTGTGTGATACAACATCTCCACTGTCCTTCCTGCCACCCTTAAGCATAGTGTGAAGTTTTAAGTAATGCTTCCAGCCATTTTCCCTGCAAAGACATGCCATCTTCCTTTCTCTCTCTCTCTCTTATGTGCTGGATATCAACTGTAGTTAACATATTTTAGTTATTCTATTTAAATGCACTAAAAATACAGGTCAAATAGCTGGATCATCCATTGACTGCCTTATTATCCTATTGAATGAGGACTCTTTCTGACTTTTACTGCGGACACGGGTAGGATATATTAGAAGTTGTCTGTCATTAATAACTTCACATACACACATCTAAATGGCCAGTTAATGTCCACATCTGCCTTACTGTTATTTATTAAATTGTATTACCTATAACAGCCACTAATGCTTTTGGAGCTTATTTCACTTCATTCCTGCCTTTTCTTCTGTTCCCTGGCCCCACATTAATGGTATATTTCTTTCAGAACCTCTCTCATTGTGAGGAAGGTGGACAAGATGACCTGACAGCCTTTCCCGTCTCTAATTTCTGTATGCACACTTCCCTCATTACGACACTCCTGCACAATAAAAGGCAGAATACCAGACTTAATATCTGAAAAAAATGTTCACCTTTTCCCTATCTGTCTTGCTGTGCTGTCGGCCCTGATTTAGCCTTACCAGCTGAGCATCTGTTGCTCTTCAGGGCACTGAGAGCCCGAAGATGGGAGGAGGTCATTAAGGGTCGTACAGACTCCATCATTAGAAACAAAACTTCACATCTCCATCTCCTTTCTTATCTGTTGCTAGCTTTTTCCTTTTTTTTTTTTTTTTTTTAGGAGACTTTTACATTGGTCAAAGAAACAAAAAGTATAGGTTTTACTCTTCTTAGGTCAAACACCATCTTTCTAACCAACAACACCAGGGTCTTTCACTTAACTGCTTTTGTACCAGATCACTCAATTGCCCATGGAAATCCTCACTTCTTATGTGCATGGCTTCACTGCTGAGGACATGCATTTAGAGTTGCTTCTTCTACATGTCAATGACTGCAGTATTAAAAAAAAAAAAGGAAGGTTGGTCTCATGGTGAATGTTTTGTAATTGCATTTAATTTTCCTTTGCTATTTTGTGTGGTCACAGGAAAAAATAATTGTAGGTTTCTCTGTGCCTAATTTTCCTCATTTTTTTCATCTGACAATGTAGATAGCAAATGTTATGGAATTAAATACCTTCATCTTTGCGAGATATGTGAAAATCACACTTGGCTGCTCCTTGTTTCATATTATCTACATTCGGGGATGAATTTGGGCTTACTCTGAACCATCCTGGAAATCCTTGTTCTGACAGTTTTTCTTGATCTTGAATGTGACTGGCCTTTTGTTTCACCTGAGGTGACTGAAAAGGAGCTGAAGAGCAGCTGAACAAACAAAAAACTCTGTGGTAAGAAATCTGTAGTCAGAGCTATACTGCAAATGTGAGATTTGGGAAAATGATAAATACCAGTAAATTCCTATCCTGGCTATTGCTTTCTGCACTGGTCCTTTGGAGAAGCTCCTGGGCCAGTGGACACCTTCTTTTGGTGTCCTTGAGGACCTGAACTGCAAGTCACTACAAGGTCCAGTGCAGCTCTGCCTGTGAGAAAGTTCTAGGTGTTGGTCCAGGACTCTATTTTGAGGCTTTTCAAATCCTTACAATGGGATGACTTTCAGTTACTCTAAAGTCACTCTTAACATAAGGCAAATGCTAAGGTAAATGCAAAGAAGACTGGTTTTATTGCAATCCAAATTTAACAGCATAGTTACTCAATTTCAAGACAGGTGGATAGAAATAGAAAAACATAATTATAACTATCTATATGTTAGATCACCCAAGAGGTGTCTCTCTCTGTTTCATCCAGCTAGCAAGCTGTCAGATGCTTATGCAATTTCTTGGCATATCCCTTCCTTACATAGAAGTGTAGTCTCAGGCTGAGCTTTCAGATTTAGGAACAGGTTTATCTTTACAACCCCCAGCCTTCCCTGAGGATCCATTCTGAATCTGACATCTATGTAGGATAAATGCTCCCTTCTGCCTTGCAGAGCAGGGGATCAGCCCTCAGCATATGACTTCTTTATATGCTGAGACCAACATTTCATGTAACCACCTATACTTTATTCAACCTTACTTCTACAAAGACAGAAATGAGAATAGTGTGCACAGTGCTTTCCAATTTCTCATCAAGATCAGACATGATGATAAGTAACCACTTTGGAGTGATAGCAGGTGTTAGCTGGGGTGAATGAACCTTGGGCAGGGCTCTGAGGCATTCTGGGGCAAGGAATTCCAGTGCTCTGGATATTACTGACTAGTGATAAAGAGACTTACATTCCTGAATCGTCCTTTTATTTTGTATCTGTTTAATTTTAATCTTAATTTATTATAAACACGGGGAAAAAGCATATTCAAACCTCTACAAAGGCAGAAGGCTCTGGTTTTAATATTAAAATATGTCATTTGCAATAACCTTTATGGCTTTGTCATATACTCTCAATAAATGACTTCTAAGATTGATTAAAGACCTTAGCTTTGCTTCACATGTTAATCAATCTCACCAGCCAATTAGAGATTTGGTGCCAGAGAGCAACAGAGATCATCTCTCTGGCAGCATTTATTGTGCAATCCAAACCTTTATGACCTAATGCTGGTAGAGAAAGTCATGACAGTTTATGGGAAAAGAACATCAAAGAATTGCAAGATTATTCATGCTGATACTTGATGAATAGATATTTAGAAGTTGTATTTCAGAAGGGGTAAAAGCTAAATGCACTATTGGCTTTCCTGGACTGAAGCAGAATTGGTGGTTTACAATTGCAGACTTCTACTTCTAAGATACTTATGAGCTTCCTTTTTTTTATGACTCAGAGTATGTCAATTAAATTTGCTTCAATTTCGCTACCTGTAAAATAGGAATAAAGCGACCTGGTTTTCCATCTGGATGAGCTGAGGATGCATTAGCTCATGCTGGAAGTAAATGAAAAGCAAGACATCCATTCCAGTGACACTACAGTTTCCCACCTGAACAATTTAACTGAAAACGAATTTGGAGTAACAAGAGCAGAACTATATCCAGCTTGCAGGTCACTGCTTTCCAGTTCTGACTGCACTGAGCATGGCAGGCTGTGGGAAATGAGCAGAGGGGGCTACAGTCCATTTTCTGCATGTCTCCACAGCTGACCTGCTTAGTAGCTTTTATAACAGTGAGGCCACAAGCTAGACATGGGAAACCAACACTTGTTGTGTCAGTTCAGCTCAGTGCTAAGGCACACTGATGGGCCTGAGTTATACATGAATAAACAGATGATTTCAGCCACCAGGGCTACAAGCCCCTGCATTTTTCAGAGGATTTTTAACTCACTCTAAACTCAAAGAGAAATCCTTTACCGTGTAGGATCTAGTGAATAAGTGGCCAAGCAAGAACTGCCTTTTTAAGTGTGTGTGCCCTGGTCCTTTCCCAACAGGTTGCTGTGTCCTGATTGGAATCTCTGAGTATAATGTAATTGGAATAAAAAACAGTGATAATAAATCAAGAGGTAAATAAAAATAGAAATAAAAAATAACTGTAAAAGTCACAAAAGGTTTTTTGTATTTTCCACGGTGAACATTTATTGCAAAATGCTTTGGTATTGTGAGGTATTGCAAAATGCTTTTTATTTCATAGAATATGCATTTGAGAGTGTCAAAAGATCAAATTCCTAGAATTCATCTATTCTAGAGGTGGATGCTAACAACATGTTAAGACTAGACTGAGGACATTATCTGAGTTCCATGTATAGCCTGAATTCCAAGCGAGACTGAAGCCAATTTTATTTATGTTTCATCTTGGTATAATATCTTTCCGTCATTCAATTGTCTCAGTCTAAACACTGCAGGAAAGTTACTTTGAAATGAATGTCTGGATGTCAGGGGCTAGCAAGCTAATAGTCTAATTACTTTTGTAGTCTTTATTAGTTGAAATGTTTATTAGAAAGGTTACTTTTTATCCAATGAAAGATGACAATCTGGGTTTGATTGAGCGCTGTTTGTTGTTCTAATATTGTTAGCTGTGTGAATGGGTTAACACACTTCTCATCTTCCAGAAGCTGAAGGCTATGAGAAATCCCAGGGGTAGCCACTCCTCAGCCTGCATTTGCTGCCTTTGCCAAGGAAAGATCCCATAAGATTTACCCCCCGCCATCACTTAAGGTTGTGATGATTTTTAATGTCACTGCCTAGATGGCCTGGAGATTTTTATCTATTGCACTTACAGGTCACCTTAATATTATCTCACTCAGAGAGGGGAAAAAGTTTCTAGTGGGATAATATTAAGTTATACAGCATGACACAAGGTCAGATTGTGAGAGACAGGAATATATGAATAAAGCCAGTGGCCATGAGAGTCACCAGTGTGAAAAAAAAAACAAAACAGAAAAAAAAAACAAGAAGAGAAAGAGGAACAAAGAGTAAGAGGGCATAAGTGCTAGAGGAGGGAAGAAGTGAGAAGGGGGGAAAGAAGAAAGAATGAAGGAGAAAAAGAAAGCATCAGGGTCAGAGTGGATAATGTAAAGTCATCCTTCTTATCCCAATCAGCTGCACACTGTGTGCTCTCGGTGGCCATGTTCATACTGAATTAGCTCCAGACTGTTTCTTTTCTCTGGGACTCCATCTTTTTGAAAATACATCATCAGTACAACTCCATCCTGAAGGCATATTACGCTAATGCATCATTATTGCGCTGGCTGACTGATGATGCTCTGGTGTCATACATCACCAGAGCTGTGCCCTGCTCTGATGAAATGTTGGTGTGATACATAATCAGGGAGAAGCACACGGGCCCTGCATCTAACGACTCCAGAGATGTAAACTATCCAGAATTAAAGCTGAAGCCTTGGAGAAGGGTAGCCAGGAAAAGCAAGCATCCTGAAGAGTCCAGCAGCAGCCTAAACCTCCTGAGAAAACCTGCGGTAACTTTGAGTTACATTAGTGGAAGTGCCTGGAAGGCTGCCAAAATCCAGCTACTGGGCTTGGACAAGAGTCGCAAAAACCTTAGCAACATGGCAGTAATGAGAGGCAGCTACCACAAGCTGGAGAGGGCACACAGCAACATCCCACTCCAGCCCTGACTGCAAAGACAAAATCACAGCTCGACTGACAAGCAGACCCACAGCAAGGGAAGGGAAGGAACAGGGAAGGTGGGGACACCTGTCATCAGCAGCTGGGCTTGGATCTCTTCCAGATAAGCATCTCTCCTCTCTTCCCTGAAACACAGTCACGCTGCCTCTATGACTTCCTGTGGAAGCCAGTGGCTGCCTTGACAGATGGGCTTGCAGAATCCAGCCCTGGCCAGTGGGAAGTTGCATCACGCCGTTTTTAATGCGTTTTGAGAGAGAGAGGGGTGGAAGAAGAATGGAAACGTGGCTGAATGGCAGCCTGAAACTTGGCTTGAAACAATAATTTCTTGATCCCCACACACATACACTCTTCCTGTCCTGCAAAGAGTTCACTCAACACTATGTAAAAGCCCAACCTGTTGTTTCGTACGCACCTACCTTTACGTCAGTGCTTCTTCTCAATACAGCCCGTGCACCTGTCTCCCACTCCAAACCAAAGTCTGCTATTCCCTCTGCTTGTGGCCTCCCGGTGCTCTGCTGTAATTTCTGTCTCTGTGCCCCAGTTCCCCACCAGTCAGAGTGGGATAAACCCCTGCTAGATGCAGCATTATACTTCTCTGATCAAGGTCTCTGTTTCAGATTGCTTCTTGCAAAACAAGTCTGAATAAGGCTCTTTCTTCTCATAGGATGGGTCCCTCACTTCTCCAGTTGAAATTCCCCAGAGACAGACACATACAATGGTCAGTCCATTGGTAATAATAATTCCATAAACTGGATTCCTCTCTTAGTTTTTGTCCATCATGTCACCTTTGTAACAGTGGAAGTAGAGTACGTCTGAAGTATCTCTGTTGTTCAGAATGGAATTACTCCAGATCTACACCCACATTGCTGAGAGTTGAATTTGCTCCAGTGGTGCTAACCAAAGGGGATTCTTAGCAGATAGTTCTGAACTGTAAACCGTCAAAAATTAGAAAAGGCCTCAACTCAGCATAGCAAGGTATCATTTTCTCCCCAGTCTTATAAAATTGCTGTGTACCTGCCATACTTCACATATCTTTTAATGAACTTAATATTATGATTTTTTACAAGGGAAATAATCCCATCACAAGGCTGCAACTATATAAAGGAGAATTGGTTTGCAGTGTTTGTCATGTAAATACCAAATTGGATTGTGTGCATGGAGTATGACATTTAAGAATGAATGTGCTGCAGCAAGAAGATCTGAGACTTTGCAAGAATGAATGAATTTTGGCACCAATAAACAATAGTTTTGTTTCTAAAGTGTGATTCCTTGCAAGTCATAGCTGGCTATAAGTTCTTGTAATGTATTTCTTTGTAAATTCTCTTTTAATATATAAGGTCCTAGAGCGGGTCTCTGAAAGATTAATTTGAGAACTCTGAGAGATTCATTGACAACTGGGGTTCATCACCTGTAGGAATGATTTCACTGCAAACATATACTTGGGGAGCTGACTCTTTGCAAAATCATTAATGTCTGTGAGTTTCCAACTCCTAATTTACAGTTTCTGTATGGCCATAACCAGGAGCTGGAGTCACTGTCAGCGGGTCCGTGGTAACAGGATAACAACTGCCACAGGATACCTTGAGGCAAGCCAGCCCCTGACAGGTTCATCTCTTCAGTTGAAGGTGGCGGGAGACAGACTCGGCCAACAGCTATGTCCTTGCCTTCCCTTCCTAGACCTGACAAAGTTCTGTTCAAAGCTAATGATAAGCCTGAAATAAAATAATGACAGTTCAGTTCAGGTAAGCACTGTGAAACACAGATGGCTATGTGGGCTGTCCAAGTAGCTTTGGCCTTCAACAACAGGGACTGCAAAATTAATCTGAAAATATCCACTTTTTCTACTTTTTATGCTGTCAGAAGCCCTGTTGTTTCTCATGTGATTTTCCGGCACTGAGATTCACTTGGTTTATAACTCTGTCCCTCCAGTACCAGTCAAGGTCAGGAGAGAGATTCTGAAAACAGTAATTAGAAAACAGTTGCAGGATGCCAGGCAAGGGGTGGCAACGCCCTTAGGGAGAGACAAAGTAGGTGGCAGAAGATGGGGCAGGCAGGAAAATGCTAAAAATTTCAGCACTGCACTAGTACATTTGCTTGAGTTTAAGGTAGATTTATCCAGTGGTTTATGTTGCTATTTACCCCAACACTTGGAGCTCCATAACTTTTTGATATCTACTTCATATCTTGTGTCTATGTCCAGCAATAAAAGAAGACAACACAGGGATGGTGCCTGAAGTTAGCCTCTGAAGAGGTCAGAAGACTGGTACTCCCTTTGCATCAACTAGAAACATCTCTAGAGAAATCAATAATGCAACCTCTTTCCTTTGGATTTAATTAAAGAAACATTTCAGACTGCAATTTGAAAGCAAACACGAACAAAAAAAACCCCTTAACCATTGGCTCTCTCTTACAGCAGCTATCTCTCCAGTGCACTGGAAAGTGAGGGGGAGGAATCATTCTATGATAACATGTAGAGAACAATTTCTAATGCCTTAATTATTTCCCATGTGCAAAAAGCATTTCAGTCTTATTGTTTCTTTTCACAATCTGTTGGGGTCATTGGAAAGTAGATCGCTTTGCCCACCCAGAGGACTCTGAAACTCCAGGAAAAGCTAGAGAACTGTATGTACATTTGCAGGTCCAAGGTTACCACTTCTGATGTTTACAGTCTCCCTCCACATCCTTTGACAAATTAATTTATAATATGCAGCTTGAGTCTAGTTAAAGACCTAGTGAAGACAATGCAGTTGGTATGAAACTCTGCAGCAGTGCACAGATTATCAAAAATACATTGTCTTCCATGATCTTTGGTTTTCTGCTGGATGAACATCAAGGGAAATGTCAAGACTCAACTATTTTCTCAAATAACCGCTCCCCCCAAAATCCAGACTATTATTTCAGCCTCTTAGATAAAGAATGGCTGACAGCTCTGAGCCTTGGACTCCCTGGCTTTTGTTGTTCTGGAAATGAAACTAGACTGACATGAAACTGAGCTCTTTCTCAGCCATGGAAGACAAAGCCAAGACCACCAAGAGCAAGATGGTCCTCTGCTGCCAAGGCACCATGCACCTCTCTGCTGTCCTCGTACCAGCATTACAAAGGAAGAAATCCTTGAGTTAAAAAGCAGGTTCAATTTATTCTAGAGCAAAATGTCCATGAGATATGCTAGTCAGAATCTTAATGCACTTCTGCTTTCTTCCCTGGAAAGTAAGAGTGGGTAAAGCCTGCATATCTCTAGATTTCCAAGACAAGAATTAAATTTGACTCAACACACTTCTAACGCCAACGCTGCACCATGTAGGTTCAAGCCATTTCTAGCCAAGTACTTAGTGCTCGAGAGTGTGGAATTCCTTTCCACTTACCACAGCATTTAATACACTAATTGAGTTGTAGTCATCAAACCCAAATAATTACAACAAATATTCAACCTGTCTCTGCTGGACAACCTCCTATATATGTTTGAAGATATTCCAAATATACATTAATTCCAAATGGAGGTAAATAAATGAGTGACACTATGATGTAGGTGGGATCTGTGAAAAGAGACTTCAACTGTGGAATATCTTCTGGAAAAAGAAACACATATTCATCTTTGAGGTCTTTATTTATAGTATACACACACACACAGACATATATATATATATACATATATACACACACATCACCCGGGGTTATTCAATCACATCTAAGTTAACCTCCCTTTCAGTAAAATACTTTCTCAAGGAACAAAATAAGCAATTGAACATTTAAAAAAAAATTAAAAATTTCCTGCTGCATTATGCAATGTCTCCTCATTTTCCAGTTTTACTACTTTGGCAATTCTGAATTAGTATTTATTCACAACAATTCCTAAAGGGTCACCAAATGAATTCTGCACTAAAAGTATATGCTTTGCCTGTGTTATGTCCCACCTCTATGTGCAAAAACACTGGGGCAAAAAGCTTTCTCCCAGTGAAACTTCTGTCAGTCTGGAGCTGGGTCGGAGAGTTTGTGCAGTGGCAGGACTCTGAGCACCCAGAGTGCCCTGAGCACTGAAATTCAGGATGAGCAGTTTGCAGATAAATGTGGCAGTGACTACTGTGTTTGGAAAGCAGCTGCCTGTGGGGTAGATTAAAGACCAGCCATTTTCCATTCTTAGAAAGTAGAACTTTTTTCTTCTGGGTGAACAGAAATGAGAGTTTGATAAGAAAGCAAAACAGAGGAACTTAAGAGCTATTTAAATTTTGTTTTCTTCAGTGGAGGAAAGACTTTTTCCTGGTATCAGAATTACTCTTGGAGATGAGAACAAGGAAAGCAAAGCTGGCATATCACTGTACTCTCCTTGGCATCATCTGCTTCTGAACTGGCCCAACTGAGTGAGAGTTATGGTCACTCCAGGCTCCTGGGTCTCTGTGCCACCCAGGCTCCACATGACTACGTTCATCAGATGTTGTGCCAACCTTGGTCACTGGTGGAGGTTGTAAGCATGTAAGCTCTAATACACAAGGCTGTACACCTATTCCTTAGTCTTGCAGACCAGGCTCTGTGTGTTGACAAACAAGGGCTGTAAATCACCACAAGGCCTTGCCAGCTTTCTTTAGGAAGGCTCAATATATTAATGCAATGGCCATGATTCAAAACATTTTTCAGGGAAAACTCATGAGGTTACGGAAGAAACACCAACTTTTAGTGTACTTTCCTTCTAAATTTTTTTTTCATAGGCAATAAATACAGGTAGTATCATGAAAGGTAAATGTCTTGGGCAAGTGGAGACAAATTTTCATGGGGGTACTATGGAAATTTTCCTCATCAAGCAAGAAGACACTTCATGAAGCTGTGGAGATGGCTGCAGATGTGCACATTCCTGGGGAGAAGGACAAAAAAAATTGGATCTTCAGTTTAATGGCATAAGAGGGGTGAGGTGATTGAGGGAAATGGGAACCAGCATATGGAAAAACTGTCACTTTCATCCCTTAGAAGTAGCATCTAATAATGTGAAATCCTCCTCAAGGATTTTTGGGGTTAGGATTTATAGTGTCATGGAAACACCTTTCCTAACTGAAGATAATTTGGAAAACTGTTAGAGTATTTGGAAGATTTTTTTCCAAAGAGTAATGCTGCACAGAAAATCTGCAGGCATCCCTGAGATAAATATATGCGTCCTGATAGACCTGATATCCCTCCCAGGTACAGGTGTTTCAGGCAGAACTGCCAGTACTTTAACACACTAAGACTAGGATGCTAATTTCTTTTGGAACATATAGAGAGAATGCAAATTTATGAAGTATAAAGTATAGATTATAAAGCATATTTATCCACCCTGCAATTTAGCCAGGGATAAGGAGAGTGTTTTTGACAGCCACATGTGGTCAATATTTCATCCTTATACCTCCTCAAGGCCCAGGTCTATGGTCTTTCTGAACAGGCTAATGGGCTGGGGAGCTCTTCTCTCCCTTGTCCCATGCTTCCGAGATGAAATGCCTCCGCATCGTTTAACCACGTACCGAGCGCACACATCTAACATCCCAACAGCTCCTAGCACACCTGTGCAGCCCGAGGTGACTACATAAAAGAAGCTAATAAAGCAGCGCTTACAGTTCATTCATTTCATTCACCGGCTCGCGATCTCAGGAATGGAATGGAGCACAGCTGGCCTTTGGATGTCAAATATACTTCATAAGCCAACACTAGTTCAACACACAGGCAGAAGCCTTCTTGTCTCGTGGCTCTCCACAGGCAATAGAAAGGAAGCATGTTGGCACTCTCACAGCTGGCAGTGGGGCTGGCACAGGAGAGCTGTAAATACTGTGTAGGCATGATGGTGCAAGCTGCCAGGGTGAGCGCGGGTCACCGTGCCTCCAGGGGCTCCCAGCCACCCTCAGGAGGGCATGATGAAGAGTGCTCTGCTCTTTTTTAGCTGAAGCGAAAGGCAAAGGGCAGGGTGGGTAACTGAGATGCTGGATCAGGTCTGGCCTGACAAGGTCAGATGCTGCGGGGAGTGGAGATGCATCTGAGGAGGGTTTGGGCCTTTCCTATGTCCCTGGAACAAGGAGCTGCTTCTGGTTGCAACCATGAAAAGCTCCACTATCAGAGAAACATTCTGGACCGGGATTTCTCCCTCCTCTTACAGAAGTATCCTTGAGTACCTGCTGTCCAGTACCTGCTCTGGATCCTGGTCTACCTACCCATTCACATGGCAAAGGGAATCTTCCATTTCCACCCAACTCACTTGAGAATATGCACCAGGACGGGTATGATAGTACCACTGAAAGCCATGTCATCTCTATATGATTTGGGTGGCATCTGATGCTGAAAAGAGCACGTGAGAGAGAGATATGTTATGTCCTTTGACTCTTATTGGTTTGCAGATCAGAACATACTTTGTCAACTTGTTCTCCTCCCTCAGAGCCAAAGAAATTAAAGAGGAGAGAGGTACACCCAAAAGAGAGAATCAAAGGAAAGCTCTCTGATCAGATAATGTTTGTATCTGTGATTCTTGACATATAATTTGCTTCTTAGGACTATGGTCACAGCATCAGTGAATTTCTGGGTTTATTAAATTATCCATGGCATTTCCCTTTTGGATGCATGTGGAGCTCCAAGGGGACTTCCTTTAAATGGTTGTTTCCCAAAGGAAGATGACTGTTCACAGAATGTTCTCACCCTGGCTGGGTGCCTCTGCTATTGGGGTCTGGTGGCATAATGGCAGAGGCTGTCTGGTGGGCTGCCAGTCTGTCAGGTACCAAAATCAGTGTCCAGATACCCAGACCTATGGGTTCAGTGCAGAGACCTCTCCAAAATCAACTGTAAGCTTTCAGAATGTCTGCTGCTGAGTGTAAGTGAGATGTAGGAGACAAAAATGACCTAATCTTGGACCTAAAGTTCCTTTCTCAAAGCCTGTTTTTTCCACAGATATATCCTCCTGTCTTTTCCTGAAATATGTGAATAGCCAGTCTCCAGACTCAGCACAGAGCCTTTCTTCAGACAATCCTATCTGAGTCGGGTCCACAAGGAAGGAGAAGGTAATCCAGAAGCATTTAACATGCCAGATAGTAGTCACAGTTCACATTAAGTAGCCCATAATGTCTTTATTTCTCACAATAACTATTAAATTTAAAAGGGTCCTGAATTTCCCTGATGGTAGATGGTAGATGAGCAGCTGATAAATAAATGAATAGAAATATATATCCAGCCTCCATGAGCAAACACTGCACCAAGAAAACCTCAAAACAGTAACAGCAAAAAGGGCACTGATATTCAAAAGGATTCAAAGTGCACAATTTGGCCTCTCATTTCAAATGCATTCAAAGCTGTGGGTGCTCACAACTGAGATTCCATTTTGGCCTCTTTAAAGCTGAAGAGTTATGTTAAAAAATTGAAACTAAATTGCTTAAATTCAAGACTTTTCTCAGCCAGACATTTCATTTTGAAAAAATAAGATATGAGCCTTTGTTTGTATCTTGCATTGTCAAACGGCATCCTAATCTCAGTATCACCTCCAGCTCATTAGGTCACGTTTTCACCCCATTTATACATGGGCCTTGCCCTGTGGTTTAGTAGAGTCGTCCATATGGCTCTAGAGAAGCAAATTAGGGTCTAACTTTGTGAGAAATTGCATTTTTCAGGCAAAGTGTTCTCATCTGTTTCTCTTCATGGCAGCGCACCAATATATCCATACCCTAATTTTAGTCTTTCTGTATGTATTACCTGAAGTACTTCATCATATTTAAAAATTATTAAAGAAATCCTAGGTGTCTCCAAGTTCTAACACTACAAGTATTTTCCCCAGGGCACTTGATTACAGTAGAATTTTTTTTTAATTTGCAGAACTCAGAAAAGTCAGAAGATGGCAGCAGCTCATTCATGCATTAAACAATCCCTAAATCTCATGAACAGAACAGCTCTTCCTTAAAGTTATCTGAGTTATGCAACCACCTAAGAATAAAGATTGATAATTTACTAAGCACACTATTTCTGCTTATCCAGGTTCTACAGTCATTAAAGCTATTATTTCTCATATTATTTTGCTTTTTTTTTTCATTGTCATCAGTGCAGTGGAGAAATTTGCAAGGGTGAGGGAAAGTACATTGTCATGGAAAGAGTTTTTAGATGGATATTCTTAGTAATAGACATATATTTTCAGGATCCCTAAATTTTCTTCCTTATTTTTTTTTCTATTTTGCAAATATCACATTAGGAAAAATAGAAATAAGATGTTTTTGCTATTTACAAATAACATGAGATGTGAAGAGGAATTGGTTTTGCCCCTGCTTTTACAGTTGAATGTTTTTTCTTACTGTATGCTAATCTTCATACCTCATCATTTTCACACCATAAGCAGTGGGATCTCTTCTCTACAAAGATTTAATAGCATTGATGTTGCAGCAATGACCTATATTACTAAATTTTCTCTACCTTCAGAAAATATATCATAGCACATTTAAAGTATGGCACAAAGGGTTAGCATAAATAATTAAACTAAATTACAGCCAGCAAAAACCCAAGGCGGGCCAGACGCAAGTAGCCTCAGAAGAAATCTAGTGTAACTCCATTGCTGTCAGTGGAATTATTCCCAAATGACACTGGCATAAGGGATGCAGAATCTGGCATCCTAGCTTTTGTAACACAACCTCCTTGTCATTATTCAATTAATTCACAAAATTCAATCAATTGCAATGGGCCACCCAGCCACTGGAGTAAAGAAAAGAAAATCTATTGTATATGATATTTCTTTGATCAACTATGTCTGAAAGTGCATTTCCCCCTCCCACCCCCCAGCAAAAGAATGCATCAGAGACGGGGCTGACACTGTGGTGTGGGCAGCTGATATTTCCCTCCAGCCTCATTTGTATTGCTTTATTGACATGTTAATGACAAAGTACATCCCCAGGTCCTACGAAGTACAGAGCAAGTCAGAGAAATTAGAATAATACCTAGTCCTAATTAGAAGCCAGGTATCTGCTTGACATGCTCTCTTGTTGTATTTAGCTTCAGATACTTGTACTTTGATTGATTGCCTGGTTGTTTGATTGATTGATAGAGAGGCTTCACCGAGCTCATAGACACACACATGAAGGAAGCTTTTGATGTCAATATGAACAAAGATAATGATAGACTTACAAACAATGCCTAATGCTGAGTCTATGTATTAGGCATAATGCAAATAGAAAATGTGCCCGGGACTGTTCTAAGAGCAATGAGAATAGAAGGAAGACGTGTTGTGTATGATTGAACCTCATAACTACAGGCAAAATTGTACTGTCAGGAAGATTTGCAGGTGATGTTTCTGATTGCCTGAAGATCTCTGCATATAAGCAGGGCAACTGCATTTGCAGCATCACAAACACTGTTTTAGAAATGGGCTTGTAGAGCTGGTCTGCTCCAGGAGACAAGGGTTTATCCAGAAAGGAGTCAGATTGATTTTCTGTATGTGATGATCACAAATGTATTTCTATATGGGTGCTAGGGCAGTAATTGATAACAAGGTTCAGTGTGCTACAGGCAGAAATGATCAGCAACACACAGAACTAGAGGGCAGCAGATTCATCTTCGCATCTCCCCCCCCCCCATCTGCCCCCAAATAAAAATGTTTAACAACAAATAGAAAACCACAAAAACTTTAAGGGGCACCTTGATCCTCAAATGCTGCTGAGACCATCTTTCTCTGACGCCTTTGATCTGTACTCCCCTCCTCTGTTCTGCACAGTGACAAATGCACTGCACACAGGGCACAGAGTGCAGCACAGCAGGACAGATCCTTTTAGCTAGAGCTGTGCAAAATGTTCATAGCAGCCCCAAATCACAAGCAACTTGCCTGGCTTCAGGTTTCAGTGCAAACTTGGAACTCAGACCATGTTTGTCAAAAGGCCACGTTTCCTGAGATTTGCTAACCCTTTGAGAAATTTCTCTTTTTCTTTCCCTTGCACTCTTCTTTTCTCTCTTTCTAATCTGCCTGAATTTCTAAAACTATTTCCACAGTGTTTAGGAGCTAGAAGGACTCACAGGTTTGGATTAAAAAACCTGCCAAAAGTACTCTCTCATGGTGTCAATGCAAAACCAGGGGAAAGTAGGTGATTCATTCCAAGAAAAAAAAACAAACAAAACAGCAAACAAAAACAAATATCTCCTCCCCCCACCAAAAAATCCAAACAAATAACTCAAAACACACAAAACACCTATCAAAAAACCAAAAAAAACCCACATACATTCTCTTAGGTCTTGCAAATTTGTGTACCGCAGACTTGGTTCATTAAACAGTTTGAACATCTTCTTCGCAAGTGTTTCAGTAATCCTACTAGTGTTAGGGCCAAAACTGGATTTTTTGAACCCCAAAAGTCAAACGAAAACATGGTTGTGTGATTCCTTTGCAGACCAAACTGAAATCAATCCCTGTGAAATGACATCATGTTTTCACACAGCTCTTTTTTTCCCCAGTGTTGTGTTTAGATACACTTTGTATCACCTTGCTCTTACATGATCCCTCACTCAAAGGTCTCACATCACTTTGAAGAGATTTTCTGAGTAATTAATTGAGATGTGGTCAAACAGAAAGTTAATGCTAAGGTTTCAACCTGGGTCTCCTTAGAGCCTTAAACTCAAGCTCATCTGCCTTTTCTGGCAGAGTGCTGTCTAGTTCAGTTTGTGCCAATGACAGTTCATGATTCCGCTTGCATATTTAAAGAATAGGTGAGTGATCTCTCTCTGGACATACCTTATGTGCTCTGGTGCACATAATATCAAGTGGCATATGAATTCGGTACAGTGATATGCACTTTTTCAGAGCTTTTTGCATGATATCTGAAGCATCTACCCTTTCAGTACCTAACAAAGAGGCTGGAATTTATGCACAGATTACTTAACATCTTCAGTTCAAACCAGACTTTTAAGCAATGTGTGAAGTTACCACACAGTGATAGGGGATGCTTTTGGTTTTCATTGGCCAAGACTCATGAATTTCCGAGAACCTAACACTTCCACAGATGCTCCATGGACAAGATCACTGTTAAGTTAAACACCTCTTGTGTCCTGATACAGATGTCAAGCTTGCTTTACAAGCTTGAAAGGACATTTAAAACAAAAGAAGGGAAAATAATGTCTTAGGCTAGTGCAGGTTCAGTTGAGTTATTATGTTTTAATGCCCAACCCTTGTTTATTTTCTGTTTCTCTTTGGAGATCTTTTGCCATGGAAGGTTAAAGATTACTGAGATAACTAACAATAAATGTGTCTGGCGTTGTGACTTTTGACCAATAGTTATAAGTTGGATTGACTGAAATGAATCTGTATCCAATTTTATTTTACATCCTATTGCAACAAAATCGACAAGGGTGTGAATTAAAACCTTAGCCCTGCTGATTAACATCAAAATGGGAATGGACATTTCCCTAAGATTTGACAGCCTGACCCCTTCTCTTTTATCAGCAGCGTGGACTGCAGTGTGCAGTAATTGCTTAACTGCTCCTTTGCCCGTTAGGACTCAAATTGGCTTTAGAGTGGACTTGAGAAATGACTCAGAGTTTCAACAGACACACCCAGTTACTGGCTTTGTACTACACTAAACGCTTTCCAATAGAACATATTTTTTAAAAGAAAGGCTGTATATTGCTCTCTGTAGACCCGAGGGCATATATTCACTCACAATGTAGGTGCAGGTTGAACGATAACTGTGCAAACTGCTGTCTCACACCCTGCCAGCCTGCTTCAGTCCTACTCTAAAAGGGTGCCTGGCGTGGGGAGAAGTGCCCCTCTCTGTGTAAGCCCCAGCTGACTTCTGCAGCCACTAGTTAGCAACAAGGATGCTTACACAGAGGTAGTGCCCTCATGCCCTAAGTACGTCAGAGGTTGGAGCTGCAGGTGGACATCAGCACACTTCCTGGTGCAGAGACCAAGATTAGGTGAGATTTGCATAGGTGATCAGTCATTAACAAGAGTCATAGCTTTGCTGGTCTACACTGAAAAGAAGCACCTTACAGCCCTTCCGGCTTAGGGAGCTTTAGCTAAGCCAATCCCAGAACTGGTCATGTCTGAGGTAGCAAGTGGTTTGTTGAGAGCAGCCATCAGAGATGGGTAGTTACAAACCAGGGCTATGCTGGACCCAGTAACTGAAGCAAAAAGCATCACAAATTCTCATCACCAAACCATACTCCTGCCCAAGCCACACAGTCTTCACTATTCAGCGCAGGAGCCAACACTCTGGTCCTGGTCAGAGGCATATTGCAAAAATAAACATAAATTATTCAATATATGCTTTCTCCCACTCACAAATGTTGAAACAAAAGAGCTTGACAAAAATAAATGAACTTGTTTTCCAAAGTTCTTCTTGTCTTTTTTTTTTTTTTTAAATACAAATTAGGTGATTCTTCAACCAGAAAAGGTTTAGAAGCACTGTCTTCCACAATCAAACATGTTTATTAAACAGATTATTATCTTTCCTGCTTTAAGTAGTTTCTGGCATTTTGGTGCCACAGAGGAAGAACAGCAGCAGATTTAGTTATTAATAATATGTTGTCATGACAATTTTTCTTGCAATGTTGGGAAAATGCTCTCAGTAGCATTGTAGGTACAGCCAACTTTCAAAGTAGTTGCAACAGATGATTTCTTAGGGAAGGGTGATAAGGGGTAGGACTTGCTCTCTGTCAAAGTTTGAAAGATTTCTTGGGAGGCAAATGGTGATCTTGCTTGCATTTGTAATTGTTCACTCACGTATATACCTTTGAGAATTTCTAAGATTGTTTGGTATGAAGGAGAACACAGCATTCATAATACAGTGAGATTCCTGTTTATTTTCAAGGCCATAAATGCCAAGCAATTTCAGAATGATCTTTGAGTACTTTTTTTTTTCTCTTTTTTTCCCCCCAATCTTGGACTCAAGAATTCAATGACAGAAATTTTCAGACAAAACCCCTGCAATTCTCTGGAAAGAGGTCCGTTTCAGAATGAAAAATGTGCTAGAAATTCTTCTGTTTCGAAAAGAGGTATCATCTAAGCGGACAGAGATAAGAAGGTGGTTGTGGCTTTGGGTTTTCATCATCCCTAAGCTCCATGCCATTTTTAAGGAAAAATGTTGGATATTAGACAACTGTGACTTCAGTTCCATCAAAGGAGTTAACATTAGAGGAAGTACTCTCAGAGGAGAAGAATTACATTTGAAACTATTTAGATGCCCACTGTATTTGGGTTAAGGCGGCTGCTGAGACATAGAGGTATCTCATCTTACCCCATGGCAACCACACCATTTAAAATGGGAAGCAGAGACCACCCTTCAAACTCTTTGCCTGCTCGCTGCACATCATCTCAGCACAGTGCACTGCCCCCAGGTAATCAGATACTCTGGTTTTCCAGTTAGTCTACTTTATATGAAAAATAAATATCCATTGAAGTGAAGGAGGAGAGCACCCGCACATGATGAGGGGGAGAGAGACTTACTCTGCTGCCAGCGATTAGCGCACTAATGTGAAATAAGGAAGAGAGGTCCAAATCTCTGGGCAAATAAATATTTTATTATCTACAACAAGTGGAAGGGCTTCCGCAAGAGAAGTCTTGCTGGTGGAAACGGAATACAGCGGATTGTGCCTCTTCTCAGGGGAAACCTGGCCTTGAGCTCAGGCAGGATGGGAAGAGGAAAGCAAACCTTCCCTTCTGTGTTGCAACTCTATCCAGGGGATATGGGAGGAGACTTTTTCTTCTTTCTACATAGTTTTTATGAGAGAACGATGACCTGCTTTAGGCTTCTAAAGCAGCCCCCAATTTCAAATAGAGAGGAATCCTTATCTGCTTTATGGGGCAGGAGTAAGGCCTATTTCCTCTTCCTAGCAGGAATACCTCTGTTTTCAGAAAAAATAACCTGCCACACCATAAATCACTTCCGGCAACCAAGAGATGGGCATGGATGTGGCAACAAGCAGTGGGTGAACCCTCCCATAGCAAAACTGACCCCAACAGGCAACTCGTGCCCCCACTACCCAGAGAGGCAGATACAGAAACAGCAGCAGGATCAAGAGGAAATTTTGTTTTTGCCCAGTCACACTCCCATGACAAAACACCTCAGTGCATGTCCCAACCACCAGCCCATCAGCCTTGCTAGGGACAATAGCAAAGTACCACAACAGGACACCCAGGGCACACTGAGCTGTTTTTGTTGTTGCCCAGATTGGTATTGCATTTATTTCTAAGCCAAGCTGACAGGTTTAATCTGATCTAAGTGAACAGTTAATATCAAATGAACATTTCAGTATAAAGTGTGTGCCACCTCCTTGCATCTGAGGACATGGGAAGGTCCCTTAGGTTTCTGAATTTCTCTGTTTGCATGCATGGATACACAAGGACAGCACTGGACTGCAGCCTCCCTTGAGCATGGAAGAGACACAGAATCTCTAAATAGAGGAGTGATACAGGGGCAAACAGCATCAAAGAGGTACTGATAACCTGTCCAGGGAGGTTTGATGCTTTTTTGGTGCTTAGGGCCTTCTGCTACATGGCACTGATGTGTGACATTGGCAGAAAAGGCTCCTTAGCCCTCTAGTAATCTCAGAGATGAAGGAGGGAAAGTTCTTAGCATGGGGTTTGGGAAAATGTTTCTTTTGGAGAGATAAAAACCTTTTTGTATATCTTCAGGATGCTTTTGGGGAGAAGAGGGTGGGCTCTGTGTGATAGGTGGTGTTAGTATTTTACAGCAGGCCCTTGTGTCTTCGGGCTTTCTGGGTACACGGGAAGGGGAGACAGAGGTCTTGCTTCCATCCTTCGTACCTGGAGGAGAACAATGCTCTACTGTCTTGGTAGAAGGGAGGACTACTGTTAGATATGTAAGGGTAGGGTTTATGAGTACTGATAAGATAACCCAGTTTAACCTGAGTAGCCCCAAGGTGCTGTATGTTAAGACTATTTCAGTTTTAGCTCCAGGCTGTACATCTGCAGATGGCCATGAACATTTCCTACCACCCCAGGAAACCAGGCTGATTGTGGCAGCGCTGCCCAGATATGCAGAGATGGATAGACTGGTTTACAAGCTCCTTGGACTAGTCCTGAAATGGCTGTCTTACAGGAGTTTGGGGACCTCAGCACCTAACTGTCACAGAACCCATAGCAGCAAAAATATTCACTGTACACCAACACCGCGATTTCTGGTATTGCTCTGGGAGGAGGAGGTGATGGCCTTTTCCTGCCAAAAAAAGTTTTAAGCTCTAAAAAAATTGTAGACATAGTTGTGATCCTAGCCCATGTCAGAAGGAAGAGATGATGGAAATATTTCTGGCAACCACAGACTGAAATGGCTTCAGAAGAACTAGGCCTCTCCATCTAGGAAAAAATTGACAAAGGTATGCACCCCATGTCTTTGCCTCTCAAACCTTGGGAAGGGGAGAATCAGCAAGGAAAATGCTTTCACATGCAGGTAGCAGTTGCCTGAGCAAGGAAGGGATGGCTGAAAGCAGGCATGGTGGATGGGTGCAATAACATAGTGAAATCAGGTGTCGTGTAAAGCACAGGATGCTAAGGTGCGCTGAGGAATCCCAAACAGCGTAGCACAAAAAGCTGTGGGACAGACCTTACAACAAGTGATACTTCATCTGGGATGTGGTTGCAGGTTCCAGTAGCATCTGGAAACCTGAAATGCCCATGGTGAATGCAGCCCAGGGAGTCTCTCACCTGATTTTTCTGCTGCAGTGGTTTCAGGATGGTGGAGGTCCCAGCTGCAGTACCGACAGGCATTTCTGAGGGGAGGATCAGGTTGCAGCGCTGCAGCAGCTGACGCACACAGAAGATGGTTGAGGTCAGCCTGTGCTCCCATAACATATGGTTGGGCCATGACGGATTGCAAACACCATCTCTACTGTGCAGAGCAACTGCAGGCATTTAAACCTCTGTGAAACTTTTATGGCAGTGTCTTTTTACTGTTTTTCCAAGCCATGCTAGCAGCAGGTATGTTGGAGGATTAATGCATACCTTCGTACCTGAATACTACCCACTGCCTTGTGGCTAAGGAGTGGAGAAATGTCCAGGACATATGGTAAACGTTACTCACCAATAACACTTAAGTTTCTAAAACCTACCTGTGTGGTGGCTAAGCACGCATCAGGTGACATGGGGTTTGTAAGGATGAGTCATGTTTTCACTAAAAAAGTGATAGACTTGGAAAGAAATGGACAACCTCTCAGGCACACAGTTCCTTCCTCCAGGCAAAAGTGAGAGCAACAAACAATAAACGTATCCCTCAAATCCCACCATTTCCTCTAATGAAAGATTTCAGCTCTCCCTGCACAGCTTTCCTTTCTTATATTTTTATCAGGGTTATAAAACTACAAAATCCAGTTTGGCAGTGCCATGATGTGATGTGACTGCCTTTGCAAACACATTGGTAACCACAAGCAGAAAGTGTTGATATGTCACCAAACACGCTGCTCCTGGTGTCGTCCCGGGCAGAGCTGTCTCAGAGATGCCATCCATCGCTGAAAGAGTTAAGAACATCTTGTCAAGGATATGCAGTTATCTGGAACTTTTGTTTATACAGAGAGGCAATAAAACATTCAGCGCCTTAGACCAGTGTAAGAAGGGTCAATACGAGCTCCAGCAGTTGTATATAAATTAACCTTTTAAGTGTGGCCTAATCCATAATGATTCATTGACAGGAATTATTCCAGAAGGCTGAGCTGCAACAAATTGTAGCAGTTGTGGCTGACTACAGTATCTCACAGCTGCTGAAAACTCGGCTGCCTCTTAAGATGAGGTAACTAAGGGAACATTTTAAAAGGCTTTGACAATGTATTTCCACAATACTTGTTAGAACTAGGATGTCTCCAATGATCTTATGTTCCTAAAGTACAAGGAATCTGAATATATACATGAAGGATGTTTTGAAAGATTTTTGCTTTTGCTGTAGCGCTGACAGAATATGAAAAGGATGCTTCACTCCTACACACTGGAGTGGTCACCCAAGAGAGCTCATTTCTTCTCCTCAGTAGGATTTAGCCAGGATAGTGCAATGAGCGTATGAGCTGAGAAGCCTGCAGCGTATTTGCAATTGTCAGAATTAAAAGTGAAGGAAGACAAAACAACCTCTCCCCTCCCACCCTCTGTCAAACATGCCTAATGAATAGCTCTACATGCACTGTATCAGAAACCCCAAACGTTGACGGCGATGCGAGGCACTAATTTGTTAGTTATCATATCTGACAAATTGTCATCATGGTTCCACTCTTTCAGAGGGTGTTGTGCGTGTGACCCGGGGAAGGGCTCTCAGGCTTGAGCTAATGGGTGTGCAACTTGGAACAGAAGATGATGTGCCAAGATGGGAACCACAGAGTGGGCTGCCAAAAAAGAACAGTATAATTATCTGTGCATAATTCACGGCCGGAGAATAAGCTTTCGTCCAAAGTTGTCTGCAGTAGAGCTGTACCAGATTCGTGGCTTTTTCAGTGAGTATTCACAAAGTAGTGACAATCTGTGCAGAAATGTTCACTTCTCCAAACCTTTTTTTTTTTTTTTAATTGGACTAAAATAGATATTTCTATAGCACTCTGCTCTCAGGACTGGTCTTTTAAGATAAGTGATGACTCACAGATGTATATTCTTACTTTCTTGAATAGTTATCACTCCCCTCACCCCACCTAATCTCTTCGCCAATGGGATTTGAAGAAAAAAACCTCTGCAAGGAAAAGCACTATAAATACAAACTATTACAAGAGCATTGGTTGATTGGATCTTCAGTGTTGCTGCTATACTGTGAAAACAGTGGCCTTAGTTCTCAGATTCTCAGGACAAATACTTGGACAGTATATACTGATCCAAAGGAAAATTCCCTTTAATTTTTAGCACTTTTAGGCAAGATGACTTGCCAGTTCAGGTTCTGTTTAGCAGATGGCAAGATATGAACGCGCTGGTGAGACTGCATGTATATAGCCCACTTCTCCTTCAGTTATTATTGGACTGTATGAGGGTTATTTGATTCTTTTACCCTGGTCAGAGCAACCACCTCTTCATCCATGTTATGGAAGATGCATATTTTGTCTCAGAAATAAGTAAAAGCTCATTTTACAAACCGTGCTCATTTTCTAGAAGGAGATTCAGCTTCACAAAGAGAAAACTCAGGAAATTCCTTAGCTAGTAAGTCCTTCTGGAGGAGGTCAGGGTGAAGGACTGAATGTCCTATAAAGTCTATTCTAAATGGGAGGGAGAAGGCTCTTGCAGAAAGGCAAAGAGATGGAAAATGTTCCCATAATTGCTGGCAAGGAAGATGCAGATTTTGCTTGGGCACATTTCTCTTTGAAAGCTGATCCTGTTTTGTAAGGGTAGACAAGGAAGAGTTGCCAGAATCATAGGACAACAAAGTTTGGAAGAGCTGGCAAAATATGTGGAATTGGATTAAATTTGACAAAATGTCATATTGCTTTAAGGCTCCTCAGGGTGTCCTGAACCAGTTTTGCTCCACGTAGTGCAGATTTCCTGTAAAGCTTTGGCACCACCATCTCCATCCTGAGCTGCTCAAAAATGTTGCTGTGGCCGTGCTGAAGCTGCAGGGATCCCATCTCACAGCAATTTTCCCAAAGAATAGGTGCTGATCTCCCTCTGGTCTATATGTAGGAAACTCCCCAAGGAAAGTTCTGGGGTTGCAGGGAGCTTGTGGGCATGTGCGTGGGGGCTGTGCCAATCCAGGGGTGCTTGGGCAAAGCTCACTGGTTCCAGCTGGAGACCAGGGGGAACAGTGCTAAGTGGACATCAAAGTTTGGATCTGGAAGTAATGTAAAGAACAAATGTGCTTTCCAGGCCCCAGCTAGCTGTTTCTGGGCCTGGTTGTGCAGGATAATGCTTGTGTACTTGTGGTGTAAGCCTACACTATGTCACTGCCTTGTCTTTGCTTACTTTGATAATTTATAATCATAGAATGAAAACTCAGGACAGGAGAAAGATGTCCTGGTTCTGGCAGTGTGCTTCAGTCAGTGGGATAGTTTATAATTTTAAGCACATGCTTAATTGCTATGCTGGATCAGGGTGCAACTTTCTTGGTAGACACTGTAAGAGTTTCTGGGAACGCTCTTGGAAGGAGGAAACAAAAACATTTCCTCTATAAATGTTTGTGGAAAATGAATAAAAATGTGTGGGTATGCAATGAAAACGAATTTCCACTTCTTTATAGAGTTCACCAAAAAATCCGACGTAGCAATGAGAACCTAAGCTTAGATGAACAGTGAGCAACGAGCTCTGCAGTTTATTAAGCTGAGTGAGGAAACTTTGGGGTACAGACACATTCTGCAATTTTCACTCATGTAAGTATCTTTCTCAGACTGACCAACTGCCCAGACGGTATCAGATTGTAGCTACTTAGGGGGCGTCTCCTGGAAACACCTCAGGAATTGGATGGTGCCACACCCAAGTCTGGTCTGCTGATAACCAGATGACTTCAGTTTCAGAGACCTCAACCTGAGAGCTTTCATCAGGATTGCATTCCCTGAATTGAAATTAAAAAAAAAAAAAAACAAACAAAACTCAAAAAACTACTGGAAAATCAGGTGCATACGTGTAACCAGTCCCAGCATTGATCTAACGTAAATGGTAGCACTTATGAGGCAGGTAATCCAGCTTCTCATTGATCTTGGCAGTACTAGTAGGGGGCAATATTTACATTTGGTGAATTGCTCTTGGACAAATTTTCTACACGGTACTAAATACAAAGAAGCCTTCCATTAACACCAGGAGAGCAAGGCTTTGCATTCATCTATTTCTTCATTTTTTTAAAAAAACATGTCCTGATTCTCTGTTCTCTTGCTGCTCTTATACTAACAGAGCTGTACTGAGTAAAGGTAGGTAGCAGCTACATCAAAGGCTGCAGTAGAGAAGATTTGGACTCTGAATATTTGCAGCAAACAGCAGAGTTTTCCCCTTTTCTAAGTATAAAAGAACAATTAATTATTATCCTTCCCCCAGCAAAACAAAGCAAAATCAATATTCTTCCCATGGTCATTTCTCTGAGCTTCCCTCTTTCCTAAACACTCTCACCTCATGCTATCTCCACACTGGAGATACTCTACTCTTTCGATGAAGAAAGGAGGAAAACCAGCAATTTTTTGTGGACTAATTCTTTGGATGCATTTTAGGCTAAGATGAATTGCACTGTGTCTGTTTCTCTCCAGGTATGACAGAGTTCAAAGCCTGCCAATGTGTGTGTGCAAGTGCACAAGTCCTGCCATTTGCATCTAGGCAGTCCCATGATGTCTGTCCAGTTTTATCCTGCTGGCTGGTAAAGGTCTTGATCCCTTACTGTGCTCAAGATGAGAGTGAAAGCACAAAGGAGTTGCTGTCCCTGCATGCCCCATCCCACCCGGCAGCAGCTCAGGGTACTATGGTGGATGATGCCTGGCTGGACACTTCTGAGCTACTCCTGGGAACATGACAGGGAAACAAGAATTGCAGGACAGAAGCGTTTATCAGCACCAGGAAGCCAGTGTCTGCGGCGTATCGGCATAAACAAAGAAACTGTCTTAATAGAGAGCCACACCTAGAAGTACTATAGCCCTCTCATGGGACCATACAGCATGTGGCACATGAACCCAGGTAGTGAACCCAGAGCAAGCAAGGAAAAGCAAGTTTACAGAGTACAGAGAGAAAGAGAGTAAACTAGTAATGTGAAGGTAGACACCCTCCCCACACCCCCCAAACCCCTGTATAATAGCAGGAAAGCCAGAACCAAGTTTGTAAGCAGAGCTGACCATGAGAGATAAAGATGAGAAAATGAAGGTAAAGATTTTTACTGTCTCACTGGGAATTAAAGGACAAGAAGCAAGTGAGATGCTATTGCCAGGAATAATGCCTGAAACACTGGAATAGCTGATAAAGGTGTTTGATTAGAATCATGACCCTGCAGACAGAATGAGGCTCTGGAGAAATATTGTATCTTTTACCTCACTTCAAAAAGCAGGAGCTGAGATAGACACCTGCCTTGCAGAGCTGGAAAATCTATAGCTCTGGAGATGTTAAACACTCCCTAAATGGAACCAAGATCATCTGTAGGACATGAGTCCCTCTTACAAAAATGTATAAAAAGAGGAGATCTAGCCCTAGAGAAACACCTCCAGATATCAAGGGAATAGCTAGCCATCCCAGGGAAAGGTCAAACCAACACAGCAAAGGAAGGCAGTGAGCAGGAGGGAGCAGCCTACCAATAATGCAGGCAGCGAGGGCCAGTGTGGGAGCTCTGTAGTGGAACGACAAGAGAGGCTGAAAGAAAAATGCCTGGCAAGGGCAAAAATGTAAGAGAGGTAAAGAAACAAAACATTTGCTTCAATCCTGCAGCTCTCTAAGGAATTAAAAAGAGGAATGCCTTCCAGATACCCACAGCATGGCTTCAGCAGCAGGAGGGACTTTAGGAGTCCACACACCTGTCAGACTGTGGCCACCAGCCTTCAGGCACCAGGTCTGTCCTTACATCAACAGCCAGGTCAGAGGCAGCTGGATCATGAAGCTGTGATGTCGTTGAAAGCAGTGATAAGAAGCAATTCATTCTAACCTGGAGATATGTGACCACATCACGGTGATGTACAATAAAACCACCTTGAGGTCAATGGGCAATGCAGGCTGTTGATAATAAATCTGTGAAACAAGAGATGTTATTGCTCAGAGTTTATAACAGTTGACATTCAAGATCACCACCCAGGGCAGAGCATGGGGCAGTGCACAGCTTTCCTCCGGTCACAGTACAAACCCTCCATACCCTCCGCTTTTATGAGGAGACAGACAGTCTCTGCGGGCCACATCCAGGTTTCAAACAAGACTAAAGGGCATAGCTCTGTTCCCTGTACCATGTCAGAAAAGATAACATTGCCCAGAGAATCTGGCCCAGACATTGTCTGCATTGTGATCAGAGACCTCCTGACTGCATGTTCCTGTGCGTTGTGTGTAAAGGGTAAAGGGGAGATAAAATATTTTACCCTGACCTGGTAGCTTTGGGTCCTCAGTTTCGGACATGCTTGAATGCCTGTGCAAGGTATCAGACAGAGATGGATCAGATCCAAAGCTTCTAAGTTCCTGTTTCAGAAAGTGCATTATATATTTTACAATAGACCTTACACTGCTAATTTATATAATCATCAAAAATTATTTCTTCAGCTTGTATTTTTAAGAGATAGCTAAATTTGTGGTTTGCCTGCTGTGCCAAGAACTTGGCATATGGCCACATGCTTTCACACATCTCCTTGCAGACTACGGGGTTGAAATCTAAAACCAGTGGTGCCATCCTACAGCTGAAGTAATTCCATCTACATGAGCTCAAGCGCAATCACAGTGGGACCAACTGCCTCTTTGTTTGGCATCAGGATGTATAAATATCTGTCACTTCCTATGCAGGTATCTATATATTTCAAAGTAACTGACATGCTAGAATTATCAATAAAATATCAGTAAATGAAAGATAACTTACACAATAATCATCACTTCCTGACAGCTGAACTTTCAGAGAAGTCAGCTCTGCCCTTCTTTTGATGAAAATGAGTAACAAAACCTTACCAATGTGAAGTTTGTCTTAACTATCAAAATAACTCAGCTGACCTGTGTTAAACACTTTGTGAAAATTGTTGGGAAACAGCAAGAGAGAAATAAGCAGAGATTTTAAGCTGGACATTCTTTCCAGTAGATATTAGACAGCATGGATGACCTAGCTTTAAAAGATGGCCTCATTGAATATCTGCTTTTTTATTCCACTACATACTCGGTAAAGCATAAAACACATATTTAAACACGTATTTCTTTTGTAAATACAACTTTTGAGGTACAGCTTGAGACAAGACATCTGTGCAGCAACTGTAGATAAAAATACAGTTGCCTTAATTGTCTTTAAAAAGTTATGCTTCACAATATTATGCAATGGGGAACTGCAAATTTTTTGTGCAGGCAAAGTACGAGCAAGATCCAAGAAGACAGTCCCATGCAGAAAGTGCCTGCACACCACAAATCAGTTTCTTGTATACTGAGGACATTACTGCATTCTGCTCCACATAATATTCAGGCTAGAATCTAAGGGAGAGAAAAAAGGATAAGTTTGTTTAAGTAAATGTTGATGTTGATAGTGGTAGTTCTGCCTCTCATTAGTCCCAGTCTCATGCTCTGGCCAGCAATACTTCAATACTTTGAAAAGTATCTATATGTCTCTTAAAAATGTAATTAATATCTCAGAAGGGCCTTCAAAGTGCAGAAGTTCCTGGTTGATACCTGTTTCAATGTGAACAGAAAAATACTGGGCATCCTCTGGTTTGAAGTGAAGATGATAACCAAAGGAGAGGGAGAATGAGGCTAAATACAGTGAAACCAACAGCATGGGAGGCAGCAATGATAAGGATATGAGGGCTCTGTAGAGATGTGGCAATTCCTTTAGCCCATGGCAGGAATATCTCTCACTGATTAGAGCTAATTAGGGAGGACGAGGGTTGAGCCTTTTTATCCTCCTCAGTAAATCTGCCTTTGATGAAGACTGGTTATAGCACAGCTCTGGTTCTAAAATGGATTTTGAATGTCCTTCCTTCATTGGTCCATTTAAATAAATACAACAAGCTTTCTAGGTTTCTTATGCACAATAAATCTATTTTGGTTCCTGATGACTGATTTCTTTGGCTCTGTAAATGAGGTGAGAATACCAGTTTTGTTTCTTTTTAGCACTGTAAAGGAAGCCTTGTGTAATTTCATGTGATCTGGAAAAGGTTTAGAAGAGAGGTAAGGAGGTGATTTGGATTCTAAATTCTGTACCTTTTATTGAAGACACCACAAATGATTTATTGAAGAGAAAGTTCAGAAATTTCATGACCAGAAATTGGGAATGACCAGTATTGGGAAAAGGATTCATTTCTCTGTCCTAGCATAGATCAGTGTGTTGGAAGCTGAAACTGGACAAATGCAAGTTGGCAATAAGGTGCACTAACTTTTTAATATGGGAAGCAACATCTCATTGAAGCAATTCACTTAGGGTGGGTTATTTTGGATTTGTCCTTAAGTCAACACAGGGTGGCTTTCTACAGTACAAATGGTTTAGTTGCTGGAAAGCCTGGGTGAGGTTCTGGTGCTTGCATTATGCAAGTGGCCTCTAGCCTTCAAACCAACTAATCCAAGCACTAAAGAGCAATGGGCAGAGTTGAAAGGTTTGAATTGCACATGTCCCAAAGACATGCAATTTGAATACCAAATGTCCCAAATGGCCACGAAATGAGCCTCTTTGGCGAATCCAAACATTTCAACATATTCATCAGAAAAATTAAGACCTCAAGCACACAGGAATATGCCTGTGGTGATGTACAGTTAAATCCAAGCAGTACCAGCAGAGTGCAAGCACGTGCACTGTATCAGGGAGCAGCAGACACTTTTGCACAGCACCATGCAATGCAAGTGGCCAGGGAAGCCAAAGCAAGGTCAATGTTGGGCCAGCCCTGAGCCTCCCATCTGCTTTTCTGCACCAAATCTCACCCACTGACTTCTCATAGATGAGAGGAGCATGGCTGAAGTTTTACCTCTCACACAACCCAACAGGCTTTTACTGTGCTCTGAATTGCTGTGTCCCAGATGATGAGTTTTGTTAGCCAGAGACCCCCAGCTCTGCAAATTTATGCCTTGGTAGATGTGGCCAGCTGGGAACAGTTTCAGGTTCATGCTCTCAAAAGCAGATGAACACCAAGTTGATAGAAAAGAGCAAGATGGTAACCACAGGCACTCTTGACTCATGAGGTAAGACTGAGCCCTGTGCATGTGACTGAAGAAGCATTTGCTGGTTTAGTTCCTTTTATTGTGTTTAGTAAAGTGTCCTTTATTTTTTTCTCTCTGCAATGCTGAGCCTTTTGGTTGGCACAGTTTGGGCTTTTGGCACATTTAAATTTTCTTTTTATTTTTTTTTCCCTCTGCAGTTAGGAAAAGCTCTTTTTTTAACTGTGAACTTTTTTTCACATCAAAAAAATCCCAAATCTTAATAAAATCTGAAGGTGGCAGCAATGAAACAGTAGCAAGGCTGTGACTACAGCTTCTAGGGCAGGTTTGCATCACACAATTAAGAGATCCCCAACCCACTGCTACACTGAGTTTGTAAGGTCACACATCTCAGCAGTTTGGGTTTGGAAGGGTGTGTGGCTGAGTTGGCAGGCCCTGCATCTCCAGCAGGACTGTCCAACCTTGTGATGGGAAAAGCAGTGCTTGCCCACCACAGCTGCCAGCAGGCAGAAGCTGCCTGTGCAGAGCACACAGACATGCCCAGCCCTCCTCAGTGGGTTTGAAAGCCCTTCTGCAAACACCAGAAATGTGTGTATACAGGTGTGAGAGTGTCTGCAGGCTTTATCTGTGGAAAGTTGATGTACACAGAGGTTTTTAGGCCCAGTTGTTTTATTGTGTTCATATTTTATATCCTTATGATATCATCAGAATGTATCATGCTGAAACTGTAAATTGATTTGCATGGGTTGGTCATCTCAGAACAATGTCCATCCTGCAGCAAGAGATACGCTGTACTTCGGTTCAGAGATAAGGCTTGGTTTGTCAGAGGTGAAAGTATTATCACGGGTGTTGCTGGCCCGTACCTGCAGTCCAGAGCACCTCACCTCCCCTCCTGCTAGTCCTGTGGCTCCTCCTCTGACTTTCCCTGTTGTCAAAGGGAAATGTGGATAAGTTCAGCAAAGTTCACCCACCACCACCAGGAACTGCCCAAGCCACATGGCTGTAATATAGAATGATAAAGCAACATCTGTGGCCATGAGTGACCAGCACGGGGTTAACCACCCCGTGAAATCCACCCTGAAAAGTCACTCAGTGAGGTTTTACCCTGAAAAAAAGCACAGAACAGTTCAATAGCCCAGTGAGCTGCTGCAAAGGACAGGGTCCACATGCCTCATAGAGGCTGTTTTTTGAGATTCCTTTCCAGACTGCCTGAACAATTGCAGGTGTGGCAGCAACAACCACCTTAGTGGGGGCTTTGAGTGGATAGAACATCCATCAGCTGCCTAACACCTGTGTCCTCAGCTGCAGTGGGCCCAGAAGGTGCCTAACTGTCCTGGCTGTGGTGGTAGTGCTTGATTCCCCCCCCAATTAGCTGTGTGATGTTTAGTGGGACAGGAAGTTGAGGGGGTGAGCAGGTCTTCCTGGAGGGCACGGTGGGGGATGATTAGGCAGGGACTGGCAGTGTGCTCCTGCTGCTGCTACTGCTACCATACAGTGCTTCATGGAGGGGATGCAGAGGCGTAGCAGGCAAGCAGCAGGAGAGTAGGATGCCACATGGCGAGGAGGAGGAAAAGAGAGAGGTGGAGGAGTAGGCAGAAGGGAGATTCAGTTTAACATGGCATGCCAGGCCTCCACTGCTGCTTCCCTCCCTCAGGCCTGCTCATCATGAATTTAATTTGCGCATGGGGTGAGGGGGATTTTGTTGGCACGGTTTTATTCTTATTCGATGTGCTCCTTTGCATGGCAAACACTGGTAGTGTGCTCATCGCTGTGCACACAGGGAAACATGGCCTTGGGTGTACTTCAGTCTAAGGCCCTGATTCTGCAAACACATGAATAATTTGAAAAGCAAGAGGACTTACTATTATGCTTAAAATGACACCTGCTTTCATCTTCGTCTCTTTCCTTCTCCCTACCAGTATACTTCTGCTTCTGGATAGCTAGTTTGAGCTCAGTATCTCAACTAAAATTTGAATACAGAAAAAAAGAGTGACTCTTTTAAAAATCTCAGTTTAGAGGCTGATCTCATCTACATAGATTCAGTAAAATAAAATCCACTTATGCGCTGTCCCAGCTAAGGTTCAATATGTGACACCTTCTCTATCAGGGAAAGTCCAGGAAGGGTCATGTTTCAAATGGCACTTGATACACAAGGCCATTGCCATTTGGAAAGATTTGTCTTAACCTGAATCAGAAGAATGGAGGTAGATACTTTGGTAGATGATTGTTTGCTTTGCTTATAGGCACTAACTTGCTCTCTTAAAAAATACTATTTGGGAGAGTATCTATTGAATTCTTGAACAATGCAGTGGAAGGCAGTGCAATTATCTGTAACTCTGAAGGGGAATAAGAAAATTCACAAAAGATAGAATGAGCATATGTATATCTATAGATATACATATATATGTTTAAAAAATAGATTTCAAAAAACATTCCTGGGCTTTGGTGTGGAGGCTCCGAGCAGCAGCAGAGAGCTTCGTCTTCTCAGTAGCTGCAACATCATTACACAAAGACACAGAGACAGGGGAGCCACTATTCAAATGCAGCCCCTCAACTTTGTGACCACAAGTAGGTTCTATTTTGGTCCTTGCTTTTGAGGCTGCTTTTGATGAAGGGATCAGAGTTTTTCAGCTCCCTGCCATTACATGTTGCTGTTGACCTCTACCTGCTTCTAGCTTTTAGAACTTTGTTTCCATTTCCATTTCTTTAGTGTGAAGATTGGGGATGAGATCTGTATTTTTAAAACCTTGGTGCCAACTGCTGTGTGCTGTTGTACTGTGGCTGACTTTTACTTCCCCTGTATTTCCTCTTGTGTTTCTAGATCTGAATTGTCCAAAGTATCTGCTGGAGTATGGCCTCTGAACCCACATCTCCTGGTGACCTAAACTGCTGTATGGCAAATCCTGACTTGATCAAATTGGCAACAGAGTCTCAAGAATTCTTTAAGTACCTAACAACCACTGATTTCAGTATCAGGTAACCCCCAAATTGAGAATTTGTGCATTGCTTTTCTGTGGCTTGATGTGTCCCTCCAAAATCAGAGTATTTTCTAGACTGCCTTTTCCCTTCCTCCTCTCTGAGCAGACAGTGGTTTTGGTTACCTCGCACTGCTGTTGTATGATCTTCAGAAAACATTTCCAGTGGGCTGTCATAAACCTTCAGTCCTTTTGCATTCCATGTCATCTTCAGGCAGCCTGGGTTACAGCACAGGCTATGGGTAAGAAGCAAGGGAGTGAAACACAGGCAAATTCAAGGGTGTGCAGGGACAGTTGCAAACCATGTATGACATTGGGGGAACATACTCAAACTGACCCTCCTCTTGTACAGCTCAGGAGCCTAATACTGAGTAATCACATGACATTTTAATATTGCTGTTGTTTAAAAGGAGAGGTAGAGGTGCTATTGGGAGGTGGGTTTTTAGCAGTTAAGAAAACTGGTTTTCAGCCTTGGTAATCTTGCATTTTTGCTTCTGTCCCACAGCTTGCCTGCGTGACCCTTAAGGGTTATAGGAACACCTTTTATGCCTCCTTTCTCTTATTACTAGGAGAAGATTTCAATCATTACACATCTTTATAAACCACCTGGAGATGCATGTGAGACATAAATGCAAAAGTAATATTATTGGTATCATATTATTATTTTTCCCAAGGAAATCGCTGTTTTCCACATAGCAGAGCACATGACTTCTTGTTTATTGTGTATTAATAGCCTTGTGTTGTGATGGTAAGTAGGACACAGATACAGCTTTTCAGTGATGTACAGTACTCTTTCTTATCTTTAATTAAATGCTATTCCCTTGTACTGGAAAGTATTCTGTGATTACACATGTTTACAGTCTCTAAGTAACTTACCATCAAATACACTAATGAAAATCAGTGCCCCAAAGTGACTTGTGCGTTTTGTCTTGTACTATCCAACACCTCTCTCATATTTTATTTTATTTTTTAAATTATTAGTTCCAGTTTCCATTTTAAAAATTAAGGGGTTGCATTAAACACTTTCATATGAATTTCCTCCAACCATCTCTGCTTTTGATCTAGGGACATGTATCTATCTAGCTTTCTGCCCTTCCCCAGAACAGTAACCCCTGGGGATACCATAGAGCATAGAGATGATACAATTTAATAAAGTCACAATAAAACATCCAAGGCCTTTCATACTTTTTCACTTTCTTTAACTCAATTTATTTTTCATTTCATGGACAGAGATTTAGTCCTGGTATTAGTTTATGATTTTGCTGAAAGAATTACCGAACACATACAAAAAGGAAATATTATTTTTATTATTTATTTTGCGCCATGTATACCATAGGAAAAAAAAAAAGAGTTGAAATCACTTCAGTACCGCTGTGTTTTTCATTACAAAGTTATTACATATAGAAATTACTCCAAATTATCTGAAATGAATGGAAATTATGAGGTTTAAATTCCCCAGGTTACTGCAAGCACAGCACTGGAAATTTATTTTGTCATCTTGCTGAACATAATTGCTACAACAAAATTTCTTCCATTTTACAACCACAGCATAACTTATTTATATCAGTGTTGTTGTAATTTTACATCAATAAGTTGCATGAGAAGGAGTACACAGGTGGTAATTGAAAACAATAATTTGTAGTGGGGTCCAGGTGGAACAGTTGGCTCAGAGAAGACTTCATTTGCTGCTCTGTAAATACTCTGCTTCTTGGTGGCCTTTGACTAGGGTGCTATCAAACCTCTGCTCCACCCAGCAGTGAGGTGGCCTGATCATCCTAAACCACATTTCAAAGCACCAGTGGAGGTAAGAGAAAGAACTGATCTATCATTGTGTCACTGACATGCAGCTCATGCGCAGAAGCCAAAAGCGAGGTGCATGGGGAGGTGGTGAAATCACAGCTGGGAAAGTGGGAAGCAAGATCCCAGAGTCAGGACCAGCATCCTTGAAGGAACTGAGTTTGAAGGAAGCACAATCCAAGGCTGGAGTATGTATGTGTGCCCACAAGTGTGTACTCGGTGTGTTATGGCCAACATCAGCTGCTGCCCCTGGCTTTCCAGCTCAACCATCTTCAGTGAGCGTGGCAAGACAATTGCTGTTTGTTTGTCAGAGGGAATGCTGTTATTTGATCATTTTCAATTAAGATGTGAGTAGTTGCCTGAGACACGAGCAATGACGCTAACATTCATACTTTGCTTCACTCTTTATGAACAGAAATGTGTAATTTGGGTGCAATATACAAGCACTCCCTGGCCAGGCATCCACACTTCTGCTATCCGTAATTGTCAACAGGAATAATGAAACTGCAGAGGCTGATACTGAACCTAGAAACTGATGAATTTTCCTGTTTGAGTTGTGTTGCCCAACTTAAAATAGTAAAAATAATAATAATAACAACGATGCTAATCTGTTACTATGGATATACTCTATTTAAATAAAATAAAGTAGGAAGAACATAAAGGGATAAAGAAAAAGAATGAATGAGTTGCTGCTCTCTTCTGATGTTCAGATTCGGATTTTCATGATTCACAAGAGACAGACTGGAATGTTTCTGTCATGAGTTCAAGCTGAAGATTTCATTGCAACATTCAGAGCTTAGAGGTCTTTGTTATTTTAAACAATCCAAAGATTTCAAATCCTCTTAAAATCATCTGAGAAAGGAAAGAGAAGAAATCGGTTGAAACTTGCACTTGAAAGCAGAGCAGAGCTGTATCGATCCCAAATTTCAGACTATGTAAGTTCTGAGGAGCACCTCTGGAGGGAGGAAGGGTTCTTTGTCCCCTCCACATGCAAACCAAGTTGCACATGAATCTCTCTCTCATGCAGGTCCATAATGGACCAAGTTTTTAAAGTACCTCTTCAGACAAAAATAGCCCTCAATTTCTATGAGGTTTTCAGGGATTTTTTAAAATTACTTAGAATTTTTTTTCCAATTAATTTAGTGCTGATTCACAAAACTCAGCTTACTGCAGCAAGCAATGATGACATTTGCTTTCCAAAGACACAAACAATCATTGGATTGAAGTCGTCAGGAAAGAAAGATGTGCCAGCTTTTTTTAAAAAAGCCTCCCCAAAAGCAACAGCAGGTTTTACCCGTTTTCCTTGAATTTTTTTTTTTTTTTGTAAATAACAGTCCTAAAGTGGGTGCTACGTGGATGCACAAATGGCATTCATAGTGGGATGGAGTACATATAGCAGATGGGATGTTTGACTCTTATTTATGTTGGATGCTTGTAAAGCATGTTATCCTCTACCTTTTCCTGTTGGCATGTACACACAGATGCAGGTGGTCCTTTGCAGGATTAGAAAGGTGCTGGAGAGAATTGTTATCTGACTTTTAGAGAACCCCTCAAGTTACAAATGTAGGGGCAGGTGTGCCTCTCCCTGAGGTCTTGCAAGTGATTTAAGTGGGGTCACAACAGTACCTCTACTGTCAAAAAGTCTGAAGCTTAAACAGACCAAATCCTTTAGGAATAAATGTTTTACACCTTTTAAACTGAAGAAGGAAAAGATGGACTGATCCTGCATTCAACCTGATTAAAAAAAACCTAAAATGAAAACAGTGTTTTTCTTGTGTTCTGGCTTGCCAGTTCCATGAGTTTTTCTCTTCTGGGTTTTTTTTTCCCCTCTTCTTCTTTTATTTTTTTTTGTTTGTTTGTTGTTCTTGTTGTTGGGAGGAATGGTATTGTTTTGATTTTGTTTATTTTTATTGAAAATAGGAGTGTGAGAAAACTTGGACCCAGCATTTGGACTGTTATTTAGAACATTTAACACTTGGAAAGAGTTAGAAAAATGAGAGACTCCGGATAAATAAAAAACCAAAATACCAAAAAACCCACAAACCCATCCCCAACCTCCAAAAGAACTCAAAGACTGAGAAATGGACTCCAGGGAAGGTTTAGAATGTAAATGTTGAGAAAATCTCATTTTCTGAACTCACTCCTAGAAACATCAGCAAATGACAACCACCAAAAATAGGGGGGACACCAAATGTCTTGAAAACACACAAACATCCTCATCGCTTTTGCCTCACTTGAAAAGTCTTGAGAATGGGGCAGGGGATAATACATTATCCTCTTAAGCCTTCATTTCGCTGCACTCTCAAATACACCAGTGTCATGGAAAAGAAAATCAAGTGAATAAATGTTGCAATTTATATATATTTGAATAGATAACAAGAACAATTTTACTGTTTGCCATAAATGAAAACCCCACCAAATCATTCCTCTAATTGAGTTTCTGAAACTCTGTTTATGGCTGCAAAGTGATTTGATACAAAAAAATTACACATTTTGAGTTATTATATCACCCAGAAATTTGATGCCACTTAACTATGTAATTTTCAGAAATGATATAAAACCACTGCAGAAAAATATTCAGGGAAGCCCAAAAGACCTCTTTTTATCTGTTTTTATGGGTCTAAAATGAGAACTTGCAGAGATCCTTGCACTGTATGTGACGGCTGAACTGCCACCTCGGGAGCTTTATTAATATGTATGTAAATATGATCTGGTTAGATCCTGTGTTTCTGTGCCATTTCACAAGGTGGAGCGGCTAACTAAGCCGAACAGATCAACGCCCTGTGTTTATTTTCTTTTTTTTTCCCTCCCAAGCAGCAACATTTAAAGATTCAAAGAGAATGAGGACAGCAGCCTCATTTATGTCAAGATTGTCTCCAACCTCCTTCCTTCCTTCCTTCCCTCTCTTCTCTCTCCCCCTGCTCCTCCCCACCCCAACACCCAGACCTGTATCAAAAGCAATTTACTTCTAACTTAGCATAAGCTTTCTCATTAAAGACTGGGAAGAAACCAAAATTACATCACACAGAATCTGCAGCTCCAGTTTTTCTTCCACTGAAAAGTTATTTGACCAAATGGGGAGAAAGTGGAAATGCATTCAAAATGTGTCCAAGTGACACATCAAGCTTATCCTCCATGAGGATATCGGGACTTCCTCTTTACACTGAAGCCACTGTTATTTATGTATCTGTATCCGTGCTAGATTTTAGCTAAAGACATTGCACGATTTAAAAAAAAAAAAAAAAGAAAAAAAAAAGGAAGGAAAGAAAGAGAAATCCAGAAGCTGAGCATGTGCGTGCTGAGAGTTCTTGACTCAGCATGCCTTGTTGCGTATAGGATAAAATGGAATATTTGACATCAGATGAGCTTGTTTTTCCCTACAGTAAGGATGGTATTTCTACATGAGAACTCTTCAAATCCCTTGTATACTATGAAGAAAGAAAAGATTATTATCTTAATACAAGGTATTTTGTGCAAGAGAGTGCTTTCTTCCCCCTAAGTGAAAACAAGGGACCATAGTACTTCTAAAGCTAGCAAAAAGCTTGTTCTCTTCTTGCAGGTTACGCTCCGTTTTGCCTGGGCTTTTTTCCCTTTCTTTTGGTGATATTATTGTAGGGTTTTTACGTGTTTTGTTGTTGTCGTGGGGAGCTGCGGCCCCAAGTTTGCAGGCCGGTGGCGGAGGCCGG